>NW_027526335.1:60148052-60398052 GCF_048455015.1 Haemaphysalis longicornis | reverse complement strand
ACTTTGGTGTGCCGTTAACAGTGCCCCCAAACAACTATGAAATCATTTTCTATGTAATCATTTTTGAACATCGCCTCCCGGATCCTGTAATTCTGACTCGTCTCACGATGAGAAGCAAGAAAAAAAATAGACCTTAAGTACCATCTCTACACACGAGGGCTGTACCGAATGCATGACAGTTGCTGCTGCCTTCTTTCATTCCGTAATTTCACGCCGCGTGGGTTATTTATTTATTTATTTATTTATTTATTTATTTATTTATTGCGAAGTCCCTCCTTGTGGGACTTCGCTCTCGCTACTGGCGTTCATCTGAGAATGTAAAGTTTTCCCGAACAGACACCACCCTCCCCACCCGCCCCACATAGGCCGAGTCGCCATACTTGTGTCAATAAAGTTTCATTTATTTATTTATTTATTTATTTATTTATTTATTTATTTATTTATTTATTTATTTATTTACAGTTTACTACGGTCACGAAGGACCATGCAGGTTGAATACAGCAGTACATATAGCAATACATATAGCACATTTCAATTACATAAAAAGCAACAAGGTGTAGAAGAGAAACAGAAAGTAACTCTACCCGCAAAATTCCCCGGGTGCAGCAATCAGTAGTTTCTAATTTGAAAAAAAGGAAAAAAAATGACAATGCATACAAACCAAAAATGCAACAAGAGCTGTCAGTGCATTTCCATATCAGTGAATAGGGCATTTTCAAACGCGCTGGCAGATTGCGATGAAACAATTTTTTGAGACAGTGAATTCTAACCCGTAATGGTTCGTGAAATAAATGAGTTTTTGAAAAGATTAGTGCGCTTTTGGTAAGGAAGAAGATTACATGAATGCCGATTTATCGATGTGCCGGACAAAAATGGTGGTATATATGCGCAGGCATTCACATTTAGTTTGTTGTGATACAGCAAATATAAGAATTTGAGTCTGGCTACTTTCCTGCGCTGCTTTAGTGTTGGGATGTTTTTTACGCGCATGGTGGATGACAGTGAATTTTTTCTGTTATATTTGTTTGATATAAAACGAACTTCCCGCCTCTGCACTATCTCGAGCTTATGCGTATCTTTTTGGTAGTACGGATTCTAAACTACGCTTGCATATTCAATTTTAGGTAGAACAAAAGTTTTATAAGCAAGAAACTTTTCATCGTATGGCGCGTTTTTTAAGTTCTGCCTAATTAAGCCGAGTTTCTGGGTTGCCGCTGTACATATCTTTTTTATATGCGAGGACCAGGTATGTTTTTTCGTGATTGTCAATACTAAATACTTGTATTCTGTGGCCTCCGTTACGCTGTCGTTATTAATTTTATACGTAAATAAGAATAGTTGTTTTTTATTGGTTATCCGAAGCAGCACAGTTTTTTCGGATATTGATTATGTTGTGCACCATTCGTGAATTTTCCCTAGACTACTGTTTAAAGAAATTTGGTCGTTCTGCCATGTCACTTTCTTGAAAATCAAACAATTGTCAGCAAACAACCTTATTCGAACATCAGGGCACACGGCAGTGTGATATCATTCACGTACATGAGAAACAAAATGGGTCCCAAGACGCTCCCCTGAGGCACGCCAGATGTATCAGGCAAACGCTTGGATGGGTGCCCATCGATATCCACAAACTGAGTGCGGTAGGACAACTACTGTTTTATCCAATTAATAATAAAAGTCGGAAGGCCACATCTGTGAAGTTTGTTCACAAGTTTACTATGGGATACACGATCAAAAGCTTTGCTCAAATCCCAAAAAACCAAATCAATCTGTCCGGCTGAATCAAGGGTTGAAGGGATCTCATGAATAGTAGTTGTAAGCTGTGTGGTTGTGGAAGAATTTTTGCGAAATCCGTGTTGGTGATTAGATAGCATTAGATTACGTCCAAGGAATTTGCTTATGAAATGTACGAGGATGTGTTCAAGTATTTTGCAGTAGGATGAAGTCAGCAAAATTGGGCGGTAGTTTTTTTTTTTTTTTTTTTTTGTAAGCAGCCTCCTTTTTTGTGAACTGCAACTACCCGGGAGACACGCCAATCATCTCGGATGATAGCCAGTTTTAAACAGGAACGGAAAATTGCATTAAGAATATGTGACGCGGGCTCGGCATACCGGCGCAAGAAAGCATTGGGAATGTTATCCGCCCCGCCTGAAGATCTTTCTTTAAGTTTCAATACCAGAGAAAAGACACCTTCAAAGGATATAAAGTTATCATCAAATATGGAAGGTCCAAATGACTGCAAGTCCTGCTCAGCCGGAGAGAATACGGAATGGAAGTATTCATTTAATACATCAGCTATGCCCTTAGGCTCCATTATAAGCACGTCCGCGTTTTTAATTTGTCCATTTGTTTAGATTTCGAGCTGAGAAAGCGCCAGAACTTTTGAGGATTTGTTCTAATAAAACTAGGCAACGTAACCACGAAATATAGTTCCCTTCTTCTCCCTGCCAACATCACATTTTCAACTACTTCCCGAGCAGCCATGTCGAAAAGAATTTTTATTTGTTTCCAGCTTTACTTTGGAGACAACTATCATCTGTCTATGTTTTCCCACTCACTAGTGCCTAAGCACTCCTGTGGCAGGGTATACCCAGATGTAGGTGCTGACGGGAAACACTTATTCCAGCGCAATGGTGCCCGGAAGCTCGAACTGAGAACACCGTGAAACGCGTCGCCAAAAGAATATATACGCCGCCAGCCTCATGAAAATGTTGGTGGCCGGCAAATAAGGTGAGGGGCAGGAGGCCAAGGGGCTCGGTCGTTAGCGCTTGCCTCGCAAGGCAGGTCAAGTTCCTCTTATATACGCAGCAAAAAAAAAAAAAAGGCTTGCCAGAATACATTCATCCCGTATAAACAGAGTGGATTCAAAATATCCTCGGCGAGCTTCCAAAGAGCAATTATTTTGGAGCGTTCAGTATTTTTTTTTTGTTGAAAAAGAAACTACCAAAGTAAACCCTTGCAATCCAGGTAAGAGATCAGAGGTTATTTCCAGTGCATTTTTTCTGTGAGTTTGGTGTACACGTGAGTAACGTTTATATTCTGTGACAAGGTAGGCTCTGTTCCTGGCGACATTGAGTTACCATTAAGACAGTGTGGATTTATTTTGGGAGGCGATCAATGTATTGGGACGACACACGTGCGCCGACTGAACTTGATCGAGCTTTTGTATACTCTTGACTCAAGATGTGTCGCTTAGAATGGACCACCCATCATATTTTTGTGTTTTTTGCTCCTCCTAACGGATAACCTCGCATCTTGCGCAATGTCCGCAGATGGTAATGTGCCCTCAACCTTGCACCCAATTCCTTTTCGTCCACGGCTGGCCTTGTAACTTTCCCAGTTCTTTTTTCCTAATGTATTTGTATCGTCATTCTGTTCACTATAAGCATTTTTTCTCGGGAATTCATTTGCCCGTCTCTGCACTGCCCCTTTCTTCGTAAAACCCTCTGCGGCATCCTGCTCAGCTGTAGTGGTCTGCTTTGTAATAAGCGAAACATGTATGTATGCCGGTGAACTCTGCTGGAATCAGTGGAAGAAATGCCGAAGACGCTGAATATTTTCGCCATCTATGTAACTGCCTTGTGCGAAACGAGAACGTGTTTACTTTTTATCAACTTGCACCGTTCATTTTAGAAGCAGCTGACCTTCGCTCAAAGGGGCCCACTGAGCACTTCGACAGTCGTTTTTTTATCACCAGACGTGTTTGTATATTCATGCCTGCATGTATACATCCATGTATTGTGTCCATGCATGCATGCATGTATATATCCATGTTGTCTATGTGTGTATGTATGTATGTATGTATGTATGTATGTATGTATGTATGTATGCATGCATGTATGTATGTATGTATGTATGTATGTATGTATGTATGTATGTATGTATGTATGTATGTATGTATGTATGTATGTATGTATGTATGTATGTATGTATGTATGTATGTATGTATGTATGTATGCATATATGCATGTAAGTGTGTATATGTGATTGATTGATTCACTGCAGGGTTTAACGCTCCGACGCAACGCAGGCGATGAGGCGCACCGTAGGGGAGGGCTAAGGATTAATTTTGGCCACCTAGGGCTCTTTAACGTGCACCGAAATCGTTTACACACGGGGTTTGCTTTTCGCCTCCATCAGAAAAGCGGCCGCCGCTGCCGGGATTCGAACCCGCGACCTATGTGTGTGTATGTATGTATGTATGTATGTATGTATGTATGTATGTATGTATGTATGTATGTATGTATGTATGTATGTATGTATGTATGTATGTATGTATGTATGTATGTATGTATGTATGTATGTATGTATGTACACGTGAATGGGTGTATGTATGCATTTATGAGTATATGAACTGGGAAATTGATTATGAAGTTTAACTAGCCGACGCTATACAAGCGAAGAGGTGCGCCATAGTGGAGGTTTCCTGATTGCTTTTGACCACCTGGTGATCTTGAACATCCGTCGAAATCTCGAACACACGGGCGTTTTCGATTTTCGCCTCGATGAGAAAATCGTCCGCAGCGGCCAAGAATGCGCAGCGGCCAAGCGCATCTAACGTTTCGTGTGTCCTTTGTCTTGATCCTGTCGTCGTCGTGTTAAGTTCAGAGCTATTGTTTCATTATGGGTACATGCATTTATTGCATGCACGTTTGTGTATGCACGCACGCATCAATGTTTGTCTATGTATGTATATGCGTGTGCTAGGGTGTATGCACTGACATATGTGCGTGTTAGTCCGTCGAATGAGAATCCATTGTTACTAGAGCATACTTAGGCTGGCCATCGTTAAACATGCACTTCTTTCTGGAGCCGTCATCACAGCGTTAGCTATCTGTGCTCGTGCCGACCCGGTGCGTCGAGTAATTAGTTTTGCCAGCGACTGTACAGGCCACTACTAATGAAATTTCCGATTGCAGTCATCTTGCGGTAGCTGTTCTAAGATAAAAAGAAAAGTACATCGGGTTCCCTGCACGTGTGGTTACCGCAATAGCCGCAGTTTATTTATTTATTGCCCGCTATACATGTTCTTCGCTGCCTCTAATAAAGCCCATAGTGCGCCTTCCTATCTTTCGTTTCACTTTTCCTTCAGTTTCGGCCTGTTTCGGGCTGCCTGACTCGCGAGCTGAAGATTGGCAGACTCGCTAGCTCGAAGTAGCTAAAGCATTGTTCCACTCTGATTAGGTCGCCCAAATCTTCCTACCTCACGACATTGGAGTCCCCAGGAGATGTCCTAATGGTATTTTATGACTCACATCTTCAACTAGTTTATATTTATCATTTGTGTTGCAAAAAACAGGTTATATTTCCTTGACGGCAAAACCAAGTCTTCGTTTCATAATTTTTTCAACAATGAAAGGACGTGTTTGGTGCCAAGCCTTCATCAGATATTGTGCCGACGAGGATGCGTAGCTAGAAAGCAATAAGGAGCAGCTCTGGTTAGAAGCACACAGTGCCAGGACGAAATTCGTTTTTGTGAAATGCTTAAAACTGGAGCATTAGCACGTAATCGGGCCATTTGGGTGCAGTGTTTCTTGACGCAATCTCACTCGAAACATAGTGCAAAATCCTCTTACCGAGGAGCACGGCTCTTTGGCCCCACAGAGGCCCGAATATTTTATAAGCCTGTGCCAGTTAGCAGGGGCGCCGAGTTGCCCAATGAACATGTGCGTTAGTCGGAAACGAAATGTTACCTCGTTAAGTCATGTTCTTTGGTCTTCTGAGCTCAGAAACGACGCGTTAGCTCGCCGTTAAACTGTGTGCTCAGATTCCCAAGGCCTTTCGCGGCGGGCCAATCAAGCCACAGAAAACCTTACATTGGAAGAAATCTTTTACCCGCTATGAACTACGCTCAAATAAAAGTGAGCAGGTTAAAACATTTGCTCCAAGGTTTACAATTTATTTCTCCTGTGTATATGTTACAATAAACAAGCGTCCCGCTATGTCTACGTGCGTACTTTAAGTTTTCTTTAAAAAGAAACAGAGTCGATTGACAACATCGGTGTAACACGTTTCAACAAAAGTATGCCTTCACGAGCACTGAACGGAGAGCAGTGCAACGACGCACACCGGTTGACTTCTCCGTAAGAACTGGACATGCGTTTTTCTTTGGACAGACAGTAGCCCTCGCCAACGTTTTGGCACGTCCACCCTCGGTGGTCCTTATAGAGTAGACCTTACGTCACTGGCCTTCTACATTACCTTCCCACAAGGGCACAAGGCCGCTCCTACGTTACTCGCAAACTACAAGCCTATACAAGAGAATAAAGTAATAACTACCATCGCGCCAATCAATGAACTGGAAATTTCCCCAAAACCTGAGCCTACCTCTCTACGCTGTGTTCCTTCCACCTTCCTTTTATTCTGTTTTAACAATTTTGCCCACTTTCCCATTTTTATGGCACTCTGCTGGCGAGGCCGCTATAATAAACATACATCTATAGTTTTCTTCCCTTCCCCTCCTCTGCAGGCCAAGGACCATCCGATTCCTCATCAATTTCTTCTTCTTCTTCTTCTTGTTCTTCCTTCTCCTCCTCTTCCTCCTCTTTTTGTCCTTGTGCATGGTAGCACTCAAGGGTACAGACGGATTAACATTCCTGCCTTTCTCTTACATCCTTCAATTCTTTCTTCGTGTACCGCTTAAATGCCTACAAGCGGTGTTGGTATCACAGGAACCACAACTCACCGCGAAAACTTCTTCGTGAAGGCACTCTCCCATAGCTCTATTCAAGGTTACCTGAACTAGGAGTTTAGCGCTCCATAGATACACGATCCCTCTGGTACCGTAGTTAACAATTAATAACCAGATTTCACGTGTCAAACGCAATGAGCCACATCACTGCCTTTCCTTCTTCGTAGCTACGTCCTGTGTGCGCAAGGGCACCTCACCGTCACAGACGACCACCGTTTGAGGGAGAATCTGAGGGAGGCGTTGCCCGTCGTCTTTGTCTGGGGCTGCATCCTTCTCGGCCAGGCGACGACACTTCTCAGCTTGGAGCGGTCGTCGCGGCTGCTGTAGCCGGACAGCACGGGAAGCTGGGCGCGGAAGAATAACGCGGTTGTAAGGTTTGAATATCACATTCTCGTGCCTAATCCGTGGTTACCATCGGCTGGACAGTGACGGGGATTTCATCAGGCATGCTGGGAGTTGGTTCTAGCGGAGAGTCATTGAGAAAGGCAAAGGTATATTTCAGTAATTACCGTATCTTCCCCACTGTGAGCCCGTTTCCAGACATCCCACAAAGGCGAGATTCAATAAGTAAAGGTTACACAGATTCGATTTGCCCTCCGTTTAAACATCGCCTGTTCTTAGGCTACCTGTTTAAAGGCAGGGACTAGATGAGGATATGACCCCCGCGAAACAAATTCAGTGCAGAGCGATGTTTATGTAGCTATGCGACTTGTGAAAATTATTGAGACTCAACCGCCAATGAGAGATACTGCAGCATAAAATGCACTGAAATGTTTGTTCGCTTTTCTTTACGTTAATTCTCCTCTGCCCATACCTGTCGTGCTCTATTTATGCAAAAGAAATGTCGAAGATTTATCCACGCGAAGTATTTTAATTACCACCCCATGGGCTCGTTGTGAAGTGCTAAATCACTTAGATCGTTGCCATAACACTGCGTCACCGAAACTATCCCCTTCTACCCCGTCACCACTCGGATGGCTACGCTCTGCCGTTTCACTTCTCGTACTCTGGAATAAATCGGTTATTTATTAAATATTATTTATTTGTATTAAACAGTTTCTGTGTATAAGTTTAGTATTAGTGTTTTTCAGTTTGATGAAGATACACGCGAAATACAAAAAATACCACGTGACATGCCCGCTTGCGCGTCGTGATTGCAGTGCTCCCAAACGTTCCGCGTACAAACAATCATAGGCACGCAGCCGCTTAAAATGTGACAGGGCAGATGACGAACTTGTTGCGCCCGACCGCACAAACAATGACCGCTGCGTATGTCACCGCTATGACGAACTGGTGCGAGAAAACCCCATCGCTGGCGTCATAGAGTATCTGTTGCGTCCGCACAGCCGTGGATGGCTGCCGATGATTTATTAAAACTCAATAGCGAGCAACATGGGCAGTAGCTCGGGCGTCGGAGAGAGCAGCGGGCAGCGTTCGAAGCATGAGGCGCGCTCGTGCCACAGAACCCAGTGCCTTTCTCGCGCGCACATCATAGTTGTCGTCTTCTGGCGACATATCAATTCTTGCCCCCTTAGATGAGAGAACTGAAAAGAAAGTCTCCATAACGATCTGGAGGCCGCCTAGCCTCGGGTGGTCGCAGTTGCCTGGTAGTTCCTACATGAGTCGTCGAGGCCGATGGTTGGGAGGAAACTTCTGGAGTATCCAGCGAGTCCGGTAGCAGTGGAACAGCAGAACTCGATGGTGTCTCTTGCGTTGTGTCAGCGAAATCGTGTGCGGTGCTCCAGTCCGTGGGCGTCCTGCTCTGGCTCGCTTTCCTGATGGGGTTGAGATGACGGCGAACCTTTTCAAGGGCGCTTTTTACTAGCCAGGATCGTGGTCCGATGCGGCGCAAGAGTTCCCCTTCAATCCAATCTGGCTTTCTCAAGAACTGTCGGATGAGCACCCTTTCCCCTTCTGCTAAACGACGTGATTGTTTAAGTGTCTCCTGGTGATCAGAGGCGTGCGTTTCTTTCAGTGGCGTGAGCAGATCGATGGGGCATGAAAGCTCAAGGCCAAACATCCCTCTCGCAGGTGTCATTCCTGTAGCTGTGTGCACCGTCGTGTGCTGCCGACACAGGAACCTTGCAAGACGGCGCTGTATGGAGCGGTGTTTATCCATTACGAGTGCTCTCTTCAGTACGGCCACGTATTGTTCTGCTTGCCCGTTTGTTGCAGGGTGATACGATGGTGACGTCCTAGCTTGTATGCCATTCGATGCGTAGAACTGCTTTATCTGGCTTGAAATAAAGGCTTTTCCATTGTCCCAGACGACTTTTCGTCTGGGACCAGGATCTCCAGGATCTCCAGCAGCCGGAGCTGCCGCGGAATTCGGGTAGCCGACCGAAGTCGCACGTCGCCATGTCGTTCCGTTTGTTGACGTCAGTGACCTGCCGGTGAAGTGCCGGTGAAGTGCCGGAGAGTCCGCATCCCATCCTCATCGCCAAACTGTTGCGTCTGCACAGCCGTGGATGGCTGCCAACGATTTATTACAGCTGAAGAGTTAGGAACATGAGCAGTAGCTCGGGAATCGGAGAGAGCAGTAGCTAGCGGTCGACGCGTGAGGCGCACTCGTGCCACAGAACCCAGTGCTTTTCTCGCGCGCACATCATCGTTGTCGTTTTCTGGCGACATATCAGTATCATATTAATATATATTAGTATGAAACTCTGTGGCTGGCGTAAATGGCACAGCCAACGCCTACGTAGCTTCCATGTCGCTTTTTTTAGCGGCAGTGCGCCTAAGGCAGTTTGTGCACGGAACGTTTTGGAGCACTGCAATGAAGGCGAGCAAGCCGACACGTCACGTGGTTTTTCTTTTGTATTTCGCGGGCATGCTCAGTAAGCTGAAAAACACTAATCCTTAAAAGATAGAAAGACAGAAACTGTCTTTTTCTGGCGTTTTGCATTCCGCACCACAACTTTTTAATTGGAATTTTTTGCCTGGCTTTGTTGGTTAGGAAGTTGGCTGATTAAAATTGACTAATTATCTAATCAGGTTAAATACAAAGAATAGCGTGACACACTACATGCAAAAGTGAGCAACATGCACTAGGTTGCGCCGTCCTGGAGTGCATCGCCCATTTTTAAACTCTCGTTAAAGTTAGGTAAAACTTATGTATATATAAATGCACATACATACCTACGTGTGCGTGTGTGTGCATGTGCGTGTGCGTAAATAAAAAGATAAGATATTTTTATAAAACTAAATGCATAAAGCTCACATTCTTATCTGATCTATAAGAAAAAAGTTCTACCTGGCATTTGAGGGCTGAAACTGACAAATTCATTGAAATTTTTTTGTGTGTTTCATGCTGCGAGCAAATATCCCAGTGTGCAGAAGGCCGGTAAAATATGACAGTGCAGCCTTCAGCACGGACAGTGCCGTCTTCAGCCTTTACCCTTCAGCACGGTGCGGAAAACATTCTCCCTCTCTTCTTTGTTCTTATTAGCCTCCGCAGACATTGAAATATATATTTGGTGCAAGCCGCAGACGCGGGCGAAAAGAAATGCAGTGTGTGCTAATAAATATCTTTTTAGAGAAATGCCAAATTAATTTACTATATGCGTCATGACTAAACAAACGGTGAATGAAAAATTTTGTAACGGGTGCTTCGTTAGAATTTCGTCCTTTCTTCGGGTTAGAATTTCGTCCTTTCTTTCGAAGGCGAAAAATTCAAACACTTCAGTATCCTGTGTAGCTGCCCGTCTTTCAGCCTGTCTGCCAGCCTGCCCGAGCACATGTCTGTGTTCGTTGTATTTTTTTTTAATTACGAGGAGGCCAAGTTGGATGATAAGCAGACCTCACTGAGACGACAAAAAGTATGCATGATCATGGATCCTTTTAAGCTAGGAGAAGAACGGGCACGCATGGGGCTACACATAGTCTAAAACAATAGAGCGAAAGCATTAGCGTGATAGAAGCGAATAATACGTCCCAATCACCCAGCGACATTACGGCTAGGCAGCGTCAGTCACTGAGGTATGACAGTCAGAGACCAGTAAATCCGGCGCGTCTCTTAGGAAGAGTAGGTGTCGAGGCAGCTTTTGAGAACTATGAAAGAACACGACGTAAATGGGCTTTACCTTCGACGTCTCATTCCTGAAGGCCGGACAATGCTCGGAGTTTGGCGAAATAAAGTATCGGAAGATCGTGGCGCAGTAAAAACTGTGTGGGCCGATGAATATATTAAACTAAGTAGGCGACCCACTTTTCTCCAAGCCACACTTCTGCCAGACGCTCCTTTCCGCTATCTTTCTGCCTTTATCGTTGCTGCCTCGACGCCGTGAAAACCAGGTGTACCGGGCGCCAAATGGCTGCAACGTAAAACACAAGAATGAAATGATATTTGGTTTCTGATAGAGGCGAACAGATAAAACGCCTGTGTGTTGATTTGAGCGCACGTTAATGAACGCCATGTGGTCAAAATTAATCCGGAGCCCTCCACTACGGCGCGCCTCATTGCCTGCGTAGTGTCGGTGCGTTAAACACCCCAATAAATAATTTATATCAATTTGCAAGTTTCCCGAGTCTAAATTAAAAACATATGCTGAAACTGAGGCAGTAAGCGGTATTTGAAGTGGAAATTTGTCATGGGTATCATATTTCCCAAATTACACACAAAGGCATAGCGACATCTTGCTGGAACTAATAGCACTTTCCTCTAAGTTTAAATAAACAGACGATACACTTATTTTATTATCTCTTGATCGGGGATATTCAGACGCAATGTTGACAGGGGTAACCACAATGAGCCCTCACGATACCTTCCGCACATGGGGCTAAAGGGATCAAGAAAACGCAAAGAAAAACAAAAACATTGACGCAGCCACCAGTAAACCCAACTCAATTTCTTCGAGAGGAAATTACATTTTTCGTTTTAGTTCCCGAGGCGAGGTCAGAAAAAGATGCCTCACTGGCCCCTAATTTAGTAACGACCAAACTCCGTACCTGCGGCGACAAAACGATACTTTGATGCCTGTTCTATCATTTAAACCAGCTTAGTTCGAGCGACCTCATGACCACCCCACTTCCCCCCAATCCCCACCGAGCAGATAGACCGAATGTTTATTATGAGCACCCTCCATGATTGCTACCCAATCACTCTATAATTACTACCTGTATCAAACAGCGCCGCTTTCTTTATATCCCTTCGCAGTTACGCAGTTTAAAATGGAAATTATTGCTCTGACTTCCGCGTTCCCTTCAGTGTTTACGTTTTTTCTCAAGAAAAAATTTGGCGCGGTTCAATATTTATGTCTTACAGTTTGCGCCTGAAACAAGAACCCGCGGCGCTCGCTCGAGCGGCTAAGTCAATAAAGATCCTTGACTAGCTCACCGTCGGTACAAACCCCCCACTAGGCACATTCCCCTTCCCTCAAAGCAAATTGAAATGAAAGCGTGCGCTGGGTGCTGTACTAGGTCCTTTCTGACTGCTCGCACACGCGCACACGCTTCCAGTTTTGCAGTGGCAGAAAGAATTGTCCTCGCTGTTTATTTTTTGTTTTTCACTTTTGCTCCCATGGCCGAGTGAACCGTAAACGAAGTTCCACTCGGAGACTTTTCTCTCTTCAGTTTAAGTTTGTTTTTGGATGTGTGAAAGTTTGAGTCTACGTTCATTCAAACTTACATATCGTTCTTCACCGAAAAAAAACCCCGAAAATCTCTTATTTACAAATAAAACTTTTCGGCTGAAGCAGAAAGAAAAGCAAAAATGTTTCTAGACACACTGTGTTTACAGGGAGTTTTTGAAACAGAAATTAAAAGCAGAGGGTGAAGTGTAGAAAAGATGCAGACGGTTTAGTTCCTCTATTATGAAATATCGGGAAAAAGCAGCGCACGTTCCTCTAACAAAGCCAAGAAAAATACACCACTGGCGGATTGTGCTTCTCTGTGGCTAAAAACTACTTTGCAAAACTAACAGTAGCAACTGTCGTGTTTGCGCCAGAGCTTAAACCAAGCCCTTTACTTTGACATCTTTCGACGTCAACCGATACCACCAACTTAAAACATAATGAGCTCAAGGAGTTCTTTCCTAGACTAACAGCAGCAAATGTCCACTTCGCGCAGGAGTTCAGGCCTAGCGTTTCGATTTTAAATATCCCAGTAATAGTATGTGTCACTCGGCGGGTGCGTATTAATTTTGCTATGATAATAGCCAGAACTGCGGAGTATGCCCCAGAGCTTAAGTCTAGCTTTACGTTTTATGTCTTACAACGTTTGATGTCTTAACTTTACGCTTAATTTCGTGTAACCTTAACGCTGAGCGGGACGCTATACCAAGTACCGTCTTACTTATTCTACGTAGAGCTGTGCTTACAGATAGACGACGTTACACCTAAGAGCGTCTCGTTAGACCGAACGTCTGGTCGTCGCACACTCACGCAAACCTCTTTGATTAACACCTCAGGAAACTTGCGTGGGCAATTTAGAAACATGAAGACACGGGTGGCTTCACGGAAAAGGTTTCACCAACTGCTTGAGTTTCTACAACCGCAAAATCATCCGGGGTAAGCTAATAATATGTTCACACTAAAAAAGCAGATCAGTACCGCTGCTCTGAGTGGAGCCCGTTACCCCGGTTACTAAGCGACGCAAGGTGCCCAACTATTCGCTTCCTTGTATTTGCTCCATTTGTGAGACACCCCACGGGCACAGCCAGATAATTTCTTTCGACTGTACTATTTAGATCACTAGTGAGCTTTTCGCGTTTTTTGTGCACGCATACTCGTACATTGTTTCAATGCGTTTATGATATTTAATGCATGCCGTCAGGTCTACACAGCCGTAATTTCAACTTACACAATGCAGAGCTTCATTGAGTATGCCTAAAAGCATATATTGCAAATTGACACTTTTTTCCGGCACCATTGGTGTTTTATTACAGAAAAACCCGTTCAAAGTGCTCTTGTGCAATATTTTACTAACTAAGCATGGGGAAACAATATAAGAACATGTCATACCACGATTAAAAAGCCCGTCTGTAGGAACTACGGGAAACTAGCTAGCCCCTTGGTGTGCTCAAGGCCCTTTTTTAAGGTATGTTCGTGGATCTTCCTATGGTGTGGGATCAACAGATGTGTATTCAGCCGGCAGCTGGTCGTGTCGGCCTGGTGAAATGAAATAGCAGTTCCCTCTTAAGTTTTCAGGCACTCCTTTGGGAGATATTTCGGTAAAGAAACTGATTTGATAACTCAAGGAACCTGAGATATTGTGGATGTTTAAAAGATATGACAAATGTTATTTCTGTAACTTCATCAGGGGATCAACTACCCAAAATTCTGAAATTTACTTCAACTAGTTCCACGAGCAATCCTTAGATTACCAATGCTTCTTCGGCCGGTACAGTGGTCACAGGGACCGTTTCAGTATAACCAGGTACTTTACCAGTCAAAGATACCCGCAGAGTCAGCATGAACCTAAGAGTATTATTTTCGCTGGCGGAATACCTTCCCGAGAACCTCTCCGGTCGGTAGAACTAGTTAACACGTACGTTGTAAACACGTTCTATATCCTCATAGTTATGTTTATGATTCAACACTAGGCGTTTCACAATCTGAAAGTTTTTAAAAGGCAACGAGCGCTACTCATCGACAACAGCACCAAATTTCTCGCAGATAATTTTTTTAAAATAATCGCTGTTATCTTGTGGACTAATGAAAATGCGTGAAAGAGCACAACCCTTCCATTCCCGGGTGCGGCGGTCGCCTTTCTGATGGAAGCGAAAAGCAAAACCGCCCGTGTGTACGAGATTCCGCCGCAAGTTAAACATGCCCAGGTGGTCAAAATTAATCCGGAGCCCTCCACTACGGGCCGCCTCATCTCCTGCGTTGCGTAGGCACGTTAAACTCTACAATCAATAAATCGATAAATCAATAGCCCAACCTTGGAGAAGGTCAGGAACAATTTTGGCCCCATCTTTTTTATTTTCGATACTGCCACCACATATCATGCCTTTTCGATAAGTTTCCGGTACTTTACTATTTACGTCGTCCCCCTAATTAACCAAAGTGCGCTTCTGGTAAAGATGTACTGGGACCAGTGGGTGACAACTTCAGTGTACAAGATAAAATAAAGCAAATATGACTACCGTATGCTACGATACTTCAGAAGGCTGTAAAATTGCGGTTGAGTGAAATTTCACTCACGCTGGGTGCCGGACATGCCTGGTACGTAAAGGGACACTGAAGTGAATTTGTCAAGCTCCCGTTTTTGCTTGCCCTGACTAGACCGGCTCAAATTAACCCACTTTTAATCTTTGATCCAATTGATAAGTCGGTAATTATTTTATAAAGTCCGAAAGAAGAAAAACTACCATGCGCGGTCTGCGGCAGCCGCACCAACTAAAGGCTGTGACGTCGGAGAAGGTGCACCGTGATTGGATGATATTCAAAATTAGCATTCAAACAAGTTTCGCTTTCGGTTCTGTAAAACAACCTGCTTGACATCAGACGCGATCGTAGGATGGACATTCTCAATATCTCAGTAATCATCGTACCGCGCTTCTGCCATGTTGTCGGCTGTAAAATGCCTAGGATAAGCCTCCCGGTACGGCTTGAAATCGTATACCGATCACTAGCCGAGGCCTACGCAGTGGATGAACGGCCCCTGCGTCCCCGCAGGCCCTCAACTTCCATGCGCTTTGCACCCATATTTGGAGCTTTTCTCACTCATGCCTGTATCGTAAAAAGCGTGTTCGCACCAGGCCAAGGGTCTGCTGATTCTGGCCTGTGCCCACTGCCCGCAAGCAGTCGGTGCTTATGGCAACAGCACGCCAACGAAAACTGGCTAGCGCATCAGTGTCAGACTGCTTGCGTTCTGCGAACTTGCTCGTAGAGCAGTGCACGGTACGGCCCAAAAATGGTGAACTCAGTATAGGAAACATCGGCCGAAAACGAAAAAATCAACTTACAAAAAAAATGTAACCTCAAGGATTCGAACTTGCGACTTGCAAAACAATATACCTATCGCCCCAGACCACTCGGCCACGCGCGAACGCTGTCGCTGTTGGAAATAAGGCATATAATGCATAACCGGTTTACACTTTTATTCAGTTTTAGCATTTCAAGCAGCTTAGGTGATTATTTGCTGTATAGCGCTCGTGCAGTAAGCGTCCCCCAAATTTACACAATATTTCACGTCTAGCAATTGCATTTCTTAGCCGGAATAGCGTTCGCAGATGTGTGGTCGTGCTGCTGACCGCTGTCCTTGTTTTCCCAGCGCAAAAAAGTGCTTCGTGCTCCCTAGTTTTTGCTGTACGGTAAAATTATCAGTTGATTTTATTTCCTTAGTACCTATATTGACTTCGCTGACTCTTCTCCCGCCTTCAAGTGCCCTTAGATTTTCCTACTAGCGTACCAATCAGCGAAGCGTCGCATGTGCTCTTCTGCAGGGCTTGTGCGGGGCGACCTGAAATCGGAGCTTGGCACATTGTACAAATTAATAAAGTAAATAAAGGCACATTCTTCCATTCAGAAATGTGTCGTGGCTTAGTTTCAACTGAGCGAACGAACGTCGACGACTCGTCGGTGGCCGGCGGACTAAACGCTGGGCCGACTGACTCTGCCGGAAGGTCGGCGAGCCGTGCAGTAGCTCAGTCAATGGTCAAACAAAGTCATGTCCTCCTGACGTCAGACGAAAACGCCACATAGAATGGGCGAGGATGCAGAGAGGAGGACAGCATTTTGGAATTGATATTTCTACTAAATAAAATCGCGCACTCAGAGTGGTCGAAGCATGGCCTATGGACTCCGGAGTATAATTTGCGCTACTAATCCCGAATGTTTAAAAATCATTTCAGTGTCCCTTTAATTGTCCGCATGTGGCTTCTACCAATAGGGAGATTTTGCAGGGGGAAATTTCACACCCGGTGGTGTCTTGCGTGTTTGCGTGTTGTTTTCTTTTCATGTGATCATTTTTACCCATGACAATGGAAAACGCGAGACTCCTCCTACGCTTCGTTACTGGAACTGTCATTATTACCAATACAAACATGAACTTGTGAACCAGAGAGGATCTCAGTTTTCCCATTCTCGAGACTCTCTTTACAGGCTAATGGAATTGCGACCGCCACATAGCACCAACCACATCATAACAATATTTTTATCTGTTTTTAAACTTTTCTAGAAAGATAAAGTCGTTTAAAAAACGCGCCTTGCGCAAATTAAAATAATGTAAGTAGTCAGTTCTTTTCACGTTTCTGCGCCTTGTGTGTGCAGAACGTGATACTCAGGTAATGTCAGCTAGTTAGAAGGTTCTTTTTTTCCCCTAGAAGTATCAATAGCGACTGTGACGGATTTCGCCGCGCGGTGTTTGTACCTGTACGCGTTCCGGAATGTTCGTAGAATTAGATTAACTAAGGTGACACAACCTAACTCGATCAAACATCATTCTAAAATTTACGTTACTGCTTGCATGTCAAGACGACTCTGTTATTTTTTTAATTTTTGGCGCCATCATGGCAACGCCGTATCAACAGCGTTGCCAAGTTCGATTTCAGCTGAAGCCACGTTTTACGCCCCGGAGCTGCACCTACACTTAGACGGAGCGACTACGGGCTATTTTTAATCGCATGGGTATCCTTGAACGGTCTTGGGGTACGGTACAGACAAGCCGTTTTTGTGTTTCGCCTCCATCACAAAAACTACTTCCGTGGCCGAAAGAGTCGTTACAAATCCTTGAAGAATTTCATGTTTTCTTCACTGTCCATCTCTTTTAATGTGGATGAGATGACGACCTGACAGAGCACGCTGGTTGGTCGGCGTTAGGGAGCAGGTACATTTGAAGTCTTAGCAATACTCACTGAAGGTGGGGGAAGATTTGGCGGACGTGATGCAAAGTGGTGCAACCGAGTAACTCACTTTGCTTCGCTGCTTTTTTTACTCATTCTAAAAGCTTTCGCTCAGTTTAGATGCCATTTTGTTCTATTTCTTTCTCCGTAGCGGCCGCCTCCTCTAATCACGATAGCCATAACATTGAACGCTAGATTAACAGTTAACAGGTACTTCTTGGAAACTGCGAGGCGAGAAGGCTTTGGTGAGTTTGCCTCGTAGGTAACCTGAGTAGACTTCCCTCAATTTTATCAAGAATGCTGAATTTCACCCCGATTCTTCTCGTAAATAGTGGGTAGTGGGTTAATTATGTGGGTACCGGGATTCTGCCAAGGACCTACTTTGGCGTTTATTTTTTGTTTCGAAAGTTTTGGGAATCTTTGGTAACTTCTCACTCATTCACTTACACATTGTAATTCGTGAAAATCTAAGCATCCACATGTGTGTAGTTGGGCACACAAAATTTTCGTTGGTAAAGCCTTTTTCTTCAGTGGTATGGGTCAGTGGCTCTTTTTTTAACAGCTTATACAATGTAACAACAAAGGACAATTCAATTAGTGCTGATTACTTATTTTTCAGGCATTTTGCGTAAATGACAAAATGTATTTCACGTGGAGATATACTATCGGATAAAATATCTGAGTGACGTTGTCCCGAGAAGAAGAATTTCGGGATTGGCACACACCATCACACACAAAAACTTGTTCGTGTAAAGATGGCGCCCGCGTATTCCAATTTATTTCATCATCTACCGTGGTTCATGTCGCCTTTGTAACGCTGTCGCTTAGCAATATTCATCTGGGTGCACCTCCAAAGCTGGGGACCGTCATCCCAACTGCTCGCATCTCTTGCAGTCAAAAAATTCTTATACGAAGATATCCCACAACATTAACGCCTCGAACGCAGAACTTTACTCCCGCCCCACGACAAGTTGACTGAGCAAAAAGCCACCACCTTCCGCCGTCCTCAAAGCAACACTCACCCCCACGGCACCCTCCGCCATACCATCCACCCCCCTTCCTACTCTGCCACCAGCATGTACTGTCCCCAACCCTGTACACTTTACCACATGATGTTTGCGTGCACCTACATACCATCCCTCTTCCCCCTCTCCTCTCCCCACCATGAGCAGAGGGAATGCATGCTATACCAGCCCGTACTCCAGAGACCAACTTCGGCTGGTCGAAAGGGCCCGGCAGGCTGCCACTGTGGCTTCTCCCTCGAGACGTCCCTGTACGTCTGGAGAGAGAACACTCCCTATCGACATGGGTCCTGACTTTTATGTGCACACAACATTCATTACTCCTTCGCCCAGTCCAGTTTCACTACAATGCAAGCGAAAGTTTGCTATTGTCATGAAAGATAATAAGATGCGAATGTGAAAATTTTCAGAAGACATGCGCGACGAGAAGAGAGAATACGGGAATGGGTTTAACATCAATACGAGTACATCCTTCTAAACAAAGAGCTGAGCGATTTGGTTTACTCTTATCTTTAAAAGGTACAAAGAAACTGAGGTAGTGTGAATGATAAACCGAGAGGAAGCTCTGCTTGTTCTTCGTCTAGCCTAGGTGCGTGTCTTTGCACCTTTTCAATATCAGTACATGAGCTTTTAATTATTATGTATCCGCGAATGTTTTTTTTTTTTTCTGGTGCAGTGCTCCCATATTGTTAATACCAAGTGCGGCCATTAAAGCCAAAGAAAAAGCTTTATAAGCCCACAGAGGTTAGGAACTAAATAAATAACGCTTAGGAGTGTATACGCGCCATAAATGGAATAGTTTACTGCATGACGGGGTGTTGTGTGGAATTTCTCGCGCGTGGGGCAAGCGTCGCCGATATCATATAAACCAGTATAAACAAGCGTATTTCATTCACCCCTATTTATGAAAGCTGCTTTAACTGTCCATAACTAATGCCTCTTACTACAAATTTGTCAGCAGGTCCTCAGTTTTAGCATCATGCGTCCTAGCATTTTCAGCGGTCCTTACGGAGCCCGTGAGGCAAATCAGTATTTGCGACGGTAAAAGGATCCTCTTCCGTAAGCACTCGCAGTGAAGAGAAAGCCTCATCGACAAGTCTAAAGCTGCCTTTCGTGGATTCCGCTTTTATAACTCACTTCCAGCCTGTCTGGTCGCTACGACCACTGGTCAGGACGAAATCAGGAGGCTTCGCAAGAAGTTGCTCGTTTCGGTCGTTTGACGTCCTTCGGTGCGATACGCAAACAGCCGCAGAAACCTTGCCGCTCCTGGACCCGGCAGTGATGGTAGCTCCCGGGCTCTGGTATGTTAGTAAACCCGCATAATGTGTTCCGGCGGTAAAAGGGAGCTTCAATAGAGCTTTATGGACTCAATTTGCGCTCGACATGTCGTTCTGACACGCGTCCTCGCTTGAATGGCCTCGCGATCAGCGACACGCGAGGAAGCCCGTATATGTATATTTGCGCCTCCATTCATATGGATAGCAACGCGGTTGGGTTTTGCCGTGAGACACAACTGCACGACGGGCCTCCGACAGCCAGTGGTATGGTTGACGGCGAATATTTTTTGCCCCATGGACGCTGGCTTCGATTTCGTGCTATACCGATGTCTACCTTAGGGCACTAGGAAAACAAAGTGATTTTCCCGGGTCGTGCAAGGTTTTAACCCCGCTGAAGGAAGTTATATTATGTGGTCGGATACGGACGTGTACGTTATTGTTGTGAATATTTTGTTTCAGTAATCTAACCTTCCGAAATACGGTATCTAGAGATGGAATTTGCATGCAGTCTATTATCGGCTACTGATTCTCTATTGTGTTCTTTGTTATTAAAGCAAACGCTTTACATGCCCCAGCAAACCCAAACATTGACAGTCTTTGTTGTCAGTAACACGAATGGTACGAAAATGGCGGCCGCTATAAAGCGAAGATAAATAAACGAACACATTTGTGTTTTGGGTGGTTTGAACATGGGTTGTCAGTACAAGAGGCAGGTGCGTCACCACAGCTCTTGCTAGTTTTATTTTCGTTATTGAGCTGCACTGACAATTCACCACTGCGCGAAGCCTTATCAGACCGAACTATATGCTAGGGCTCTATTGAACGCTTTTATTCAGCAGGTTTCCCCGAGAGGACGCCTGATTTTCTGACAGTGAGCTTACATTTATAATCATGATTGTGCAGTTCTATTGTGTCATAGAGGAGGAGACGTAGTTTATTCTGGCAGTAAAAGTGTAGGGGTTGAGTACTGACAAAAACCTGACCAATTCGAGTACCCATGCAGCCATGTTCTTCGTTCCGGCTGCGTGTGGGATTTGCAGCCTGGTTAACTCATGGCCATATTAAATCCACTAAAACATGAACTTGAACACGTGAAAAGCGTTTTAAAAAATAAGCTCAAAATTTAATGCATTAACATTCACCGCTTCTCAAATTGCACTATATTGCTCAGTTTCTTTTGGGTGTTTTTTACTACAATAAAGTGACTACAGACAAGAACCTCAACCGGTGACGAGAAATCTAAGAACTAACACCTGACTTATGATTTCCTCAAATTCATGGCTATCCTATGATTGTAGTACAAATCTTACTTTTCGCTGGGTTCTGTTTGACCAGTTGATTTTTAAGCGTTTTGATAAAACCTCGTCAGTTTACAGTTTCTTGAACATGTTTTCTTCTTCGTTTGCCAGATATTTTTTCACGCACTTCTTTGGGATGACCCCCGCTTAAACGTGCAACAATAGCCTTATCTCGGAATAGGACAACACTAAATTGCATTACAAAAATCAAAACCCCTTCCTTTCAGGAACGATGGTTAATGCGAAGCTTTCTGCAATTCAACCTGATCAAAAGTCCAAAATTTCAACTACTTCGACTGTTACATCATGGCACAATTAGACGACTGCTTCATAACGTGAGTGACCCACGTTCGGTTCCGACTACGGCTCTTTTTTGTTTTTGCTGGAAGTGGTTGGTGCTCCTTTGTTTGAATCGTCATCATGATTTTGTGAAATCTATTGCGCAGTTGGTTTTCCAGCAGTGCGTTTTCCGTGACGAACAACACCATCAGTGAGGATAGAAATCTTCGCTTTAATAGCATAACACTAGATCATTACATCCTTCAAGCGCCCAATAATATGATGGATTTCGATCTTGCAATAATGACGTTTTGCAGAGTACCATGCTTTACAGGTGGGCTAGCTTGTGTCGTTCTAAACTGCAACACGTTTTTTTCAAACGAAGCTAGAACTGGCTGACTATTGGTGTCGGTGGCACATTACGCCAAAACCCACCAGCTGCTCACCCCATTGCTCTCCCTCCTCGCCCGCTGCTGGCGGCTGCTGGCTTGCTGGTTTACGCTATACTCCTCTCCAATCACACGAACTCCCTCCCTCCGGAGAAGGTAAAGGGAGGTCGGCACTCTTGCAAGTGGCGCACCGGACCACATTATAGTACCAGCCAATCGCAAGTGCTCCCTTCTTCCTCCTGTGAAGGTTATCTCTCTCTGTGTGCGTTTCTCGGCAGCCAGTTCAATGCGGGCTACGCGATGTGTAGGCCGCGCTTGATCCGCTCCGCCGTCATCAGCACCAAGATCGACGTTAAAGCAGGCTGGTTAACGGTGCCTTTTGCCTACAGCTCTTGCAAATAAACCACACTCTTTGTTCAAAATATGTGCCCCACCCATCGATACTTCGCCTGCGCCCCTTTTTACGAGTAGGGGAGGTACTGGGGTATTTGTAGTGCTTAAAATTAGATAAACTGTGCTTAATAACTCCATTTTGATATTTGAACCGGGTAACTAGAGTTTGTAATAATTTGAAGTTTGCGGCTCATTGTTGCAAGAGGGATAAGATGCTTCTTGGCAAGTTGGACGTTGTGACCATTTAGAAGTGCAGACCCTTGCAGTACAGACAATGCATAGCTTTGTCATCGCACGTACGAGACCAACAAATGTGGAAAAGATGTAATTACAGTTTCTCCGAAGCTTCCTTTCTCCAGCAAGAAATAATGTTGCGTAGTGGCCTACCATAACTTTCACCTGCATGCAGAACATGCCGACTTAGCGCGGCTTGTAAAGCTAAGAATAAGTTTTAACATGCGCGCCATGATGGAACTCGCACGCCAGTGAGAAGGCTATGCCTTATCTATGAAACGCGTGATTTGCATTGCCGAATTCCTAGTCTGCAACTCTTCGATACGTTGGGGATTTACCGAGGGCAAGAGTAACCATGTTTAAGCGGTTAGTGTAAACTATCTGCTCTGTTTTGTTTAAGTTTAAACTGCCGTTCAGCTAGCCACGATTGATATGAATCAAGCACGCTCAAGATTGCTGAATCTATCTTACATATCCTGCACTATAAGGGACGGCAATTTTATGACCTGACGAGATAAACGTTTGATAGCTAAGAATAGAAATACAGGTAATGAACCCATTATTTTAAGAACTTCAAATTGTCGGGAAATCAAATCAACTGGTCTTTTGATCCTTTCGTGGTATTTTTAAAAAGTAGCAATTTGAAGCGCGTCACTGACATTTCCAGTTCCCAAAGTTCAAGTGACTTCCTGTAATAGAAAATTATCGACAGTTAGCCCTTTTTTTATGATTAGTCAACGAAGCCGGTAAGATATCCTTGCAAATGGTATTGCAAGTTAACGCACAAATGCGCATTAAATTTGAATTGTCCTAGTTTACCCGGGTACTGATAGGGACGCCGTCTGAACGAGTGAATAAAACAATACACGATGATTTCTTATTTGTAATTTACCATTTTTCCGAATGTATTGGCGTTGCAAAACTTTGTAGAATTACAGTTCACTTGCAGCAGACAAATGTGGGGCTGTACGCCCTGCGGCTCCCTTGTGATGCGGCCGGAAGGGCAATTTTATCTTACTAGTAATAAAAGTCTGACAAGTAGTTACGAACAGTAGTAGGGTTAAAGAATCGTTGTTAATCACACATGCAGCATCGACAATTCATAAGTGTTGATTTTGCCAACTGAGATAAACTTTTGCACGGTTGTGTTGTCGCTCCTCGCGCAGTCCACCCTCCTATAACTTGTTACTGGACAGTTTCGATAAAACAAGAGTTACGGCCGTTGTCTTTGACCATACTGCTCCGGCATACCATAAATTGAAGCGCGACGGGATTTTCAACTCTGAAATTCCATGCCTAACTATGGCAAGAAAATAGCTTGGTGTCGTCTGGCAGCCCCGTCAAACGAAAAATTTAATGACATTTAGAGAAAATGTCATTTGCTGCAAATATCATTACTTCGGTGCTACACGATAATACCTAATGACATTCGAAGCGAATGGCATTTAGCGGCTAAATGAGTCTTCGGGAGATCGTTCAGCGGCCAAATGAGTAGGCTCGACAGCAGTGGCGCGTCACCAGAACAGAAAGATGAGTAATAGGCCAAAGAATACGGTTTCAAAAACTGTCAGTAAACTTATATTTCTCATATTATATTGTTTTTCGAATATAAAAAGACAAACAAGCTCTTACAAAAAAAAAGAAAACTCGTCCCGATGCGTGCGCTGCCCTGGTACGAATTCCTTGAGGACATTTATCGGCTTGTGATTTCGACTTATGTCAACTGAAAGTGTGATTTTCTTCTTTTTATTAAAAAAACAGAATTATGTGTTTTGTTTAAGGAAACTCTTATGTATAAAAACATTATGGACACACGTGAACTACAATTCTGCTATTTTGCGAGCTTGAGAATTGTTACCGCTACCACTATCAAATGACATTTGTTTCGGCTTGTAGAGCCGCGCCGCCAAACCGAATGTTATTAAACGCTAATGTCATTCACTTCGAATGGCATTCGATTTGAAGTGTGACAACGGTATAAGAGTCGTCTTAGTGGCCAATACCACCATTTTCTAAGAACCGACAATAAATCCAGAGCTACAGAAATTTTTCTAGAAAGTTGGATTTTCCGCAGAACGCTTTCTTAATGCTTTCTCATTATTTCTTATGAACGCATTCTTAAGAAATAATGAGTAGCATACAGCTTTGCTGTAATAATGCTCAAAGCGTTTCTTATTCACTCGGGTATGCTTGCCGATGGTTTACTGTCGATGGCTTACTTGCCGATACTGGCTTACTTACCGATGTTCAAAAATGAGTTGGTGGTTAAGGATCTGCGTGTATTGAAAGTAAAGTAATTAGATCATTGCACTAGTGCGAAAATACGAAAGGTCCTGCGTCATCCGCATGTCATCCATGCCACCCCTGCGGCCTGAGCTTTGAATTGTACTGGTTATGAATATTTTTTTGTTTTTTTGAGTCGCTTCGTCTCGTTTTATCATACGAAGGGAAGATTCCGAAGACCATTGGCCAAATAACACAGGCTCCAGCTAAAAACTGTTAAAAAATCCAGTCGATCTGAGTGCTGGTACAATATTTGTTTGAAAACTGAAGCGGTGGCACCACTGTTCAGTGGACACAAAACATGGGATAGATATTAGTAGGAAGTGCATTATTTCTGAGGTATGTAGTTTACACCATGATTACATAAGAGACAGGAAAGCATTTTTTGTCAAAGTTGATTGATTGATTGTGGGGGTTTAACGCGCCGACGCAACGCAGGCGATGAGGCGCGCCGTAGTGGAGGACTCCGGATTAATTTTGACCACCTGGGGATCTTTAACGTGCGCCGAAATCTCGTACACACTGGCGTTTTTGCTTTTCGCCTCCATCAGAAAAGCGGCCGCCGCTGCCGGGAATCGAACCCGCGACCTCGTGCTCAGCAGCGCAACGCCTTAGCCACTGAGCCACCGCGGCGAGCTTTTTGTCAAAGTCCTTCATTTGACGTGAGTGATAGTTTCCCTGCTGACAGACGATGTTACGTGCGCTTTTTATATGCATTGAAATTCAAGGATTAAAAAGGTGTGTCGTAAAATCTACAGGTCGTTATTTGGTAAAATATGCAGGATTGAGGTTCGTGTAAGGTTATTCAAGCATTTCAAATTATGGAGAAGCAAGCAGAATTTCTTTTCATGACATTTGCAAACAAAACTTTTCGTCGAACGTATGGTCACATGATATCTTCACCCTCGACTCAGGTAATCTTTTCGTGTGTCCTCCTCCAAAGAAACAAATATTTAAGAAGAAATCGCAGGAATGCTGCGCAAGAAGACAAGAGAAAAGGCACGTGTGTGCTGCACACGTAAGAGTGATGTCTACACACTAAACGTTTTTACACCCTTTTTGACCGAAAAGGGTGTAAACATCTTGTCCCATGGCTAACACCCTTAAAAGGTGTTTTGGCAAAAAAAGGGTGCACGGATGAAAAAAGGGTGTTGAGCTCCACACCCTTAAAAAAGAGTGTTAATGCAGCTCAACACCCTAAAAAACAGGGTGTTCAGTCCCACACCATTTTTTTCTGGTGATGGTGATGGCTTTTTTTGAGGTGATGTCAAACGGCGGAGCGCGCAGCATTCAACACAAACGGGCAATACGCACAAGTTACAATTGGAACACGGGATGCAAGCGGTACAGGGAGTGCATACTTACTTAGCAATACATATGCTGTTCTTGCTTTTATATACAGCAGAGGAAAGCCCCCCGATGGAGTCGGTGGGCTTGTCGCAAAAAAACAATATTTTAGCGCTAATTTTGGAATTATGAATTTTACTATGGGAAAATACAAATCAACACGCGGATTTGCAAAAACGTTTTAATTACGCGGTAGTTTTTGTGGTCAATAACATATAGAATTTTATTAAATACCATACAAATCTTCCACGCCAGCTTAACACCCTTTTTCCCAGAAGGGTGTAAAGCTACAAATTAGGGTGTTCGAAACTAAGAACAAGTGCGTAAAGAAAAAAGGGTGTAGGAAAAAGGGCTTAAGAAAAGGCCGCCAACTAATAAAAAAATTCCCCCGCATTTCCCCGAGGGGGAGAATGTGAAAGTGCGAATGCACGGTTGTCGGCCCGCTTGCGGCGCTTGCGCTCGGCCCCCGCAGCCCACCGCCTCGCCGCCTTCTCTTCCATCTCTTCCATCGGGTTTGTAGTATCACGTGTACACCACGCAGTTATCAAGCCGCTATAACGCCGCTGAGTCGCCAACGCACGCCGCTGACGACGTAGTTTGAATGCGTTAAAGATATAAGGCGCGTCACTAACACTGATATCACCGTCGCGTCCGTGGCTTGGTCGGTAGAGCGTCGCGCTGCAGCCGCAAAGTCCTCGGATCGAAACCTGGCGCCGGGTGCTGTTTCTTTTTTAAATATAGAGGAGCACTGCGGACGCCGCCGCCGTCGCCGCCGCCGGCGGTGGATGGTTTGGGGTCGCTTATAAAGTGCATTCGCACTTAAAACGGTGAAGAGACCTCCAATTTTGGAGGCATTTTGTACCTGTTTACACGGGTGGACTGAACATTCTCTTCAAGCGGGGGGTGTTTTGTACCTCACGATGTTTACGGCAATATGAATTGGCTTAATTTTTTACCAGTGAAGCTCTTTAAGCTTAAGGAGGTTGTTTCGGGGGCATTAGCGAAAAAATACAAAGAAAAAGAACTGCGGCACCTGTAAAGGGTGCACCACCGCAGATAGGGTTTTATAACAGTGAAGTCGGCGTTCGAGCTTGTTATAGCGGGAGCACAAGGGGCGTATGCGTATGCGCACCTCTTACTATACCATTTCAATGATACTAGTCTTTTTTTGGATTCTAAAAGGCAAAAAAATTGGCGCAGCTTGCAATAGTGGTGCAAGGCTGGATAAACAGCATTTCTGGGAGCCGACCTAGCTTGTTTCTCCCTTGGATCCCCTGGCAATAGGGGGGGGGGGGACACACTGGAGCAGCCTTGTAAAATCCGGTTAAACTTGGCCTCACCCCTCAGCGGTCATCCAAGAATAGCAAGAACATTGCAAAGCTTAGCAAACATAACCAAACTTAGCAACACCAGAAGAAACTAGGTCGACCACTAGTTCCGCTGTTCTTTTTTTGCAACTGAACACCTATTTCACACCATTTCAACAACCTGCAGAAAGCCAGCGTCTTGTAGTCGTTAAATATGCTTTTCGCCACACTACTAGTCTTTTTTAATATTGAAGGTTCAAATTGGTGTTTCACGTGCCAAAGCTAAACTTGGGGCATGTGGTGCACCGAATAAGGAAACGTGCCATCATTGCATAAGAGCAATTATTTTTTTGCGTTTGGAAATTTCTTGCGAGTAGATGAGTATATGAGGGGATGTCTTCTTCTTTACAGCGCTATTATGCATCCAAACGTGGCCTTATTCAATGAACAGCTGAACATCTTTTCCACACCCTTTCAACACCCTAAGAAAAACCAAGGGTATTGAAGTTGATCTACACCCTTTTTTTCAAACAAAAAGGGTGTATAGCTAGGAAAAGGGTGTTGATACTCAAGAAAAGGTTGTAAAGGCCTCCCAACACCCTTTTTCTGCTTATGCTACACCCTTTTTGGCTAAAAGGGTGTAAAAAAGTTCAGTATGTACATCGCCTCTCGGCAGGGGTTGGCGCTTGAATAGGCCCAGTGATACATAGGCTCATCTGCGTGCAAATACGTTCTCTTCTTTGCGCGTTCTTTACTGCCCGAATTACTCTATGATCATGGCATAAGTTGAGGCTTGCCCCCGCGACTCCATGAATAAAGCAAGCGTGCCTTGTTTAAACCTCGGGCGATATCGTGGGCATCCATGGGCGGAAATTCATGTTGCGGGTGTTCATAGCATGCGTACTATGGTTACTGGTACATTTTGTATGTGATGTCTTCTTTTCTGTTTTAGCATCTATCAGAGAGTATATGCAAATAAACCGGTCCGTACCTATATTTTTTGCCGTAAACATGCCTCTTATAAAGTGTACTGTTGGTCGAGTTGGTAGTTCATTGTAAAAATAAATACAGCGCGAATCGAAACAAGGACACAGAAAGGTGGCGGGACGAGTGCAGACTTCCAACTTAATTTAATACCATAAACCTTGCACCTTTTATTAGCACTCATGTTACCACCAGCAAAACAGTCAAAAATTAAAAAAAAACGAAAAACAACAGGAAATATGGTTGTTTATTACAGGAAATACTGCAACAACAGGAAAGATGGCTAGTATCACACCACCATATGTTTTGATGTGGTGGTGTGATATTAAAAATTATACGTTTATTTCCTGTTATTGTTTTTTGGTTTTTTAATTTGTTAACATGAGTGCGTATAAAAGGTGCAAGGTTTATTGTATTAAATTCAGTTGGAAGTCAGAGCTCGTCCCCTCGTCATTCTGTGTCCTTGTTTCGATTCGCGCTGTAGCTACTTTTACACTGCATCTAATACTTCATCGAAGGTAATTCTGTCACGTCGCGAAGCTGTTTACGCTATTCATCTCTTTTGTCTTCAGTCTCATATTGTCTCGATTGTATTCTGTCTATATGTACTTCCCCGCCGTTACGGCCTTGTAGTGGCTTTCTGGGCCCTGCAAAGATGTACAGGAGAGCTTTTAGCCCAGGAAGCTTCTCGAGAACCTCCAGGGAAAATAAAACGTTGAATTGGAATGAACTGAATATACAATTAAGCGGGTGAGATCACTTCCGCTCCTGAAAGCGTAAATGTTCGGTAGCAATGTGGTACACCGAGTGCCGATGTTAAAACAGATAATATTGCGGAAGGTCGTGTTGACGGCCACCCATGGAACCTAGATTTGGAACAGGGGGAGGGGGGGGGGTTGAATTCAGCTACTGGAAAGGAAAGAGAACACCGACGTTTAAACTTAACTGTGCCTGAAAGGACGGGTTTCCACAGCCAAGAGTACGGCGCAAACTACTGAAAGCGTGGCATGGCACCCGAGCTGGGGAGCGAGGGAAAGGGAAGGTGGGGACACCCATGCACAACTGTCAAACTTGTCATCACAGCGGAAAACTGATCTTCTCCGCTTCTACAAGTGCCTTACTATAGTTTAGATGGCTTTCCTCTACCGTTGTACGCACTCAGCCCATCACCCCATCTGTGCTTCACGCACCTCGGGTTGGTGAGGTGGCGAACAAATCTCGGTCATTGTTTGTTGCCCACTGAGTTTCCTTTAACTTTGGCCGTGCGCTACTTCCGCTCAAAATCGTACTCCCACGGCGTGGTGGCCGATAATTCTTTGCGCAACCGGCCCGCTCGGTCAGACACCTGAAATGACAGCTACTTCCCACTTCTTCCGTCTCCGGCTTTCAGGCACACACACGTAAACGCACACACATGAATAGTGGGTGGCATAAGCGACGCAGCGCTAGTTCTATCCCAGCAGCGACGTAGACTGTCATTTTCTCTGCCACTGAACTCATGCATGGATTCCGACACCTGTCAAGGTTCCGCCGTGCCAACACTTGCGGGCTTGCAACGTGCTCTATGCTTGGCTTCACCAAAACACCGGAAGAGCATGCATCGTTGCTGATAGAGCATACACTTTTTTTTTCTTTAATACGCTAAGTTAAGTGGCACGGTACCTTTGCCGCTTCACCGCTTCAGGTGCCGCACTTGCCAACCATTGTCAACAACGAACACGGACCGCTACGAATCCTGGGGTGTAAATCAACGATATGCACGCAGCTTCAATTGTCAAGAAGGCTTCCAACAGGTATCCAAGAAAAGGCTTCAGCCTTCGCGACATTAGCTTTATTTGACTGCTTTTTGTGCATAACCATTAGGAGGCAAAAACCAGCTCTATCCGTTTGTAGGGATCAGCAGAGACGCTGGTGTGGAGCACTACGCCTGCGCAGTAGGTGAGCGTGACGTCAGAGACCGAGCGCCGGCACGGGCGACTCGGGCGCCTTAGAGCAGAAGCGCACCGCGCGCAAAATTACGACGTCGTCTGGCGCACTAAGCATGGCACATGCCACGTTAGCCCTTGATTCGTTACGTTAGACGGGAGTGCTTAAAACTAGATCATCAACGGACCCCCACTTCGACCGGGCACCAAGGCCTCACGTAGGGAGTGAGTGCTGTTGGGAATGAGCATCCCACGCCTTTATCAGACTGGTGCCGGAGAGAAGCCGCCGAGGAAAGCCGACGATGAGAGCCTCCGGACTTCTTTTATAGCCCGGGAAGTTCGTTGTGGCCCCAAGAAGTTCGAAATGCTCCAATCAGGGCTCTCGCTGCCTGAAGTTTGAATTCCGACGAATGGTAGCGAAGCGGTGAGTCAGCTGCGCCGCCAATGGGGAAAGGGAGAGCGATGCCGCCGCCGTCTCCGTGACCTCGCCTCCGGGCGTAGCGACATGCCCTTGTTTGGGTCGTTCTCCGCTGAGAGATTCGGCCGCGCCGCAGCGTTTCGAGATGCAGGAGTCGGCCGCGCCGCAGCGTTTCGAGATGCAGGAGTCGGCCGCGCCGCAGCGTTTCGAGATTCAGGATTCGGCCGCGCCGCAGCGACAAAGGGAGAGGCGTGACTCAGCCTCGCTGTCGGCGCGTCGCCTCGTGCAACGCCTTTGGGCCAGGCGCTCTGGCACAACAGCACCCCCGCCGCCAGACAATGCGCCGTGAAGACGAGCTGCCTCCACGTGGCTCGGATGCTGGGCGCGCTCGTTCGCCAGGCTCATCCAGGTGCACCTCCAGTGCCCCAGGAAAAGGGCGACTCCACCAGGTCCCTCTCCATGAACGGGTACCGCCTGCCAGGTCTGGATCACCGGTACCTCGCCGTGCTGCCAGGTGTCTCGACCAGTTTCGTCCGGCTCCTTCGGTCTGTCCTCAGCACCGGTTGCTCATCGTTCTGGAGCTTGCAAAGAACCGACCGACAACAGGCAACACCCAGCGCAAGCAAGCACCCTCTGTCCTCCGTCAGAACACCAGACTCCAAAGCGTGACAAACTCTCCTAGCTAAGTGTCTATCCCCAATTTGGACCCTCTACACCAAGAGGCTCATGCGGGACGTAAAACTCTTAAAAGAAGAACTCACACTAAGTGTCAAATGTAACACGCGACATTAAATGATAACTAAGGTTAATTACTTGAAATCACGCGGTGCGGAAATAATCAACTGAGGCAGCAAATGAGGGCAATAATTTTGCTCCCACCTACCTGCTACGCTAAAATCTACTCACGAGGAAACGAAACGAAAGACACGGGGAGGACGAATGTAGCCTTACTTAGAACGCACGGCTTAGTGCGTCTGAGTTACCGGCTACAGAGCATGCAAACTTCTGCACTGCTCACACGACGCAGCCACATTCCTTTCCAGAATTACTGTAAGCCTCTTCCCGGCAAGTGAACTTGCGACTTAAGTACAAACTGGCGGTTCCCGGCCGTTCGCATCCTCTTGGCATAGTACAACTTCCCTGCCACGATCGCTCGATCGCACTGAATAACGAACCTTTCGAAAAGTCGGGGACCGTTAGAACTGGCTCCTTGCTCAAGGCTCGTTTCAGCGCTTAAAACGCGTCCTCCTACTTTGTGCCCCATTCTACTCTCACTGGCTCAGTCGTTCTAAGAGCGTCAGTAACGGACTAGCCATTGTGGAGTAACCTCTCGCATAATTTTAGCCATATCCAGTCAAACTCTAGAAGTCCTTACCTCTGACTTAGTCGTTGGTCAGCGATAGCTTACGACTGCGGCCACTTAACGACTGACGGTCTTCGTCGGCCGCGCTACCACAACCACCTGCCTTAGTTACGTCACTTCGGCGCAACCTATGTGACACTGACTGTTTGACTGATAGTCCTGCTTCTTTGCGTCTGCTCAGCACGACTCGTAATTGCTGTACTTGCTCCTACCCAGAGCGTAATCTGACAGGCCACGAAACACCCGATGCGTTAGTTTCAAAAAGCAATACGGCTCGTGTTTAGTCCAAAACTGAACATAACGGGACGGACTGTCCGATCGGGGAAACGAAGAACGCAGCGTTACAACTAGCTCTTCCCCACAGGCTAGTTTCGTCATTCAAAACACGTTCTTTCCCCGGTCATATACAAGCCTCGCAAAGCTGACGCCCGTAATCTTGCGCGGAGCTGACTTCAAGGCCAACATAGCGGCCGGCACGCATGCCTCCCAATCGCGTTTCCGCTCATAGCAGAAAGCTCTGAACTTTCGCTTTCGCACTGAGCGTCTTCGCTCCACTGGCTTGAAATGCGGGTGAAAGTGCCCCACCTTGCTTTCAAGCAAGTCATCACGAACTGGGGACAACATCGAGTTCGCCTCGCAACACTCGGCCACCTGGGTTTCCCCGCCGATGGGGATGACGCAACCCGCTTCGGCCGTCGGCGGCTCCGCTAAGCTACTGCCAGAGCTTTCGGTCCGCTCGCCGTTCAGGCTTCGTTGCTCGCGCGTCTCTCGTGTCCCGCTCACAGGCTTTGCCACCACATCGCCAGAGCTAGAGCTCGTACCCGAAGGAACGCTTTCTGTTTCCGGGGGCTCTAGCGGCCTCGTCTGGCTAGCCTCGCTGTCCAAGGTTTGCCGAGAAACCTCGCTATCTCGCGCACTGTGCGCGATCCTGTTGGAAGCCGTCTCTGAGGCCTCCTCTGATTCTGAGTGTTCTGCCGAGATCGTTGAACCCGAGACCGACACATGAACGCGATCAGCGGACTCGTACGGCCCTCTATCGGACGTCTCAGCAAGTGCGTTATCTACTTTAGGTACGTCATTGTTCTCCGAGACGGCGGTACGGTCTCTGTCAGCGTCATTCGCTACGAGCTCAGCGGATTTCTCTGTCGGCCCTGTCGGCAGCGCTTCGACCTTGAGCTCGTCTTCGCGTAACCGCTCATCAGAAACCGGTGAGAACGTATCGTTCGTCTCGCCCGGCTGCGTTTCTCCACTGAAGGATTTCGCGCAACCCTGTTCTGTTGCTGGCGGTTCAACTAGCCTACCGCGACAGTTTTCGGTCGGCTCGTAGTTCGGGCTAAGCTTCTCGGCGTCCTTTCGCCTCTCGCTCGCTGGGGAAGAGTCAACATTCTCCGAGAGCTTCCCCGCTTGCGAACTCGTAAGTGCCATGCACTGGCCACTGCTCGCGGACTGTGCGCGCGTTTCGAAATCTTTATTTCGAAGCGGCTTCTCCGCCTCCGCGCCGGTCTCGCTGTCCTGGCTCGCTTCTCTGTCCAAGAATACGAGTGCGGTCGCTTCGCCTTTGGCCTTGGACGCTCCGTCTTCCGGCCCTAACCTCTCCACAACGAACGGCGGCCGTTGGTCCTGACTTTTCGGACCGCTCGCCTGAAACGTTGGACAAGTCATGTTAGGCGCCGGCGAACCCTGCCGGAGCTCCGACTCTAGCCTCATCAACTCGAGCCACTCGAGCTGCCTTTTGGCTTCCCGTTCCTGCCTTTCAGATTCCTCCCTCCGTTCCTGCCTTTCGGCTTGCTCTCTCCGTTTCTGCCTTTCGGCATCCTCGCGCTCACGGCGCTCTTTCTTTTCGGCTTCCTCGCGCTCACGGCGCTCTTTCTTTTCGGCCTCCTCGCGCTCACGGCGCGTTTTGATTTCAGCCCTGGCCTCATTGACCTCCTCAGCCGTTACGTTCTCCTTCCGCATGATCTCAAGGATCGCATGCTTTCGTTTCGCACGGCCTAAGTCAAGGCCCAGCTCCTCGCAAATTTCGATGAGTTCCTTCACTTTAAGGTCCTCCATCGTTTGCACAGGCCTCTTGCTGCTTACCCGCGTTAGAATTCCCTTGCCGCTCCTATACTATCGAGCTACTAGTAAGGCACGCGCAAGTAATTCTCTACGCTCTTTTGTTTACCTCTCGGCACTAGCTTTGGTTTCAAAACACTTTCTCTAGGCTTGAAACACTCAAAGCTATACACAGTGCTTCACCCAGCCCTTCTCTAAACTACCATAACCTGTGCTAGAGAAGTCTGGTGAACTGAGAGAAAACGTCGAGCGCTTACCACACCAGGTAGTAGCCGTTGCCGGTCGATCCCACCGCTGCCACCACTGTTGGGAATGAGCATCCCACGCCTTTATCAGACTGGTGCCGGAGAGAAGCCGCCGAGGAAAGCCGACGATGAGAGCCTCCGGACTTCTTTTATAGCCCGGGAAGTTCGTTGTGGCCCCAAGAAGTTCGAAATGCTCCAATCAGGGCTCTCGCTGCCTGAAGTTTGAATTCCGACGAATGGTAGCGAAGCGGTGAGTCAGCTGCGCCGCCAATGGGGAAAGGGAGAGCGATGCCGCCGCCGTCTCCGTGACCTCGCCTCTGGGCGTAGCGACATGCCCTTGTTTGGGTCGTTCTCCGCTGAGAGATTCGGCCGCGCCGCAGCGTTTCGAGATGCAGGAGTCGGCCGCGCCGCAGCGTTTCGAGATGCAGGAGTCGGCCGCGCCGCAGCGTTTCGAGATTCAGGATTCGGCCGCGCCGCAGCGACAAAGGGAGAGGCGTGACTCAGCCTCGCTGTCGGCGCGTCGCCTCGTGCAACGCCTTTGGGCCAGGCGCTCTGGCACAACAGTGCGTGAGTGAAAACACGGTTATTGCATTTTGTTGCGCTTGGGCGCTGCTATGGATGAGCGTAGTGTTAGAAGGGGGATCTGCAAAAAGGGGAAAGTGGGAAGGGATAGTTATGCCTCCATTTACTCTGTCAGCGGCCCAGAGGCAACCCCTCTATCCCTCGGAGTCGTAGGCGTCGTCGTTACCTGCGCCTCACAGAAAGCTGTTAACCGACGATTGGTTCTCCGGGGTCGTGAAGGAAGAATGGTAGCGCACGCCACGTGCTAGTAGGGTATCCAGGAGAGCTTTAACCGGTAAGCAGTACCAGGGCTGCGGATACGTAAGCCATGGTCCCAGCCGCATGTAGGTGTACGGCCCGGCACGCCCTGGAGAGCAAACATTAAAGCAAATGACGGTGTCTCGGCAGAATACAAAAAAAAATCATAAGCAGATCATCATCATCATCATCATCATCATTACCATCATCACCAGCCTATCTACGCCCACTAAAGGGCAAAGGCGTCTCCCATTAATCTCCAATTACCCGGCATCTTATCAAGGCATGAGATCAAGGCATCTCAAAAATACTCCGAAAACGAACCCTCTTTTATCCACTTATAATGGGCCTGCACCATACCACCACAAACACTCTTCTCAGCTTCTCAATCATAAATTAATTTTACTTGCAGCATGTTAGCAGTATTTAGAATTGAAGCCATTGCCTTACAGTAGACATTTTCGAGTGGGCCTCCACAGACGAATTGCAGCGGATTTATTGAGAAGGCGTAGATAATCGCCAGGAACGGTGTACCTTCAAACGTAGAGATGGAGAACTTCCCTTTTTATTCCAAGGATTCTCGTCGCCACTTTTCTTTAAAGCTGATGACTAGAAACACATTTCGCTGTTTAGGAAAAGATCCTAATTGTATATGGCTTTTAGCGGAATGCCGCAACAAAGCATTTTATATAATGCCAGGAAGGAGTCTTTAAGCGGCAATGAGTGCCTCCGCTTGAAACAATATGCGTTGAGCTCCCGCACAAAGCATGTAATCGCACAAAAAAAGCGGCATACCCGTTTCGTTCCTAAAAACGGGAGCTACCAGAAAAGAATGGCAATCTTCATTATGCCTCTGTCGCTGAAAAACATCAGGCATACTGACAAGTTCGGTACTACATAGGAGACAGTACGCTAACAAATGGGGGAGCACTTTCAGAATGACACCATGGCAGTGGAAGGTTTATTTGCGACTCCCAAGACGATGGCTTTCATGAAAGCACCAAACTCCTCCATCCTATTGAGTAGATGACCTACAGAGCAAGCTTCCGGAGAGATCCATTTTATAATTTTTTTGTATTATTTTTTTGTAAATTTTTTGTATTTAAAGATGTACACGACGTTGATAGATGTCTCGGGTTCTTTAAACCAATCCTTTACGGTGAATGCCCATTCAGCGTAAATTGAGTGGATCATTTGTACCATAAAAATTGGTTTAGGACGCACGAATGAGAAGGACGACGAAGACAAAACATAACGGAAAATGCAAGACAGTTCTTGATCGTTTCGTCTTTGCTTTGCTCTCGAGTTTGCCACTGCACATTTATCATTAGCGGTCGGAGGTATACGCTGTACAATAACGCACGCTTCCTTAACAGTCCGCCGGTGACTCAGTCAATTTTAAGCGCCGCTAGCGTACATATAGCAACAAAGGGAAAATTTTTTTAGTGAAGAACAGTGTAAAGGCACTGATGACAGCTGCATTAACGGGTGCGCACCTTGCATCAAGATTTTGCCACTAGGAGCCTGTTGGGCCTTTTGGCAACTACTTCATGTCATGTTTTTAGAGCGGAGTGCTCACGAAGACGATAGGTGCTCTCAATGTGTCGTTCTTCCTATCGTCCTCATGTGTACTTCGCCGCACACACGAGGACAACAGGAAGAGCAGCCTAAAACGACAAGATCCTACGACCACAACATTAACACAAAACATTAACCACAACATCCTGAAACTTGTACGGACAAAATCTGTAAAAGCTTTAGGAAGTTGTCCTTAATTTTCGTACCAATAATATTAATTTCTTCATAAAAAGGGCTTCAGTTCGATGAAAATGACATTTTTTCCAATGACAGGGCGCGAACAAAACCAAAGCAGTCGTTTCTTGCTTCGTAAGTTACCCCGCAGTGGAAACCCTATACCTGAAATATCTAGCAAACATTTAGCGTACTATCGTTCGATCTCCGGCTCCTACACTGATCCTCTGTGTGTCTACATGTTGCAGGGTAAACACAGAAAGTACGCCGGTCGTTTCAAAATGGAAAGGCAGGTACTTTTAGGGGACACCTCTCAGGCTTTAGGAACCCTACGTCTGAAATGTTTATCACCACGCGCCTTCCCTTTTCGTTCAAAATTAAAACACCTGCAATTATGCTTCATACCAGAAACCCTGAATCCAAATCACTGCATCAGGCTATCGTAGAAAAATGATGACGAACTCCAAATGCAGCTTCATGCGTAAAAAAAGACGGAGAGGAAGAAGGAATGTCCAAACTCAATGCAATGCAGAAAAGCCAGAAGTTCAATGCATGAAATCGGAAGCTTTTTTTTCCGGCATAATTAGAAGATGATAAGCCGAGGAAACCTGAAACACCAAAGGCACCGTAAAAATATCCGGACGCTCTTCACTAGACATTTGATGCACAGCAAATATAGGCTCCATGGCTTCTGGTACCGAGCACTTTGCTCAAAAGGGATCGAGAGAGCGAGGAAGATGGTGGAAGAAGGCTGATGTACGCGCACGAGAGGAGCAGAGACTAAACGCAGAGAGATATCGGCTTGAGCTGAATTTCCGGAAGGGAGTGGCAATGGAGAATTTCACTAGCCACAACAGGATCCGAATGGCGTGTACGCGAACCTTCGCTAACATCCACCCGTCATCTCAGCCAGCCATAGGGTTTCATGCACAGCACGGGCATGCCCAATGCTCACGAAACCATTCTAATCGAAATAAATTACCTTATAACTTAATCTAAAAGAGACGAAGCAACCCCAATAGTAAAAATAACGTACATGATAACTGTACAAAATAACGTACAAAAGTAAAGCACGGCTGTAAAAAATAACCAGAAGCCACTCACTTACCTACAGAAACTGCCGATTTAGATCTAAAGCAGAGAAAATCACTTAAATTTTACAAAACATGGCAGCCAAAGGCCTCTTAACACGGATGATTACCATGGTAAACATTAAAAAAGCCATACAAGAAGCTGAAACAAATAAAATGCAGAAAAATCACGTAGTCGTACAAAAACGGTAGCAGAAAATGACTAGAGAAAACAAAATTACTCGTTATATTATTAATAAATTATGCACAAATGTTTCACAAACACATTACACGCATGATAAAAAATATTCCCCTTCAGGTACAACAGTGAATAAAAAAAAGATCCGGCACCCACGGCATTCAAACTCTGCTTCACAAGGTTTCTATTAGGAAGCCGAAATTACAAGTTATGAGCTCGGCCAGCCCAGCTCGGTTAAACAATTAATAAAAAGCCAGTGAATATATACCCAACGTGCTCCTCGACGGCGAAATCTGTTACTTCACTGCGCTCCCTGTGAAACGTTTATACTCTTCCGGTTGACACCATCGTTCAAGTTCATCATTAATGCTGTAAGCAGCAGAAACCGTGAGAATTGGAGCGTCTGTAGCACACGTGTTTATTTCTGGGTACACCTCACTACCAACGCCAGCCTCGAAAACCACCTTGGGGCTAGTGCCGACGAGCGTTCAACAATTGCATCGGACTTCAAGCCAGACCAATGTTTAAGTGTCCCCTTATCGCATCACCGTCAGCCCAGCGAGGGTTCATCAGGACGACCACTTTGGGCCGCGGGGCAATTATTTGTAGGGGCGAAAACTCTGATTGTAGCGTAACAAGCTCTGTTGCAGACGGCAACGTCAAGATGTTAAAGCGGCCGGACAACGAAACTTCTACTTGCCGGATTTGTTTACCCGGAAATGGCAGTGCCATGCTCTGGCTTCACTGACTTTATTGCTGTCTAAAAAGACTTTTTCGTGTCTTTCAACGTACCTAGGTCGACGAAAAGGAATTGCGGAAAAGCCCGCCTTACTTATGCATGAACGTCAAAATATTTTGAATATGTTTTGACAATCATTGGGATGCGTAGGGCTCCTATAGAAAAGCTTTAATGTCGTAAACGTTAATAAAAGGGTATTAAAAACGTGCTTCGGACAGGTGTGAACAGGTAAGCGTACAAGTGTAAAAGAAAGCAAAAGAAACCTCTGTCTTATTTCAACGAACCCCTCATTTCCTATTCTGATTCGCTACATGCATAGCGAGGGCCTCTGTTCTGGCAGTCTTGGCGCCATAGGGAGCTTAAGAGGGTTCAAGGCTGGTCGACCACTGTCGGCATGTCGTAGACACTCGAGTCTTGGCTGTTTTTATCGCAATGGGCAGCACTCGGAACCGCTATCGAAACACAGAACAGAAGCGAGGTGCTTTGAGCCGGGGAAGACTGTCTCTTATGCGTAATCATGTGAGCGGCAATTAAAAGTCGCAGTTCGATATCTCGGAGTACGGGTGCGCTAGACGAATTCTGCCAAATGGAACTGCGTGGAAACACGATTGCCTCTAACTTCTCAACACAAACAGCACAACGGGATTAAAACGTACTCTGAGGTCGGGGAAGGCGGAAGCCCGTGAAAACCATCGAGCGGAGGAAGACCGTTTACAGTATGCGGCGCGAAGACTTTAAATCCCGAGTTCAGGCTCGTTCGTACATTGTCGATAAATGGTAAAGGGTGGTTTTGATTTTGCGGCCGCAGTGGCTCTTAAAGGAGCCATGAAGACAAAATACAAGTTGGGTTTATTACAAAGACTGCTTAGTCCCGATAACAATGATACCAATATCATCGCAATCTTCGAACAAATAGCGGAGATATTAAAGAAAACGTGTGAAGCAGTCGCGACCCCCTAGCCAATTTCCCGCAACTTTTCTATGACGTCACAGAACCTTGTTTGTGCGATTGGCGGCCGCCTAACTGACATGTCGCGACGACACATGACTGGACGTCTGTAATGGGGCCTCTAGTTCCATTTGACCGCATCACTTTAATGCTAACGTGCAGTTAACGCACTGAAAATTATGTTTTATTGTTGGCCCGTATGACGTCATTCTTGCTCATAACACGTCACTGTGGCGCAAAATTTGAAAGTTTTTAAATACTTCTTGCTTTTTTTTCGTTAAAAAACATCTTTTGCGGCTGTAATGTAGCTGAGTGAGATACTGAATCCTAGTTCTTTCAAATTAAACGAAGTTGTATTTTCTCTTCATGGCTCCTTTAAGCGCGGAGCGGATCAATTTTAATTCACGGGTGCCGTTTGTTAGCGGAAACAATGAATAACTAAGAGCGACACCCTGCACATGGCGAGTCAGGATTGGTTTGCAGTGTGTACGAACAAATTTCATTTTTGTCGTGTTGCGCCAATCGCTGAGCTACTTTAAAATTCGAACCGGCGTTGACAGCGTCAATAAAGGCAACGTTGATTCCAAGCTGGCGTAAGAACTGTATTCTTTTTTTGGCTTTTTGACTAGACTTCATGTGACGATGCCCAGTAGTTTTTACTCGAGGCACATTCCGGAGAAGATGTTACTTTGACAACTTGTAATGCAGAAGGCATGATGAAATAGGCTTATGCGAGTATAGCTGATAGCTGAGCACTTACCTGTAAAGTCGTTCCCGGCGATCCCCTAAGCTCGTTTTGTGGAAGTAAAGACAATTAAAGCCAAGGTCGAGCCTTACACAAAGGCTTTACACTGTGGTCACAACTTTCCCAACATTTTTATGTATACACCTCAGCTAACGTCGATGTCATTGGCGAACTGTGGAAAGCGCCGTTTTTAACGTCTATAGATTACGACGTCTCTGTTGCGTCAGTAGTTTAAACTTGGCATTAGAAAATGCCCCTGCTCAGAGAGTGCTCCTTTTTAACAGCGAAGTGGTTGTTGCTGGCCGTAATGTGCACGCTGTGCGCCGTGATCAGAAAACTGGATTATAGTTACTCCCAACGTTTACGGCGAACGTGAGCTCGACCCTTACGAGGAGCGCATGGAGTCGTTTAGGCTTACGACTGGTGCTCGCGAAAAATGCCAAAAAAGCAGTTCACGAGTGTCAGCGCCTCAAGGGGGGAGCAGAAGAGAGCTGGCGCTACAGGTGACCAGTTCGCGAAGCTGGTTGCCGCCGGTTTTAGCTCGTGCCCACGCGTTCCACTTTGGGAGAAATGTGAAAGCCTGCGGACAAAACGAACGGGTCCCGCCAGTCATGCCTGACTGAGGAAGACGACAATATAGACGGATTTGATGATGACTACTACTAACGCAGTGAAAAACGAGAACTGAACATGTAAACAAATGATTTCAAACCTAACGCGATGCGTGGTGGTGTGTTCTTCCGTGCTTTCATAGCAAGAAATCCTCCAGTTTCGCTACAGTTCAAGCCTTGCGCGGCTTAGTGCAAGCTTCGCCAATTATTTTCGGAAGCTTTACCGGTTTAAACAGGCCCTTTGAGGTAGACGTCACACGAACACCTATACTGCTAGAAACCCGTTTGGCTGAAGCAAATATCTCGAATGCGCTACATATACAGATCCTCCGCGCGCGGTGGTAACATAGATGTGCAACGATTATGTGTATCATTTATGTACAGCCCCGGGAAAAGCTGCATGAGCCTGAAATGTGTCCCCAGCACATAAGAAGAAAAAAAACATTGGAGGAGGCTTAAGCTCTCACTTCAAGCGTCAAACGCGACAGCTTTATCGGGCCTTGTTGGTCTCGCATGAAAAATTTCCGAGGCAAGAAAATTTCGCACTCCTGCTAGGATACCGTCAGCTGGGGTAGTATTTTACGATCTCGGTGGTTCTCGTGGGCGCCACAAGGTGGTGCTACGTGATTTCTCACTCACGCCGATTTTTCGCTTACGGACAATGCTGTTGGCGACTCCAGCTTTTCTGAGACACGGGGCCCTTAATACTGCTTGTTAAACGGGGACCTCACACAAGTCGTATTGCTCGCCACGAAATAAGCTTTCACTGGCACGTGCGCCCCCTTAAGTTATGGAAACCACTAAGCCAAAACAGGACGACGAAATCTTAATGCACCCGACCAATAAAAGACATCCGTATTCTGCTGAAGTCGTTTAAACCGAGCCGCCCGTGAACGGTGCTCATTTTGAGTGGTACAGAACAGGTATAAAGTCCGATATACCGCCGTCTACAAGCTGTGGTTTTGCTGTGGCCTTCGATGTAGCCTTTTATGCAATCCGTTTTCGATTTATGGTTGGCGGCCTCCTTTTCACCCGCGAGCTCAGACGCCAGAGTGTTGTTGTTAGATTTGAAACCATCTATGTTTGGGCAGAGACACGTCCAGGCATTTGCCGATAAGTGATTGATTGATTGATTGTGGGGTTTAACGCGCCGACGCAACGCAGGCGATGAGGCGCGCCGTAGTGGAGGGCTCCGGATTAATTTTGACCACCTGTGGATCTTTATCGTGCGCCGAAATCTCGTACACACGGGCGTTTTTGCTTTTCGCCTCCATCAGAAAAGCGGCCGCCGCGGCCGGGAATTGAACCCGCGACCTCGTGCTCAGCAGCGCAACGCCTTAGCCACTGAGCCACCGCGGCGGGTTGCCGATAAGTAGCTCCAGCACACACTACGGTGGAAAAGGAGGGTGGCACTCCCGCCGTTATCCGATTGACGCCGACTTTTAGCTAGAGCGAGGGATTTGAGCGGCGAAGAAATCGTCGCTCTTGTTCGCTTCTTGCTGCTCCAACATAGCTTTTCTATTTCTCAATGGGAAAGCGTTCTCTAATTAAAAAGGAAGACGCAGTTTCTAGGGAAATTTTCAAAATGTTTTTACGTTTCCGTTTTCAAGGCGCATGGGCTCGCTTTTGTTATTAGCCGAAATGGTGCAAATGCATCGACATGGACGATGCCGACAGATTTTTTTTGTCGCAGGAGGGGAACGTCTGGACGTATGCCCAACAATACAGGTGCTTACGAAATGTCTCTTTCCTGCTGAAAATATTCACAACAATTTTTCTCAAAAAAGTTACGTTATTTTTTAAAGAAACTTACAATTGTTATTTATATTTATTCTTTTACGTAGATGGCAACCCAGCTTACCCTTGCGATGTTCACCTGGCAAGAGGTATAAATGCCAGCTGTGCGGCTGAAACACGTCGAAAAGGCCGTAGTGCTGACACCGTATCATTCGAATCGCCAGTAGTTGCTGCTGGAGATTAGGACATGGGTGGTCATTTTTTTATTATTATTTAAAATTGTATATACACAATGACCCGTCTTTTCTTTCGTTTTTTGAGGGTCATGATTATAAGTGAAACATTAATTTAGCTCAATAAATGTTTTGACACCATTACGGGAAATAAAATCCCAGTGTATTTTTACCGTTCAAACCGTTTTACAAAATATTAACGAGCGTGCACGAGACATATAAATGACGCTCTTTTTGAGAACTCGCTTGAGTCTGGAAAACACCTGCTCGAAACAAGAAAGACACGTCACAGCGTACGCCCCTCCAAGGTGATGTTCCATGATTATCGCTTCCAAAATAACAAAAGAAACTCACACTCATAGCATCAATGATGGAGTAAAGGTCGTTGCGGCAGTGAAGAAGAAGCAAATCGGCTGCAATCGTAGACTTAAACCTTCGTGATGGTCGTGAAGGTTGCGTACTGTTTCGCTACCTTCAAGTTTACACGTTAGTAGGAGCTTCCTTCATATTTTTTTTCTCTGGAGAAGCTAAGAAGAAAAGTTCTCGATGTCGTGACGCTGTACTTTCCCTCCCCCCCCCCCCCGCCCCCTCCCAAAGAAAAAAGAAACATTAGGAATTGGGGTGCAAGTAAAGAAAGAAACCCAGCGATCGACGAAACGGGCGAGGAAACCACACACAGGAGCATTCAGGTGAAGACAAAAGTTTCCGCGTCTTTCGATGAACCTTGTTTGATCCACCCCGTCTTAGAACTGAAATGCTGTGCTGGCTCAAAAGGGCGGGTCTGCCGTGCTACCGCATCGCTCTGCAAGAAAGCCAATTTCTCTAGACCAGCAGTTCCGGGTACGTTTTGAAGAAACTGCATCAGCGCACGCAACGAAGTAAATGAAATATTATGGTGGAAGAATCCCCTCCAGATAGGCGAAACTCACTTTTTCCAACTTTCATAAGAACAACAGATACAAAAGCGCTCGAAGTGGATATGCGTGACTTGAAGCAATCGAAGGCAGCCTGTAACCGTTCAACCATTTCTCTCAGTTATATAGCTCTAAACTTCACAGCGGCGCCCCATCATTTTTGCCTCATCCCTGTCTCTATGCGCTCCTTTTACGCTCCTAGCCTTCACGGCAGTGACAGCATGTGATGGGATCCGACGTTTCACTGATAAAGCATCGCTGAAAAAGGCGCCCTTTTATGTCTTTCTTGGCCCGCACGCCAACAGCTACGAAGCAAACCGACACACAATGAAATTCGGCTTCCTTGCGGTCGTGAGCAGTTCTTTGTCTCCAAGTTAGAACCTTCACAACACACTCTCTGTTCTAGACTGTCACGTGCTTTCAAAACTTTTTCGGCCTTTGTGGGGTACTATTACAAGATTTCGAGAAACACCGCGTTTGGCAAAAAGAAATGGTTTGGTCGCGATATTTTTCAGGGTACCGGCTAAAATATGTTGGGATTTACAACACTGCTGTATGCTTGCATATAACCACGCCGACAGACTAATATACCGATGCGCAAAATCAAAGTCCACCCACACGCTTATTTCTGCTCACTGCTCCGTGCCAAGCTTAGCCGAGTGTCCTTATAAGTAGATCGGCTCTACGGTCTTGCGGCGCGGTATGCCAACTGGAGAATGTTGTAGGTCATTTGTTATTGTTTAAATAGGTTCATATGTCTGTAAATAGAGAAAGAAAGTTGAGAAAAGCATGCCCGCGTGAACGTAAAACCTGCGGAGGGGCATGCTTCGCCCGTCCCCAGATTTTTTTTTTCTTTCTGATGTAATGGGCCGGCTGAACCCACTCTAATTTCATATCAGGTGGCTGAGGCTGAACGTGTGACAACAAGCTGACGTGTACGCGGTGTTACAGTTTTAAAACTACGGGTACGCCACTCGTGGAGACAGCTGTTGGTTAAGAATGCACAAAGTGCCAAGATCGCGAAAATAGCGGTTTTTCTAAGTCATACCGAGTCGCGAGAACATGAAAGAACGTATTCCAAGACTAAACTGGTAACGTTACGAACAAACGGAAATAAAGTTATTTGCTTGTTTGTTTGTTTAAGATACTACCAGCCTCCACTGGGACCATATCATGTGTGCACAACAGTAAGCAGACAGAAAAAAAAAACACAACCAGAGAAGCGGAAAGGTTGTATGTAAACGGTCTAAGAACTTAACAAACGTTATTGAAAGTACTAGTTTAGGGTCCTAGGTTCCAACAGCAACAAACGATGACGTGGAACGAACACGAAAACATCAGTGGAAAGTGAAATATGGACAAGACAGTTCTGCTGCGAACGTGTGTATAAATGCTGATAAACACACAAGGTTATCGCAGTCGAGTCCGCCACGATGGTAACTGTCACCTACACGACGTCAATTACGCGGGAATTTCCTACAGATACTCCTAGGTTGCAGCCGGGATATGGCTCCTTCGGCGTAGCAGCCGGTATCTCGGTTTATTAAGTGACCAGTTCCTTTACGTCGTAAGTCAGCAATAAAAGAAGCGAGAAAATAATGTAACGAAAGATAACAATGGAATAAAAAATGCAGTCAGAATAAAAAAGGAGCGTTTTTATGCGCGTCGATATTTTCGTGTGAACCGTAGGACGGGTATTGCTCAACAACAATAACAACAACAACAAAACAACAACAAACACAAAAACAAAAACAACAAAAACAAAAACAACGACGACGACGACGACGACGACGACGACAACAACAACAACAACAAAAATAAAATGTGATAAGTAAATACCGTTTGTATGCAGTGTAAAACTTCGGTTATTTCTACCAAGATTTAATTGTCACCCCAGCACATTCCATGAGCATTTGCCATTAACAGCTCTCGCAGTACATCATGCCATCCGCGTCGACATTCTTTGCTCTTAATGTTTGGTCCATAATAAATACAACCTCGAAAATTTATTTCTTTTTTGTTTTGGTAGCTACAATGCTATTAAACAAGATCCAAAGTAGACGGCCCATGTCCCACAAATTCGCCGGCTAAACTTCAAGACACGACATTTTCGATTCCTCCCTTCAACCGTAATTTAAGCAAAACTAGCTGCCATCGCTAATAGAAAGTAAATCAACTTAGAGAAATCGTACCGTTGATATGGCAGCCAGCGCTCTGAGCAAAGTAAAATAATCAACTGTAAGACAGCGATTTTTCACGCTTCCCTGCCTGCTCATATCTAGGCACGGCGTGGCGTGAATGATTCCGTCTCTCACCGGAGAGCTTCCTGGTTTGACGTGGCAATTCCTGTAAGCGTGGCTATGCGAGTGTCGGCCTGATTTTCGTCAAGATGATATGGCGGCTCTAGTTCGTCCAATGTGGCCGTGTGAGTTTGCGTGACTCTTCGCCGCACAGAATTAATGCACCCCAAGTTTAAGGTTATCACTTACTCAGTGCTTTATATTTGCGATTACTCATGATAGTGCCCGTGATAAACGGCGGCACGTGCTTTCAACCGAGACCCGAGCCGGTGATTACGAAGGCTTGTCAGTAATCTAATTCGCCTGCTTTTTTGCTTCGTATTTCATTTCCGGTAGCGCAAAAAGACGCGAAAGTTTTCAAGACAAATTTTCTTACCTTTGAGCTTTATTGAAACCTGCGTTGTAGCGTGCCTTTCATTTTGTCGTTTATGAAGTTTGTTATTCTGCTGTATTTGCGCTGCCACATGCTCAATCTTCCCATTCAAGAACCACCCCTCGCCACTGGTGATCAGCAAAGACAACTTGCTGAGGAAAATAATACACCCTTGACAATACAGGACGCCCATGCACATTAATTCGGACAGAAAAAAAAAACATTCATCCACTGGAGTTTCAGCCACTGAAGTTTCAGTGCATCACTATCTGGAGATTTTAAAACTACACGTCTGCGACAAGCGCGGATCATGTCGTCCCGCTCACTATAGCTTCCACAAGGGAGTGGAATCGTAGTGTTAACGCTCAAATATTATGCATATAAAAACATGAGACTGTAGGAAAACACTTTGAACTTTAAAACAAAGATGAAGGGGGCACGTAGTGAATGCATTTCGCTACCAACACTGAGTGTCAATATTGCTTCCATGTTAATTTTACTAAAATCACTAGTTTATACGTGTGATCCAAAAACTCACGATTGCGCTGGGGTTGTGTACTCTTAGAGTCAAAGCGAATGGTAAGCTGTCAACAACACCTGGGGAAGTTAAAGAGGGGGTTATAAATTAAGCCAACCGAAAATAAAAGCAACAAAAATTTGGAAAAACGCAAATAAATATATTAAACAAATTAATGACACAAACAAGAAAATAAAATCGCAGATAGTCATCCAATGTATTCAATGCCACTGTACTTAATTTCACCTTCATCCAAAAGCAGAACGAAGTATTTTCTTATTTCGATGCCACCTTCGGCTTCCATACCCCTCATCTAATTAGGAAATCGTTGATTCAGCTGCGAACAATTATTCGCGATCTCTTCCTATTTGAATTTCTCAGTATATTAAGTTTGACCCCTCCCTTGAATTATTTTTTCGTGCCTTTTATGCTCCACGAGTTCATTGTAGCGCTCCCTGCTTCGGCTCGTTCTACAGCTCCTGGGCTTGATGGAATAACGTAACGTGCACTTTGTCATCTCGGCACGCAAGGAAACAAAGCTCTGTTGGACCTCTACAACTTTTATTGGTGTTCTGGGTCTGTCCCAAGCCACTGGAAAAGAAGTCGTTTAGTGGCTGTCCTGAAGCCTAGCAAGTATTCACGAGACATTTCGTCCTACAGGCCAGTGGCATTGGCTAGCTGGGTGAGCAAAGTGATGGAGCGTATGGTCCTCGCTCGTCTGGAATGGTTTCTGGAGAAGCGTGGCTTGTACCAAGACGCCATGACAGGCTTTCGCAAAGGACGTTCCTCAATAGACAGCGTGAGTGACCTTGTCACTCCTGTCGAGAATGAGAAACACCGCCGTCGTCTTAGAGCTGCCGTGTTCCTGGACATTAAGGGAGCATTTCATATTGTCTCTGATGATGTCATTCTGGATGCCCTTGAGTCCATTGGTATTGGAGGACGGTTGCATCAGTCTATTGCGACCTGTCTCCGCGGACGGATGGTTTTCATGTCCACACTTGATGGAGTGACATCCGATCACCCCGTCACGCGCGGCGTGCCACAAGGAGGAATCCTCAGCCCTGCGCTATTTACCCTGGCTCTTATAGGAATCCCTAAAGTGCTCCCTAAAACATTGTCAGTATCTGCCTATACGGATGATATGTGCATTTGGACATAAGGTGTAACGTGACATCACGTGCAAGCACGGCTTCAGAAAAGAGTATGTGCCACTTTGACGTACCTGCGCAGCCAAGGACTTGAAATTTCAGCATCAAAAAGTGCAACATTGGCATTTACCCGAAAACGCGTGATGTGCTGCCCCGTTAAAGATCGAAGGAGCTGTTATTCCATGTGTCACGCATCACAAATTTCTCGGCGTGACAAGTGATCGAGATTTGTCATGGTCAAAACATGTCTCAGCACTAAGAAGGAAATTACAAAGTTTCACCCACGTCCTTCAACATATGGCAGGGAAATAATGGGGCACATCGGTTTCATCACTGCTGCGCATTTACCAGGCGCTATTTACATAGCTATTTGCAATACAGTGACCCTATACTGTGTAACCTTCGGCGATCGTCATTACGCGTGCTTCAAAGTGCACAGGCACAAGCCCTACGAATCTGTTTGGAGTTGCCTCGATGCACATCAACACGTGGAACGATCGCAGAAGCGCGAGTCTGCCCAATTCAAGTCTACCTCGCGCAAGAACCTCTTCGTGCGCACCACCGACATGTGACAAGACATGAGTGCCATTCACTTTCGAGTGTTTTCAGGAACCGGCTGAATTCAAACCACTCCCGAAGTATTTCGGCGCAGCAACATTTGATGCCCTCCAGATTTGCAGTCGCCAAAATATCAAAAGTGCCTCTATGGGTTGTACCTGATCTACAGGTGCGGTTGTCGATTCCTGGAATTGGTAAAAAATCCCACATATTGTCTTGTGTCTTAAGGCAACTTTTAATAGTTTACATCAGTGAAATGTACGTAGAGGCGTCGCATGTTTTTAATTACGGCTCGGTCACGGCGTCTTCGTCGGCAGCGGCAGTGATTATGTCTGGGAAGGACCTGACCCAACGTTTTAAGACTGCTTACAGTACGTTGTCTACAGCAGCAGAACTGGTTATTTTACGCGAAGCGCTCCGCACCATTTCTTGTGAAAGGCCACAGCAGTGGATTAGCTTTTGTGACTGCAAACCAGTGCTGCAGGTACTAAGGTACCCAATGATGCGAGGCCCGCATGATCAGCTGACCACTACTGTCGCTATCCTGTTTAAAGAGTTGAATGAAAAGGGCCACGCGGTGGTGTTTCAGTGGATACCAAGTCACTGTGGCATAGCTGGAAATGAGTTGGCGGATGCAGAAGCACAGCAGGCACACTACAATGGAACTTTCCTGTCTATACCAACCACAAGGCAGGATGCTAATGCGATACTCTACTGAGCACGCAAACAAGCTGCAGCCTTGCATTCGTCGGACCCGCAGAATCGACATGAACGCCTTCGCCAGCTCGATCCAGAACGCCAGTTCTGGGCCAGTCATGCTCCTCGTATTCGCCGAAGTCAAGAGACATTGCTACACAGGCTGCATCTTGGAGTAGCATTGACTCGGAAGTATCTTCACACAATCGGACGAGAGGACAGCCCAGACTGCCTTCTTTGCGGTTGTCCTGAGACTATCGAACATTTACTTAGCGCTTGTCCAAAGTACTCTAGTGAGCGAAAGAACCTTGAGACAGCTTTACTACACTTGGACACTCGCCCTCTGTCCGAACAAACGATTTTGGGCACTCGGGCTGACAATAGGAGACAAAGCCTAGCCGTTAAAGCCCTGCTTACATTTCTTGGTGACTCCTCTCTGGATTCTCGGCTCTAGGTTGCGACAAAGTTGAACAAGCTGCGAAATAATGTCTGGGTAGTTTTTTTTTTCATGGACGATAGTCATGTACTGAAAAGTGAACTGTAGTCATCTGATTCAGCGCCCCGTTGTATATGAGACGTTTATTGGTTTTACTGCTTGTACATAGTTCATTTGTCGCTTTCCTTGTCATTTCCCATACCTCCCATATTCATTCCTTTCTCTTTCTGTACCCAGTACCCTCCCCCAGCGGGAAGTAGCAGGCCCAAGATCAATTTCTCAGGCCGACCTCTTCTTCTTTTCAATAAACTTTTACTCTCTCCCTCTCTCCCCTTAAACGTTCAGAAATTTCAATATACCGAGTGTACACTTTCTTTCTATTTGCGGTATTGTGCGGGCAGGCGGAGGAAACGAAACGATTGCGTAAAAAAGGTATTACGGTACTTTATCCTGAATTGCAAATTGTAAGAGTAAACGACAAGAATGACAACCCCCCCCCCCCCTTTTACGACTCACCAAAGTAAGAACGAGACCTCTAGCTAGAAAATTTTCAAATAAAAGACAAAAATACAATGAAGTTAGTGCAATTGAGAGGGTTAACGGGACTAAGCCCTGCTTCCGAGAATACCAAAATTGAATTGCAAGGTTTACCGCTCAATAGGTGACGACAACATGTTGGAGAGAACGGTGGTGCCTTTTTTTAGGCTAGGAGGTGTGCGAAGAACAGTGTAAAATGAAAATAAAGTCTGAGTACGAATAAAACTCTTCTTGCACGTTAATCGTCCCTGGTCAGTGTCGCTGCAAATCCTTTCCCGATCTGGTTCGCTAGTGTATAGATCTTAGAGGTTTATTGCAGCTTTTTTTTGCCCTCCTGCCACAGCCCGAAAGCACGCCCCGAATAAATCCTGCTTTTTACTGCGTTTAACATGTCTTTAGAGCAGCCAAGCTCAGTCCTATACTTTTAGTGAACGTGCCCGCGCGCATCTTTATTTGCACCACTTAGTTTTAAAAAAATTCAGGGAAGCTTTGACTCACTGGCAATACTTGAATGACGATGCTGTTGTAGGGGAACATGGCCGTAAACATTTTGAAGTTTCAGTATCATTGCTAATTTCCATAGATGCGGTGCGGTGTAATCGTCGTCATGCACATCTAAGGGGTTGTCTTCTTCGCGCCGAGTAGTGGACTCGGAGTCATCCTCAGCTTGCCCCATGTCGCGCAAGGCTTGAACCATTACGAAGCTGCAGGATTTCTTTATACGTGAACGTGAGTCCTGAAGGACACATCCCCACGCATTTGCCCAAGTTTGAAACTGTTGGTTTACATGTTCCGCCCTTGCTTTGCACTGTGCTTGTAATAGTGATCGGCATATGCATCGATATCGTCATGCTCCTCATGCCCGGCATTACATGCGCAGTAGCATTTGGCGACAGCGCTAGCGTTTTCTTTTTTTTTTTTTTTTTTTGCTAAAGCCACTGCGCGGGACGGGAATTCACCGGTCCCCGCGAAGCACGCGCTCATGTACGCTCGGCATGTATTGGCAGTTTTATCAGCAACGGCGATCGTACGGCTTGCACAACAAGTGCTCTGTTAGTAGAAGACGGGCTATATAGATGGGAGGTTTCTCAAGACGAGTTATAAATGCATTCGTTCACTAAGGGGACTTTATCACCACTGCCCAGTCTCGTACATTTTTAATTATTAGTTCGTTCGTGACTGAGCAAAGCAGTTATTTTCTCTGTTGCCAACTTTTTGCGAACAAGAGATAGCAGGGGGAGAATTTGCATAAATGTATTAGAGAGAAAAAACCCGTAGTCCTACGAGACAGGTTCCTCAGTCAAGAAGCCCATGTGCTTCCCGGGCTCGACAGCAGTGTCTGGACATCCGGACAGCAGAGTAAGTGCACGTGTTTAGGAACAGACATTCCGGGGTTTTCGTGCAATCGAATATTACGTTTTTAAGGTTTGAGAATCTCGGCAGAATTTGCATTTTTTAAACCTTAGGATTTAACTAGCCCTAGAATTCCATCCTAAGAATAATATCATGTGATTTAAATACAAGTTATAAATGCTAAGATTTAAATGCAAGGATTTAATGAATAATAAATCAAAGGCCAAGATAGCACTTGGCATATCTCCGCTACAGAGGGGAGAAGCTCATCAATTGATCGACAATCAATCAATCAATCAATCAATCAATCAATCAATCAATCAATCAATCAATCAATCAATCAATCAATCAATCAATCAATCAATCAATCAATCAATCAATCAGTCAGTCAATCCATCAATCAATCAATCAATCAATCAATCAATCAATCAATCAATCAATCAATCAATCAATCAATCAATCAATCAATCAATCAATCAATCAATCAATCCTCTATTAGCGCCGCCATTTTCATCTGCTTTTTAAAGAGCAATACGTGTCAACTATTTTCAGAATGTTTTTCACTGCGGCGATAATTCTCTTGGCTCTCCTTTAATAGGCCTTCAAGAGCGCTTTGTGAATTATTGAGCATTAAAAAAAATTTAGTAGTTTGAACTGCCAGTGCGAAGGGCTGTTACAAAATACGGGGGATTGTTAATAATTGCATTGCCAGACTTTTTCTTGCGTAATATCTTAAACACAAGTGCAGTCAAAGAACAAGAAAGTTTGTAAGAAAATCGTACAAACAAGACGTCAATTTCCGCCTTAGTCACTGAATTATTTAAAGCTCACCGCAGCCTTTCTTAATGCACCTAAATGTGCTAGAACATAACTTTGCTTTCAACAGGGTGAGATGGTAGACGTGATGGGCTCGGTAATCCTGTTGGCATTACTCCGCTTCAGAAAGGCTCTAGAAGTGGCGAATTGGCGCCAGCCCCTTAAGTAGAAGAAAAAGGAAGTTACGCATCCGCATGTCCTTCAAACATATCCGTAACGTTGCTGCTGTCATAGCTTGGTGATGAGGGTGTTTCTTTTCCTTATTAGTTTTGTAGCTCCGAACTCTTATCACCTAGCACTCGAATAAATCCCTTGATTTTTTTTCACTTCGTCTTCGTGTAACACTTCTCTCGCCCGTTGTAAATTTTTTACATGTGAAAGAAGCCATTATAAGATTTGGGCTCCTCTTGCCTGAATAATACGGCGTCGTTAATCATTTTGAGGAGGCTTGAGTATGCGAGCCGCCTGGAGAGAAATGTAGTTATTTTCTAAAAGGTGGTAGCGCTTTGCTTCAACACATTTCAGCGTCATGCGGGAATGAAAGACGTTTTTGTATGCGGTACAGTTACTGCTGTTTTTCATCGTAAGAGAGCCAGGGCTGCTACGCTTTGGTTTCAATGGTAACCTGGCGTTCTGAGTTCACTTTGTTTTACTTCCGTGGCTACCGTGATACTTTTGTGGAAAGAGTTGTGAAGTATACGCAAGAAAGGGTAACCAACTGTAAGGTTTTCACCACCCCTGCTGGCCTACATTATGTAGGTGATTTAAACGAAGCCATGACCCGTGTGTTTGGGGGATATGACCAACGCGTTGGGCAGCTGCCTTTCAGCAAGCTTTGAAATATGCTTGTGAAAGTCAAGGACCCGCTTCCCGACAAGCACTTCCCCGGTGTCGTCTATCGGATACCCTGTTTCGATTGCACCCAATTCTACACCATCGTAAAGAAAAATTCACCACAAGAATAAAACAGGCACCAATACGATGCGAAAAACCAATAAGTAGCTTTTAACGCAATACGTGAGTCCGCACGCGACCAGCAGGTTGGTATGGAAGGGGCAACGCTGCCGTTTCATCAAAATAACGTAACCTGGCGTCATGCTTTTTCAGGAGTCATCGTTCATCCAAGCGAACCTAGATACCATGCATAAACCGTACAGAAGAGGTATTGCACTGACACACATGCGATCATTACGTTACAAGTCACCATTTTAATTTAGACTGTCTTTTTTCAACCATTGTGCACAGGGAACCCGTGGGCGTACCGGAACGTCTGTTTTTACTTCTTCAGTAACTGCTTTACGGTTTCTTCAAATAACGCCTGACTAGACAAAGGTGCGTCGAACCCCTCACCCGAAGGGGCTTCGGGTTTTCAAAGGCGTCCTTCGAGTACTCAGAGTAGGGTGGCTACGTGTAGCCTGCTGGAAACCAGTTTGAAGATGTGCTCTTGACGACTAATTTCAACAAACCTACACTGAAATGTTCGGGACCTTCGACCTCTTTTTAATGCACTAGCGCTGAAAGCAGCCGACTGGTTTACAATTGCCTACGTGTGCTCAGGTTTCAAAGTCGAGACTTATTATTACTTTTTTTGGACCTCAGGCAGCTCGATGACCTTTGTTCTATCCCCTCGTCAGCGTCTGTCACCACGTGGCGCTATACATTGAAGCAATGAAGATCCGGTCAGTTTTCCCCCGCCTTTCGCAAGTTTCCAGTTACGGGCGATGCAACGAAAGAGCGAAAAAAAACGAATAAATACGGAACGTGGACACATCCGTTTGCGAGCCGATCCAGCTTTTCACAATTCGCTAGAGAGTTGCAAAAAAATGCTGCGCAGTTCGTCGTGAGACGATGTTTTCTCTTTCCTGTTTTCTTTAAATCCCATGGAATCAACTGCCGCGGAATAATATGTCGCCCACTCTCGGCTCAGGGAAGAAGTTGGAAAGTTCATAGCTGTGGTGCTCACAAAAGTTGCATATACTTTGTGTACTAGTATGAAAAAAAGAGAAGGAGAACCAAACTTTTTTATTGTGTATTGTCTTCTTTATATTCCGGTACAAGTTACGAACAGCAAGAGCTCGTGTAGTGTATCGCTGCGCCGACGCGATGGACCCGGACGTCAAGGCGCCCGCTCGTTCTGAAAGTATATAGCGCTTAATGCGTAGCATTCTCTTCTTTTTTGCACCTATTTTTTGGAGTGGCTGCAGGAATTTAAACGAAGACTACGTGCGAGAAATCACGGACACGACTCGTGTCACGTTCAAAATACTCGCAGTAAGGCACTTTTTGCACCGCGTGGCGTAACAGCAGGCTGCGATGATGAGGCGCAGGAGCAACTTCAGCTGTCGTTCCTAAGTTGTCCCCAATCATAGTAGTGGCACCGGAATTCAAAATATTCTTTGCCATCTCGGTGTTCAAAGGCCCCCAAAAAACAGACACGAAGGAAGACAGACGACACCGCATTTATTTCCTTCATGCCTGTTCTGTCAGCGCTTTGACCAAGGAGGTGATCACCTATCAACCACACAAATAGTCCCTTCAGCTCCATGTGCCATCTCGACCAGCGCAGCTCTCGACCAGAAAGGCCTGGTCGGAAAGGTGCGAGCTATACAGGATTATCTCACACTGCTTAGGGTAGCCAAAAATGAAGGGTGGTCGTGGCAAATCTAGATTGTCCCGGCACTCCTAGATGGTGCAACATAATGTATCAGATTGTCCAGAACAGTTGACAAGTGAATCGCATCGGTTGTGAAATAGCAAATTTATTGTAATGGGGCGAGGAAACGTATTCGTTTAGAGCCACCTGGGATTGATCTACGTTTTCGTCAGCTGTGGGTGCGTTGTCAGGACCCTTCCTGCTTCGTCTGCCGTGTTGGATCACTTCGTGGTAGGCTGCAAGGGATGCAGGAAACTCAACCTCCTTTTACGTGGCGTGGTTGGCTCGACCTCGAGCTGAGAAATGGGTAGACAGGCAGTACTTTATTTAAGAGTAGCTTGGGCTGCAGACGATCTCCACCTCTGCGCTAGATGATGCGGACTGCTGCTGGTCCTACCGAATCCGACAAGAAACTTTGGCAAGAACCTTGTGCCGACAAAGTCCTGTAAAGGGACCACGTTGGGTGTATCTCTTTTTATTAGTGTTAGTTAATTTTATATGGCCCACAACGGGTTAGTCCATGGTATTGTGCAACCCAGCTTGAGTGATATAGAGAACGAGGCCTTAATGGGTAGCCGCAATAGTTTTTATCGCTTTCTCCAATATCACGGCTATCAACAAATTAATCATCAACAATTAATCGTCAATCATCAAGCAATCAACAAATTAATCACAAAACCACCAACCATTCACACTTAACTAAATATTCCGAAATACAATCCAACTCTAAAGCCAAAAGTCTCGGCAATAAAGTCCTATACAATTAGTTCGAATCAACTCATTCCGTCACCTTCTAGGTGATGTCTCTAAACCACAACTCCCTAGTTGTGTCCTACAAAAGCGTCCCTTATGGACTGTCCTACCCCGCTGTCGTGGGCGCTGACGTATCGCACCGGCTGTGTGGCCGCGGCTCGGTGGTAGCCGTAATCCTCTCGCTTTGGTGCCGGCGTTCGATGCGCATGGTCACTCCTTGGACGGCGTGGGCACAGCGCGTCTTGAGGTTTCCTCAGTGGCTGCCCCCTGGTAGCCGCTGCCGCTGGAGGCCCTTGATGCTGGCGTTAAACGCGCGTGGCCGTTCTTTGGACGGCGTGGGCTCCGCGCGTCCTCAAGTTACATCGGTGGCTACCCCCTGGTAGCCTGCTGCCGCTGGAGGTCCCAGGTAGGCTGTCCTGCGTCCCAGGTAGGCTGGACAGCTGTCCCAGGTAGGCTGTCCAGGTAGGCCGTTGACCTGCGCTTCGGGGCCGTCGAAGCGCAGGTCGACGGAGCGTAGACGTTGGCCACTGGTGCCCGACCGATGCCGCTGGGGTCACGAAGACACAGGTTGGTGTGGCACCTAGGATGACGGTGCCGATGCGAAGTCGGCCCGTTCCCGCCCAGGCTCGGATGACATGGCCGATGGCCTGGCCGCGTCCCCCTGGCTCGTTCCTTGAAGCGCACGTGCTCCTACCATCTCCTGGTTTCTTGCCTGCCGGTTTCTTGCCTCCCCCTTCTCTTTGTGCGCTTATCCCCTCCTTCTCTTATCCCCTCTGGGATCTCTCATGGCGCACTGTCATTGGTTGCTTGCCTTTTCCATGTGCATATATGGTCATAACGCCACTGGTCTCCTACGCGGCGTTCTCTAATTGGATGACCAGTGCGCTGCCATATTTGACCTTGATGCCTCGGGGTTCAGGCGCTGGCGTTCTCTCATTGGTGCACTCCTGGCGCGCACAAATGGCCGTTCGTTTTTTTTTCCTTTTTGGGTGTTTTGGATGCATCCTTAGCAGCCTTTAATGCACCTCTTTCCACTTTTAACACCTAGCCTTTCTTTCGCGATCCCATGCGAAAAGATATCTCTCTCGAATATGACTCAGTGTCATATGTTATCTTCATAAAAAGAAGACGCGAATAAAGGGGTATCAGGCGTCGATGCTTTTAATTCCTCTGGAGAGTGCCTTTCTGGAAATGCCATTTTGTATAACAATAAAAATATGTTTTCAGTTGGTGTATTCACGTCTTAAGGAAGGTCTTGATAAAAAGACTTAGAAAATTCATACTTACATATCAGACTGCTTATATTCCCCCCTAAAGGGGCCATGCAGACAAAATAAAAAGTTTTGTTTATTCGAACAATTTCGTGTTTATAGTGCCGCCAGCGCTTGTCCAAAAGCAACGATGATTTATTCACTGCGAAATTATTGAATTTAAGATAAAATTTTTATTCTCCCGCCAAATCGTGTGTTTTGACGACGGCTGCAATGCCATCATAAGAACGGGTCTTCAAGCTAAACTTGGTGTGAAGCGGAGACTTGTTTACCGTTATTCAACCTAAATGGCGCCACTACACCGCAGCGGGTCGTTGTCTGCCTTTGCTTTGTTTTTGCGCGTATTCGTACCTGAAGAAAATAATCGTTTCGTGAAACATTGTGCTCGCTTGACAGATATGGTCCCGTAAGACACCGTCGCTTACGCCAATCGGCAAGTGTCGTCTGAGAACCCCAAAGAGCCACAGAGCAGTGCAACTAAAACAAGCAAAGTGCGTGCAGTACCAACAGAACTATGCATCGGTACTTGTATGTTTACGTGTGCTTTCGTAACTTCCACTGTTTGTCCCCCTATTCTTACTGCTATAAAAAGAATGTGCCCTAAATTTAAGCGCAAATATCTCGTTCGGCATGCTTGTAAGATCTGCCTAATTTGTGTTTTCGTTTGCCGGCCGCAGCCAATTGCAGAGCTATCGCGTATGACATCATAGGTTCTGTTGCAGGGAAATGAGTGAGTGGATCGCATGGCCATTCCTTTTTTTTCCTAATTATATAACTTGCTTGAGTGAAGTTTACGTTGAGAATGGTGTCAGTATGATTCTAACGAGGAAATCTTTCGAATGAACCCAACTTGTGTTTTGATTGCGTCGTCCCTTTAATGAAATGCTTTCTCAGCAACGTATTACTGTAAGTAGAGAAGCCACTTTTAAAAGGGTCTTTATGGATAGCCCTGAACCTTAAAATAATGCTTGCTCATTTTGTGACGATTTCGGTTGGTGAGTCTCTTGTAAGTTGTTGACGCCTTAGTTCGGCGCATGGTGGCTTGAAGCTTCTCGTGGTTTCCTATAAGCTTCTACTGCTCCTACATAAATGTGTGGGAGTCATTTACATTTTTCCTCAGGTTTTCATTCAATTACTTTAAGATACGCTTATAAATTTTGCTAAATGCACCGACGATCAAATTCTTGGGGATATTAGCAGATTTTATATATATAACAATTCTGCTAATTCTAAATGTGGAAACCTTCGTTTCAGCACTTTTTACTACCACCCATAATCAATTAAACAGACGAAAAGCGCTCAAAGACTAATCGGCACTGCGTCCATCAATTTTGTCTTTGGTCTCTTATATTTTGCACTGCAGATGTCAAAGTTCACGGCCAAGTGGCGTTGTTTTTCAGGGTGCTTCTCCCTCACGAGTCCTTGACTGCCCACAGAGAACTACAAAAGTGGTGCACCTTTTTTAATCTAAGCAGTTCTAGACAGGCAAATGGGTTCACGTTTGGAACGGTTTTTCATTAGTCCCTTTCACTTACAAACCGGCAATTAACAGAACAAGCGGAACGTCTACCAGCGCAAACACCTTTACCGCTGTGCCTGTTTCGCTACTACACTCAATTCAACTGCGCGCTTCAACCACAGCGAGTGGGTCGTGCCGCAGCCGAAGGCACACACATGCGCATGAACCTTTTGGCATGGTCCTAGAATGAAAGACACGCACACAAGCAGAAAATATCATATATTCAAGCGGATTAAAGCCTTATTTAAACGGAAAAGCGCAGCTTTGGAAGCATTTCCGGTTCCGGTGTTTCTAACCTCACGGACAAGGGTGAATTCAAAAGAAACAAATGTTCAACTAGTCATACAAAAATGCCATAGCGTCGTGGATCTAAGTCGGGTTCCCGAAACTCTCAGGTGATTTAGTTTTAACAGGCAAGCAAAGCGACATCACCATCACAGAATGGACACCTTCCTGCTCCCGGTCATCTTTCCGCATCTCTTTGTATCTCGTAGAATTCCGAAACGCCAGCTAGTTCCGCACGACACAAACTTCACGGAGAGAGTTCGCTGCCCCGATCTCGCTTCAAAAACAACCGCGGCTTCCAGGCGTTCCAGCGCTGGCGTATACTGCTGTTTTTTGTCTACATTAGCGTTATCTTTCTCGTGGACCTCCCCGTGGCAGGGAATTCGGGATGCCCACGAAACCTTCTTTGGCGGCCGTTTTGTACGCGGCTGGTTCTCAGTCTTCACAGGTTTCTATGACAACCACTAATGTTCTGGTTATCAGAGGAAGACACACGCAAACAGTGCTCGTACTAAGCGGCTGGGAGAGACTTTTTGTCCGCTGTTGGTTGTTGTGAGGACCGAACAACGTGTCCCGACGAGGAAACGGTCGATCTGAGGGGAACCAGGCTGTGTTTGCTAGAAGTGCTTTCTACGCCACGTGTCGCTGCAACACTCGTGCGTCTATAGGTTTGAATGAACTCCGGACGAAGAAGACGACCCAAGGCCGATCCGTTGACATTTGGCTTTACCATTCACATCCGGTGCTACAATTATATTTTATATGTGAGGCACATGTTGGCTATCGCCGGTAATTTTTTTGGCGTCCCCTTTTTCAGTCGTTTTCAATAACTGCGGTACCATATACCGCTGCAAACAGCATATCTGCCATTTCAACAAGCATGGACATGAAGTACAGTGGTGAGCTCGCTTAGGGAGAACACGGGAGCTCGTGGCCGCCGGTGCTATCAGAGCAGCCTACCGTGGTATGCGCGAAGCAGCACGCATGCGGTGTGCGCCCGCTTTCCGCGCCCGCTTTCCGCGGGCGCGGAAAGCGGGCGCGAAAAGCGGGCGCATCGCCTCATTGGAGGCTCTGAACGTCGTGTGGTAACTTCATCTTGCTTGTAGCGGTGGAGAAATCGGCCGCTGTATAAATAACAGGAAGCTGGGATCAGCAAAAAAAATGTATCTGAGTGAGCGGTCATTCGTTCATTAGCTTCAAAAGGCAATGCAATCGGTTCGTCACATAGCAACTTGGCAACTTGCTTCAAGCAGACTCAATAAAAATTGACGCTCATCTTAACATAACTTCATTTTTTGTGAGTGATTTCCACTGAAACCGAAGGAACACATGCGCACAATGTTTATCAGAAATAAATTGAGAGCTTGAAGGGAGCTCTGGCACTACAACCGCAATATAATTTACGGTGGAAAAACACCTTTGGGATTTTTATTCTGGATGTTCACACAAGGTTCGAGGATTCGAGGTTCGAAGCGAGTCACCATTAGCAGACGACGAGCAGACGCTCAGATGACGCGATGCGCGCGCTGGAAGCAAATTCTGCCTCGACATGCATAGCGCATGCGTGCTGCTTCGCGCATCCCACAGTAGGCTGCTCTGATAGTACCGGTGGCCACGTGCTCCCATGTTCACCCTAAGCGAGCTCAGCACTACACATGCATAGGCAATACTTTTCAAGCTACTAATAGCACTGATGGCACGGCTAATGCCTGTCAGCACTATTTGGCACCAAGGTAAATTGAGGAATATGTCAGGCAAAAAGTGCATACCCGAAGATACCAGTGCTTTTATAAATAAAAATACCCGGTGGAGCGATTTTCTCGAAAAAAACTTGAACATAAACTGAGCTACGGAACGGTGTCCGAAGAGGGGTGACATAGAAGCAAAAAAAAATTCGGCACGAGATATTCAAAGTGCAACAGAAGCAAAATGAACCAAGTGATTGCCCGTGCAGTGTGAGCACGAGAAAATTAAATTGAATGGAACAAACCTCTACTGCATTCAAAACGCGAGAAAGATGGAGGAGTGGATCAGCGTAATGGCTGGGAGTCGGATAGAGAAGAGGGCGGCATGTGGCAGGCAAGGCAGACATGTCGTCTCACAGTGACATCTGCAATTAAGCAAGCAGATACGGAAACAAATTTTGATTGGGCAGTTGTATCAAGTGCCTTACAGACAGACAGACATATGGACGGGCGGGCAGGAGGGCGGACCATGGCTCAGTGTTTTATACGGCTCAGTGGTATACATGTGTCCCCAGCGGTATATATATGTGTGCAGGCGTCACGTACCTTGCCAAATTTACCCTCGGAAGCACAAGTGTCTGCGAAATATTTCGCCAGTCATTTCGTTGCGCGAGTCTTATCCACGGCGGAGCTGATTTTCCGTTACATTTTCAGCATAGACTTGCAACCAAAGATGTTCGTCACCACAACATTTAGCAATTGAATCATATCCACAACCATGAATGCAATGAAGGAGCATCGTTGAAGAAAAAAGAAGACAAAGGCCAACTTTTCTTTATTAAAATATTACCATCACGGAATAACAGGGATGGTCACTTGATAGCAAACTTTAAACTGATGCGCTGTATCATGAGGAATACAGGCGAAAAGGGGCAACACACCAGCCGCCTTCATGCACTGCCCCTGTGACGCCACAAAGACAAACTAGTTTGTGTGATTGGATGTTGCCGCCAAAAGCTACTGCTAATAAACATGACTATGATTGCGGTATTCATCTGGTTAAGCTTTCGCACCTCTTGAAGGCTAGTGTCGGGTTTTTTTTTTAAAACACTGTAATCTGTAAATGTTTGGTAGTGGTAAGGGGCCCTGCCTCCTGTACAGCCGTTATATGAAGGCTAACGTACGCAGAACATGATTCACTTTTTGTCGTACGGGTTTCTATGTATAAACATCAGTAGCAGGACTTTACGGTCACCGTCACATATCTCAGTTTTATTCGATTCCTTATTAATGCCTTACTGCTTATCCTATTATTCTGTATTTTTGAAAGCAATGGAAGTGGCCTTGCGACATTATTAACTCCTAAATAAGATGGGCTGACTTTCTTTATCCGGGTTTAATTTTCTGGATTTTCAAAACAATAGCCCTTAATGGTCATGTTACCGAGAACTTCAAAAATGGTTGCTTTTACGTAAGATAGAAAAAGACAGAGACTGAGGCAGCTGAAAAGTGGAGTGAATTTCAAAAATATTTCGACTTTTAGTAAGTGGTTAAAAATCTAAAATTAAATTACCTCGTGCAGCAGAAATAAATAGTCAGAAAACACAGGAAATTGGCAAAAAAGCGGAAACAAGCTCTTGCGAATTTAAATGTAGGTTATTAAATCCATACTGAAGATTTTTTTAACAATCAGGCACCTGTACACACCTGCATAAAGTGTGTACAGACCTTGTGCCCCTATGAAGTGTTGAAACCTAACAAAGAATAGACACAGTCCATCTTATGAGCATTTGCTTATGAATGCGGCCCACCGTCAAATAGGTGTTTTTATGTAATGGTTCCAGCAATAGCCCAACTCCAGCGAGGCGTTAAGCATGCCATGAACTTAAACTATAATAATGCGCTCCGAAGGTTTTAGTTACGATTCATATAAGAAATGAGTACGAACAAAAGAATAATTCAGCGTAGTATCTCCTCGAGGCCTATTTTCTGATCGACATTGTCTTCGTGGGCCTCAAATTTAACAAGACTCTAAATTCGTACTTCTCGTAAGCCGGTTACTCACAACCTCCGCTTATCATGGAACTAAGGTTGTTTTTCGATAGCACGCTACGGAAACTTTACGGGTGTGGAATCGGTAATGCGGAAGCAACCTAAATTCACTATTTCGCAAGTTCCGTAATGGCACCGTTTTGCACTCCGATAACCTTAAGTGGTGAGCCCCCCCGTTCGCGTAAAGTTCGGCGGTGCTCATTAATGTGTAATGGGAAAAACATTACTTTGCTTAGTCATGCCATGTATGAAAAAAAAACTCCTGACGTGAAGAAAAGATAAACTCTTTATTAAAGAGGAAAGTGCAGAGAGGTTTGCCGACATCAGTTCGCCGGCATGCTACTCTGCGGGGAAAGGAGGAGAGGGAAAAAGGTAGTAGGTGTAGTTAAGAAAAGGAGAGTAGTAGCAGTGAAAAAAAAAATAAAATATGATCCTAACGCACTGTGTCATCAGTGTCGTAATCTATGCCGGACATAACGTAACAAAGAATACTAGCTATATTATATTTATTGCAAAGGAACGTAGTAATGTTTCGTACAGACATGCCGGATATCATCCCCCTTGATTAAGAGAAACTTGCATCACGACTAAAAATAATTGGTGCGTACGACTTCAAATGAGATGCTCCATAATGACTACGTCAAAAACCCCGTAGAAAATGTCGGAATCTCAACACATGCTGATTTCTGCTACCAAGATATTTTACGGGCACAAAAATAGATACAGAAATGAGTAAACAATGCAGCATTTAATGGTCCAGGCAATTTGTCCCGTACTTGATCAGTTCTTTTGAAGAGGTTTTGGTAATGTTAAAATTTTACCGTTTTGCGTTCAACAGAATCCCAAAATCCCGGACATGACGTCTGTCTTAGCTCTTTTCTTAAGAAAAAGGCGGAAGTACGAACAGGTTTTTTGCATTGGAGGCAAGCACGCGAAGAGGGCAAATGTTTCCTACCAGTTTTAATTTTCTATAAAGGACTCGATTTCAACTTTTGAGGGAGTCTCCACAGAGCCCGTTTAGAAGAGCACTTGAGAGAAAGTCCATTCATCGTACCTCTAACGCCTCGCTCGCATGCTCTTGCCGGCGGCAAACTGCTATTCTCGAAGTATCTTTTCCTCAGGCTGCAATCAAAATTTCGTTTTTTACACGTACTAGAGATAGCAACAAAAGCTCAGTTTCTTGCTCTTAAATTTTGTACCCACTTAAACTATTACTGTTGTGATTCAGTCTTTTAAAATACTACGGCACACTTATTTTAGTTTTCCGCTTTATTATTTTGCTTTCTCAGAGCGCATTTGATACCGCATGTCTTTTACAATGCAACCGCCATTTCATTTTCCCGCAGAGATGCGTGGGGGATTTCATTACACATCGAACTCTCCTGCTCGCTCGTGCATCATATTGAAATACAGGAAGATAGAGCCGTCTCCAAGTACCCGGCAAAGCGAGCGACGAGCGGTATTAGGATCAGCATTTTTCGCTCAGTGTCCGACAGCCCCAACCAATGTTACTTAAATAGCTATTCTAGTAACGTTTACCCAACCGTGTAATGTCATTGCCTTGTATTCGCAAAAATGCATAATTGGCGAGGTTAGCACATTTAATCGTATTAATATTGTAAATGTACGTTACTGCATTGATGGAAATTAAAGAGAAATGAAAAAAATAAAAGTGAAAAGATACTGAAAATGGCCTAATAATCCAAAACGCCTTTTTATACACCCCCCCCCTCCCTTAAAAAAGCAAGAACAGCAAATCGGAACATAAAATTAACGGGAAAAAGCACCAGGCGTGTAAGCTTTATGCATCGGCACAAAATTGCAAATTGTCAAAGTTGGCCCGTTTTTAAGTGTCAGTGTGAATTGTTAGTTGAAAGGAAAAAGGTAAGAATAATGCGAAGCACCTAGATTCGATTCCTGCCACGGGAGCATTTGTTTCTTTCACTTTACCCGTGATCATTCATCATCAAACCCAGAAAAAGTTGGTTTTCGTGGAGGTGTACTGGCGTATACAACGGCATCAGTGAGGGCACTAAACCTTCGCTATATTAAAGAGAAGCGGCGTACGAATGCTAACGCATTACTTAATGATACTCATAATTTCTGCACTGTTTTGGGGATGCGTTACTATAGTCTTTGGAAGTCACAGCTGCTCTCAATAGTACTAATTTGTTGTATGTCTCGCCACGGTTGTTGATTCCTTTCTCATTAGGTCCATAGAAGACTTCGCGAAGTGGAGGAGCACTAGTCCCCCAACTTACGTATTTAATTTAGTGGCGTGCTTGTTTATGATAAAAATATCGATTATCCCGAGTCGAGTTAACGGTGTAATAATCAACGGTGTACCGGTGTTTCGGTTCTTATGTTTGCGGGCAACGGCCAAGCGGTTTCAACGATACTGGCTGGGAACCACAATGAGGGCAACTTCAGACTGCTTGCAAGTGAAGGGGTGACAGCTCTACGTAGTTAGATAAAAAAAAAGTACGCATTAATTAGGAGTGTGTACCGTTCACTGAAGTACCAAAGAATGTGGTGTGACCTGACGATGTTTCAAACAGAACTTCTGCTTGGGAGGTAGTTATTCAAAAAAAATATATTCTTAAGGAACATTTTGTTTTGGTTTATTCAAACGCATCTGCGACGGATGGTCAAATTAGGGGTGATGTTGGCAAATTCTGGCTGCAAAAAGGTATAAAGTCGGCTTGAAAAGTGAGGACATTGTGTCTAACTCAAAGAGACCCCGCAACATTTCTTTCAACTTTTTTGAAAAAAATCTGAAATTCATTTTGAATGTTGTGAACACCATATTCACTCCTTGAGGAGGGTGTCACTAATTATTCCAGCCAAATATAATTGCTATATGCACACCAGGAAACGTAATATCTTGCTTGTTCGAAGGATTCCTTGCTCGTTCCCAATCTTGTCGTTGTTTTCGTGTTTGAGTGGCGTCACTTTGGTCATATGGTTGTTGTTCGTGGTACGAGGGAAAAGGAAAGAAAGTGCACGGGGAGTATTTGGGGTACGGCAGGGGACTCACTTGCATACAACCCAGTGCAGCGAAGAAAAGGTAGAGCAGAGTAAAACGATAGAGTAGAGCGCTAAAGAGAGAGAGAAAGCGAGAAAGAAGAATAAGTGTTAAGACCAAGTGAGTCCGGACACATCAGTCATTAAGGTATCAAGGCTGCAGCCGCTGTGTGAGGCCGGTCGTCTTCCGGTAAAAGGTGGTCGGAGATTTCCCGTTGGGTTGCCGGAGGACTCTTCGGGTATAGAAGGTCAGTATCGCGACTATTGGCCTGCTTCCTGTCAATTGTGGTAATAACTGCATTCGGTATCCATCTGAAAACAATGCAGTAAAAGCAAGGTAGAAAGTGGAAGTCGTTTCTTCTGGGGCAAGCGAAACACGCAGTGCAGCTCTGTGCACACGATAACTGTAAATTTCGCAGAGCTTCCAGGCACGAAGGGAGACGTGAAAGTTTTCGCTTATCGGTAGGGTTGTGTGGCCCCTTAAACAATAAAAGCGCGGGTTGATGCTGTGTTTCAAACACGGATTTCGGAACTCGCCGCTGAAAGTTCTTCATGACTGGCAGGCCCGGATCGTTTCATCCGCAGGCTTTCACATCTCCCCCAAAGTGGACCACGAGTGCGTGCTAGAACTCACAGCCAACTCCAAAGCCAACGGCCTCGCTACATACACGAAGTAAATGCTGCGCGCACTGAAGGTGATGGCTGCTCAATAAATAATAACAGGCAATAGAGAAAAAAAATGCGATGGTAGCTTAATCAAATAGACGCCGGTTTTACACCATGAGGGGCCCAGTTTCGGATTCGACAACGGAAAGCGTTCTTGTTTTCTTACCACGTGGTTCCACATGTTATTGTTCCCCGCCACTGCTAACCCCCTCACCCTCGGGCCTTTGGGGTAAGACGGTGGTTAGGTTGCCAGTCTCAGCCTGTAAAGGTCCCGGGTTCGATTCCCAGGAACTCGCTAACGACATTTTCTTCTTGAGTATTGGAGTTTTTTTGTGGGACGGACGGATTTGTGTCGTTCTAAGCAGTTCTGCTGTTAAAATTCTATCAACTTCAGTGCAGAAGATAAAAACACGAAAGAGCAGTGTAACTGCTCGAGCCTGTTGGCGTGAACGGAGGGCGACCCCGAATTACCAAATAAAGTTTATATTTAGTATTAGAGATAGGTTATTTATAGACTTGTCCCGTTTTTCCTGCGGTAAATATGTGCTGGTGGTATACAAAATGCACTATGTTTTTTGCTTGATTGCCTTTTATTGCTCCGTTACATGAGTGAGCTGGTGCAAATTGTGAGCATGGCGTTATGAATTATGCTATGGCAGGTGTGGAATATGCACATTCATCCTTCGAAAAATGTTCCATCCTTTAATTTTTAATTGCCGTGAAGCACGGCAATATCCATCTTTGGCGACTTTCTTTCAACTTCCACGAACCTGCTTTCTGATATCAAAAGGGGCAATCTGCAAAACGATCTTAATTTAGCAAAGAGACTGGGCAACCTGGTGGGACGTAGCTATAAGGCTTGCCTGGGAGCCTATCTGTGTGACACAAGCGTGTCCCTTCCCTTCACAGTATGTTTGAGATCCTGGCGCAGTTTTATAAAGGAGGTAGGTACTGACGCAGAAGACATGGGGAGTAAAGTTTATTTCTGCTCTTCGCAGTTGACAGTGATGATTCTATGTCTGTATAACACTTACTAGTGTCACTAGATAAGGTACTGAGTATCGGCCTTATTTTCTCCAATTGTCGCGTGCCGCGCCGCAATCATTGGTCAGTTCTACGATGGTTCATGGGCGCCGCCATTTTGTTGCTTATGCTTTTTCTGTCGGCCAACAGTGGTAATCTCGGCTTGTCCTCCCTGCTCTGCGAATGCACGCGACTCAAAGATCACGCACTTTGCAGCATTTCAGCTGCACAAGTGTGTCCGAAGCTGCCGTGTTGCTGCGTCTTCGACAGTTGTTTACATATGATCTCGTCAAAGCTATAGCTGAGGCCGCAGAAGTGGCATCTGGCAACACTGATAAACACCAAAGTGGTTGCCATTGCTCCCTCGCTTGCCTTAGTGACGGTACCCTGTATCTTATCTAGTGACATTACCACTTACCTGTTCACACTATCAAAGCGGAGGCAGAATCTGTGAAAGGTGATCACACCGCCCCTAGGCGGCGCTGAGGCTAAACGGCGCTTATTGAACAGCGCAAACTCTATGGCCGACCCCATTTTGTACCAAAAGAAGCAAGCAGGGGCAAAGGGAGGAATCGATAGCACCGAACTGCGAGAACTGCAAATCTAACGGGAATGCGGCAGTTTGGTAGACTTTTCCCCCAACGTAGAATGCGGAAACAGCCGCAGCAATTACTCGCGTGTTCAGCGAAGCCTGCGGCCGCAACAGCATGAGAGCTAACAGGCGCGCAACATTCAGTCTGTAATGTTGTTAAAGTGAAGCTTTATATCGCTAAGCGAAGGAAAAATCTGGAGGTCCTGCGTACGCAGAAAATTTCCTCCGCCGCAACGCCATGCGCATGTGCGATAAAAGTGTTTGGAAAAGTTAGAAGCCCGGGGACAGAGATTGACTGGATTTATAAATTATGTAGCTTTACTCTCGTACTTAGCGAAATTGGTAAATGGTAATGTCGCATCAGAGACAGCGTAAAGAGAAAAAGCTGCTTGCAGCAGAGCACGTGCGGATCGACCTGCTGCGGGAAGCACTGCGGAAGCGATTACGGCGAGCAGGCGACTGTCGCGTTTCTTTGTTAGGGGGAGCATCTGCAACAAAACACCCCTCAATCCCACGCAAGCGGACGTGCAATGAAACCAACAGCATAAAAGTGCACTAAACATGGGTTAAAATTCTTCTGCATTGCGGGCCAGCTTGATATTGCCAAAAGATCGGAATGTTTTTTTTTAGCGCAGCCACAGTTGGCTAACTCAATTGAAGACTCTGTGGAAGCCACAATAATTAGATGATATTTTAACAAGGAACCTATTATTTCCATCGTAAAGAGTTATATCTCAGCTCTAAATTCTGCGCAAAATGCAGCAAAGAAAGATAGACATGAGACTAAACAAAAGGGGACACCTAAGCATTATTTATGGTGTAGGAAATGAGACTAATAATTGCCGGAAGCGTTTTCTCGTTGTTATTATCCTCATCATCATTTTCTCCCTGCACCTCTTTCTCTCTCTGACACTGTTACTGTCAGGTTTGACAGTTTGTCTTCATTAATCTTATAGCTAGGCTTAATCAGCCGTAACGATGTACGAAGATATGTCAAGCTCATGTTACATCAAGCTTCTGGTACAGGTGGAGGATGTTAGAGCTAGCACCATAACATTAGGCGGAATTTCTGGCCGGCCCATACCCGCGATGATGAGGATGGTGAAGATGGTAATGGTTATAATGCGATCGCTTGTGTTCGTGCCGCCCCGGTGCCATCTGCCGGTGCAGTAAAGTGGGATTGCAGTTTTCAGTGGGTGTCGATTGATGGCGCCACTATCGTCAGGCCGACGTACATACGCGTTGCCATCGCGAAGCAAACAGGACATGTAGCAGAAAGGTACTTTTCTGCTATCATAATTGGTAATTCTTAAATTACCATGCGCTCATGACTCGTGAAGACCTCAGCACATGTTCTAAAGCACGTTCCAAAGTCAGAGGCCACAGCATATGCAAGCTGCTCTAACATTTCGAAAACGCTCGGGGAGATTCCCATTGGGACCCAAATTTACTCATGTTATGTTCTTGCTATTTTTTTTGACCCACCAAGCATATTGTGCTACTTTTCTTCCTGTTCCGTCATGGTCAGATTTTTCACCTATCAACTGTCGCTTTAGGGTAAAAAATATTAACGCCGACTGTGAAAAGTCGCACACAAGCAGTCCGGATAACGAGGTGTGTTTGTGAATAAGCACTTCGAAAAACGCAGTTCAAGTTCATCGCACCAATGTGCCGGCTGGCAGTGCTCATTAGCATGCAAGGTTGAACGCTCGGTGTGTAAGTTGGGCAGTTCAGCTGAGGATTACGAAAATCTGCTTTCGAGGAAAACACAGCTCTATTTACAACAAAGCTTTGTATAGGTACCCCTGGCGCAGGTCGATGTCCGCCCGTTTACGCGTCGCTTTGACACGCAAAAAGTTGGTTGTTGTTTTTGTTGCTGTTGCTGTTGTTTTGTACAGTAAAAACTCGTTAATTCTAGCTCGAAGGGGACCATTAAATTGTTCGAATTAAGCGGAGTTCGAATTAGCGGGCGGGCACTAGAATGAATGGAAATTGCGCCACACTGCGCGGGTGGAACACAAAGAAACCATTACTGGACTTGCTATCACGAATTGGGCGCTAATAAACGTTTTTGGCCGGTGATTTTGTAAATAATGTTTCGTAAATAATAATGTCATGCGCCGGAGCACTAGCGCCGGTGGCGCGGCGTCCTCAGTAGACGCGAAATAAGCTGTTGCAGGAGCACAGCGCACCCGCCACGCTGTTGTTTTTCTGTTTCGTTGTTTTGTGTCTCTAGTAAATTTGGTTTGGATTGAATTTGCAACACATTGTAAACACTCTGGGCTGACTTCTTCTACCAGGAACGATGAAAACCATGTGACCATAATTTGAATTAACCGTTCTGGATACCGACGCGTCCCAATTATCAGAAGTTTTGCCCCATTAAAATATACAGGGCTGTGCCAGGACCAGGGCGTGAGTTCGAATCAACGGGAAGATCGACTTAAATGAGGTCGAATTAACGATCTTTTACTGTACTACTACAACTACTACTACTACTACTACTACTACTAGTAGTAGTAGTAGCAGTTAGCAGTAGTAGCGTTAGCATTACGTTAGCGTTAGCAGCGTTAGCATTAGTAGTCGCAGTAGTAGCAGCAGTATTAGAAGCAGCAGCAGTAGCAGCACCAGCACTAGTAGTAGTAGTAGTAGTAATAATAGTAGTAGTAGTAGTAGTAGTAGTAGTAGTAGTAGGGGGGTAGTGGTGGTAATAGTTGTGGTGGTAGTAGCCGCTAGTAGTAGTAGAAGTAGTAGTGGTTGTAGTAGTAGTAGTAGTAAGGGTAGCGGTAGTGGTAGTAGGGGTAGTTGTAGTGGTAGTCGTAGTAGTTGCAATAGTGGTAGTAGTAGTAGCAGCAGTAGTAGTAGTAGTAGTAGTAGTAGTAGTAGTAGTAGTAGTAGGGGGGTAGTGGTGGTAATAGTTGTGGTGGTAGTAGCCGCTAGTAGTAGTAGAAGTAGTAGTGGTTGTAGTAGTAGTAGTAGTAAGGGTAGCGGTAGTGGTAGTAGGGGTAGTTGTGGTGGTAGTCGTAGTAGTTGCAATAGTGGTAGTAGTAGTAGCAGCAGTAGTAGTAGTAGTAGTAGTAGTAGTAGTAGTAGTAGTAGTAGTACGGTGGGTAGTGGTGGTAATGGGGGTTGTGGTAGTAGCCGCTAGTAGTAGTCGTAGTTGTTGTTGTTATTGTTGTTCTTGTTATTGTAGTCGTCGTCGTCGTCTTTACGTTCCCACACAATGATGGGCGCGGCTGGCGGTTTTACCATTAATTAAACTGAATTGCAAAATACACGTTGCGAACATATTTTACATTGCGGGCCGCCAGTTCAACTAAGATTTGAGCAATGTTTATCTTATTTTTTATGTATTGCAATTTCGATAAGGTGTGATGCCTACGGATAACTTGAAATTCGTTTTTTTTCGTGGCACCACTGGTTCGGTGCAACTGTCCCAGCCAAACTTCAGCTGAAACTATTCTAGGATGACATTTTAACCTTACTCTAGCTTCCTAACTCTCTGACCCTAACGCTAACTGTTCTCTATAGCCGTTACTTAACTAATCTAAACAGGTGAATAAATGTCGTAAATACAGTGCTTGTGTCTATTCTCTCACTAGACGTTTCAGCGGAATTCGCATCAAGAGTGCAAAAATGGATCGTTGTATTCGAGTACCAGTTCGAACGAACAACGCGAGACTCGTCCCTGTTTTTTGTTGTTGCTATCCGAAAGTCCTGTATCTCGTATTAGTTTTTGTGCTAATGACCTCCGTTGTGGACCGCGATCCTGCCCTCGTTTGGAGTTTTGCAAATAGCTCCAAGTCAGTGCGGCAGTTCTGCCTATATAAAAACATTAGTCCCGGCTCAGTAAGCGTCACCGCCACGGCTCTCGCCTACCCCGCTTTAGCCTTTTAGAGCGCCGTTATCTCCGGTGGGCAGGCTTCCCCTTCTCTGTCCTGGTTTCTGGATGGCATTGACCCCTCTCGGCCACTGGGCGGCTGTGTGTAGTAAAATGGTTAGAGCATCGTACTAACGTTGATCACAAAGTTAGTTACCTTGAGAATTCGGCAGCTCAGAACAATCAACGTCCATTTTAATTGCGTCATGTTCCTAGGATCTTGAAATTCGCTATAATGATTTTCTAAGTCCAATCTAAATTAGCCGATAAACAAATCTGCTTGTTGCGAGTAATTTGGAGCGATAAAGTGAAAAGAAAAGAAAGAAATGAACGCCGCAAAAATAGAACACACATCACGTCTACAAAGGACGACCTTGAAAAAGTTGACCAATTAGACCGCGTCGTCGAGATCCTTTTTAGTTGTCAAGCGCCATCAAGCTAAAATAGAATAATAAAGTTTGGAACTAGCCATCCTTACCGTAGAAAATAAAAAAAAAACAAATTTTAATGATCTAGATCGTAATGGCGTCGCTGTCGTTCTGCAGTCAGGATGGATTGATTAAGAAACCTGGATTGATCCTCCATATTCTAATTTCATAATAACAAGAGTGATTCCTCTAACACCACGCACATATAAGCGCCCACGCCGGATACAATACCATATTTTAGCGTTCCTAGACGCTTGTCACAGGGGCTAGAAGTGCGCCCAGCAAAGGAATTGTTCAATGATCCTTTGACAGAACACTCCTTACGCCGTGGTTTTTAGAGCCGCAAACACTGCGTGCGTCTGAGCAATACCATCGTTTTGCTTGAGAGGCACTGTCATAATCCCCTCTCCACCCAGGGCGCCGCGTTCAGCTTCCCAATTTGTGGGAATGAGCCTGTTAATTAGCCATCCTTTCTCGCCACGCGTTCTGCTCGGCAGTGGAAAAAAGTTTCGATGCAAGCCTGTTGTCTACACGACTAACAACCTTCGCGAGCTTCTTTATTGTATGTAATTCAATACACGCAACCTAACGATAAAAGAAAAGGCGGAGGTTGCACAAACGCCGGTTACGAGCCATTATTATGACACGCGATACCATGCTATGATTTACGACCCACCTCGGCTGCTTTGGTTATTTGTATTTCTGCTTTTATTGTTTCTTGTTCTCTTCCAAAACTCCCAAATATTGGCATCGTATTGGAAACGAGTCTATACAAAATAGGTCTAAATATAAGAGAAGCATGGTAAAGCTTGTAATAAATGGAGTTGGTAAAAGGCGTACTGCTCAGTTCCATAGTTTTAGCTTCCAAGATCTCGACCATCTAAGTTCCCTTTCTAGATATAACATAATCGAAGCGATCAAATCACACAGCAGCATCACGTATAAACTACGACGAGACGGGTAGCCCAGAAAAAAAAATGTTAGAGCTTTTATAAATCGAGACTAATGAGTCTCGTTAACTGCCTTGTGGTTTTCCCCTTTTATATATCACATTAATGTAATTAGGAATCGGTAAGGCTGCGTGAAAGACTGTACACCACAACTACGCCAATCCTCCATTTGTAACGCGGTTTAACGAGTCACTTTCCATACCCGCGTTCTCACTGACAGAGCCCCTGGGGAAAATCCGCATTTTTACACCGAACGGGTAGCTTGAGCACAAAGTAATTACGGAAAGTCATTAACACCCCGTTGGGCGAGAAAAAAATGAATCAGGGCAATTTACTGTTTTTTTTTCAGGCTCATCAAGCTGCGGAGATAAATTAAGCTATATCGAAGGGTATTGTCGGGTGGCCGGCTCAATATCGCTTAGGGTTCCTAAATATCGAATTGTGGCTTCACGGCATTAATCAAAGTGTCACCCATGAAAGCTACGGATGAAGAACATTGTAGTACACGTGCGTATAAATTATCTGTCAGTTCGGAAATGAGTAGGAATATTAACGCCCACTGCTTAATTAAGATTATTGCGCAATGCAGTAAATGTAAAGAAAAGGCGTGCACTGAGCGCACGCCACACTGCTCTCTACAATGACTCCGGACAAGGGTAACAAACGATGAAACGCAGCGGGCGGCAAGCCTGAATCAAAAATGTGACCTTGGGTTCCAAAATTGCCCAAAGCGAAATGTCAGGCTTATATTGTGCATTTCCTCAGCCCAGGCCAACGTCTTTCTTTGATACCATCGCGCGTTGGGCCATGGTAATAAGCGGGCTTTCGCTCGGTTCGCGATTTAAGTTCGGTGAGTCAGACGGGTGCGTGGCGCCAAAACAAACTTGCAGAAGTCTCTGACTGCGCAGGCAGGTGGCATAAAAAGAAACATAAGCGTTAGCACTGTTAGCCAAAAGAAACTACCGAAATTCGAAAACTTTTCTACTAATGCCTAATAATTCTTACGAGTATACGTACTCCATTGAACCAACCATACGTTTTCTTGATGGAATTGAAGAAACACGTTAAACCAGACTCGTTAAACCAGACATAGCGTGAGGGTGCTGTATCAGATAAACTTTCGGGATTCTGTGACTGCATTTTTCGTGTTTTGTATTTGTTAGATTTCTATTTATTAATTCGTGAATAATAATGCGTGTTGTCTCTAGATTAGATACACCTTCTCGATTTCGTTATTTCTTTTCAGTGTTCTGATATGTTTTTTTATCGTGTGCCTTTGTGCTTTTTAGTTTATTGCGTTAGGACACTGAATTACGTAGACCTTTACAATTTCGTCAGCTTATTTCTAGTTTTTATATTTTAACCATTTTTAAAGTTTTATGCATGAACGATGGTTGCTATATTTTCTATCAAAGGCCAAATAAATGGCTCTTAATGGCCAAATCGAGGATTTCTTATTATTTTTGTATCTATTTCTTGTTTTTATTTTTCGCAATGAAATACAATTACACTAATTGAAGCCAGTATATTTGTACTGCTGAAATGTACTTACACCGCAAGCCTTACACCCGTCCATGCTGTTGGCGAAGTTCCCTAAACCCTAAACCTGAGCCAAATATTACACGTGGACGTGAATCGGTGACCGCACAAATCGCTGTCAAAGAAGCGGAAAAACCAACCGCGCTCTCTTCAGTTCTCCTCATTATGCACCCCTGGCATGGCCTAAGCGACGTCACTGAGGCCATGGCTGTCCGATCGGCTGTCACTGGTCAACTTCGCGGCTAATTGCGCCCATTTCCGCTGTCGACAGCGCTGTGCACGAGCCTCATCTATGCCTGAACCTGTAGTCACAGTTTTGCCGTTTCTTTTATGTTTTGAGTGCGTGCATAGTTTGAGTGATGAGCTCAATACTTCCCTTTCAACGGGAATACTCGACAACAAACGTTTACTGCTTCAAAAACGCCCTACCCACCCCTACCCACCCGAGCAGGTACCCATGCCTGCTTTTTTGTGGCACCGGACCGGAAATAGGGCCCTCCACGTTACGGAGAAAAGGAGAAAACTCCCCGGCCTATGATATATCGAAGGCCGCCGAAGTGAACGCCGCGAGCCCCCCCTCTCCGGGCGAGAGCGCGCAGCTTTCGTCGCGTTGACCGCGGTCGAGTTGAGAGGAAACGATTATGGGCGATTTCTCATCACGCGTAGTTTCGGTGATAGAGAACAGATTTTCATAATTCTTGCGGGAGGATATTGCTGGGACAATAGACTTTACCCCAAAATACATTTCCAGTACTCAATGGTAAGTGTTGCAGGGTCCCTTTAACAGCCCTTAGTGGACCGGGCTCGAGACGTCAGTGCGTACTCGCGGCCTCGGCTGTGGCCAATGGTGATGATGAGCCGAGCGTAAACAGGCTCAATAATGGCTATACCTATCATGACACAAAGAAACGCCACAGCGCCTAGACGCGCACAGAGTGAGAGTACGGGGGGCGACGGCAAATGGTCTTTGCTTGTTCGCGGCAGGGCTCGTCTTGGATTCTTGGGCTCTGTTGAGAAGCCTCTTTGTTAACCCTCAAAAATAATGGAAGTCAGGTCTGCATCAAATAGGTGCCAGGCACCGAAAGTTAAAAATAAAATTTAGCTTTTTCGCAGCTCACTGTCGCGTCGTCATACCTTTCATTGGACAGGTAGCATTTTGAAACCATATAGTGTGCAACATATAGCACTCCTTTTCTAAATACCAACACTTTTTGTACAGCGTGGTTGGCGCCATCAAGAATTTTTTGATGGTCTGGTTATTGTCTCAAGACTCATACTCGCTCCAATAATATTCCACGAATACATTGGAAGTGTCCTCAAGCAATATAAAAACAAGAAAATGAAACCATTATGTGCGCATATTGGTTCACGTCAGGTGCAAAGAGCACTCTGAATAAAGTCCCAGCTCCGAACAAATGTTATTCTACAGTTGCCTTCTCAGTGTAGATGGCTCCCATTCGGTTTTTGAAGAAAACAAATAATAAGGATGAGCGTGTTGGTAGTATGAATTCTTATTTGGCGGACAGTGTAGGATTTCTCATAACAACGTCAAGCAAACATTTTTAGCTCACCCTTTAGCAACCGGTCAGTAGCACATGTACGAGGTTCCAGAAACGAGGATTTACAGCTGTTATTGGAAAACGACAGAGAGACACGTACACAAACCTTGGTCATACCCAGCTTTCTCGCTCAAAATTACAACCTATCGGGAACCTAGAAAAACCACTTTGGGAAAATGATATTTGGCATAAAGCTAGAAGTCAACGTGAAGATTAAAACGCTAAAAGAATATTTCAGGTTTCTGAATAGTTGTTTGTGTAATTCGCTTTCAAATCTAACTCCCTATGCATTTCTATGGGATAGTTTCCATGGCTCAGGAACCCAGTCGCGCAACGTGCGCGAATTGAAACTGTGCACAAAGCAAGTATTCCCCCAAATATTAGCTGTGGAAAAGAACTTGTTATTTCGCTAAAAAATTGCAGAGTAATCACTGTTGAAAGGACTGCCATGAGCGGGAAAGCTGTACATGACATTGTTCACAACCATTGCGCCTGCTGAAAACAAAGAAACACCCGGCGCAGTAGCTCAGTGTCTATTGTGTTTTGTCTCTGGAGCCCTGGGGCGTGGGCTCGATCCCAGCCGCGGTGGCTTCTTTGCCAATGGCGCAAACAGACACCCTCGTGTGTAGATATTTCGCCGTGCGCCAAAGATCCCCAGGTGGACAAAATTAATGCGGGCACCTTCACTACTGCGCGTCTCATAGCACACGTGTAGTTTCTGCGCCTCAAACGCCCCAAATGCAATTTTATGTATTTTAAAGGGTTTTGAAAAGTGCTCTGGGAGCAGATTTTCTCTTGTTTGACGCGGCTTTCATGGCCCATTGGCACAACTTTCATGGCGCTTTCATGCTTGGCGCTTTCGTGTGATCGCTTCTTTCTGTACTTTCAATGCTATTTCAGGCTTGAAGAAAATTTATCGCTAATGTATTTATGACGACATGAGACATTTTCATGCAGGTTTGTGTGTACGTACGTACGTACGAAAATTGGTACTCACCATGTACGGACGTGCGGACGTCCCGAAGACAAGTCATCGTAACTTAGCCCCGCTCAATTTAAGCCAGCAGCGGTGGCATAGTTGACAATGAAAGCGTTGCTAAGCATGACGCCATGGTTTCGACCACAAGTCAAGAAAAGTATTTCTGAATTATTTAAAAATAAAAATTGCACATACTTAAATGTGGATAAAGTAAAACAGCTAAATAAGGCACGCCACAGAGAAGCCTTTTGGGCCGATGCACCCCGGCGGTGTTTTTGAGAGCTCGTCACGCCGCGCGCAGCGACGTTAACACCTTGAACGCGCTGAGCCCCCCGCGTTTAGTTCGTTGACCCTTCGGGACAACGCAGTTTTTTTTTTTTTTTCAACGGGTTTATTACAAGTCGACTTTCTGTCCCATAAAATCTAATATGCCACGGTGAGAGCGCCACTTTTCACGACCACTTAGCCGGCGTTTATAGGGATATTTGAGTGTAGAAATTTATTACGGCGTTGAGAGAAGCTTGGAGGGTTTCCACGCGCACGTAGGGGCTGAGGGTGGTGGTAGTGACGCTGGCCTCACCTGAAAATAGAGAAAATCCTGACGCTGGGCTGGCAACCATCTTGGCGCCCTCCTATCTTTATAGTCTGCCTCTGAACGTGTAGGCGAAAATAACGTTGACTGCTCTTATGCGCCTAGAATAGACAAAAATATTGTTTATATCATTAGGTTGTCGCACTTCTGCTCTGTCGTGAGATAGACGATCAGCGATACTCGTGTTGTAGCTCGTGTTGTGGCCGCCAAGATCATTCACGTATACAATATTATGTGCTTCGGGATTTTGGATGGTGTGTCCAAAGTTGGGCTAGTTTATAGATTTATATGGTATTGTAAGTACACATAAATAAAGATGGAATTCATGTCTTGAGGCACGTGACTTAAGTACCCCGAAAAAGAACGCTCAAATACTAGGAACCCAGCGTTGTGGTTATGAACCCCGAGAAGTTGGATTTTGATGGGTAGTGAGATATGGGATAACTTAAAGTTGAAAGTATTGGGACAATATTTGCATACAGTTTGAAAGATCAGCTGCAAAATTCTTCAAAAATATCCCGTATGAGTTTGCTCTTTACCTAGCCTTTTATTTTGTTTCTAACAAATGTTCGAGCACCGCCTTCACTGACACCTGCCTTTTGACTGTTAAGTGCCTGTTTATTTCTGTTAGAAAATTTTTGTAAAGTTATGTCTACAACCAATAAGTTGAACTTCTTGGGGAATTGAAAATTATTTATGTCAACTTGGAGAGAGAGAGAGAGAGAGAGAGAGAGAGAGAGAGAGAGAGAGAGAGAGAGAGAGAGAGAGAGCGGAAGCTTCAATCCATGCTGAGAAGATTATCTCCACTGGCGGCAGGACCCGTTACTTCAGATGAAGGGCAATATAGTGAAACGAAAAAGTAAAACAAGCTTGAAGAGAAAAACAATCAATACGAGAAAAAACAAATAAAAACAAATGACGTGGATGAAGAACCGATAGTTTCACCCACCAACATAAACGCCATCACACTCGATCGAATCATAGCGTTGCAAACATAGCGCCGTGTCCACCTTCGGTAAAACTCTTCAATTTCTTCAGTGAAGCTTCTTATGCCGGGGATTTGTGGAATCTTCATATGACTAAGTAGAAATACCCTACGCTCCACCAGTCTTTGAAGTGCGAGAAGTTCCATAGCACAATTCTCTTGTGTGCGGGGGTTGGTTTGTCTTTTGTTTACGCGCTTGCTTGCCTTCCCTTGGGTCCGCTCTTGCTTTTCCTCAACAGGTTTCTCAAATATTTGCGCTGTGCAAACAGCGTCGGTGATGCTTACGCTCACACTTTTTTTTTTCATCGTCATTTCAAGCGCCTGCGTGACTAGTTTCATTTTCTTCCGCTCTCTCGAGGTGGCGCGGACGTTGTGGATGTCTGTCTTGCGCCGTGTGGCGGACACGCCGAAACGACACGTGTGTCCAGTTTCTTCCGGCTGCTTGGGGCGGCTGTAGTCACCCACGTGAATGTCTGTAAAACAATAACTTTGTGGGCGTCCCTTGTGTAACGATGGTCCCAGATCGAGACAATTTACACATTTGTTCAAAATCCTGTGTGAGCTGTGTGTCGTGTGGTAAACAGTTTCCTTGGTTATCCATTTTTATGGAATAAAACGCGTCATGATTTCTAATGCGAAGAATTCTTTGGCTACTTTTTACCCAATTTGTAGTGTAATGCAGATGATATTCGCTTTTTCAAAAATTTTATGCACACCCATTGCTTCATGACAACTTATTTTCTTCACGAGCTCTCTTCCTTCCTATACGCGACCATCCTTTCAAACTGAACCATTTAGAATGTCATACTTTTAATTATTCATGGTCATTCATCCCACGTACAGTCGTTGACTGGAACGCTTTGCCATTACAAATACCCACAGTCATTGATGCTCTTAAATTACATTAACTAATACTCGCAAAAGTTGTGAAATAAACACAGAATTATCACTTTTTACTATTGAAGTTATGCCACATTGTTATTTGTTTACAACAATTTTTTTGTTATTGCTTCTTCCTTGTTTACTTTTACGTCTTATTTGGAGCTAATATTATCTGGTCATATTTGTGTTCACGCATGCGCTGTTCTTTTCATCTTTTGTTTATCACAATCAATATCTTTTTTGTTGTGTTGAACACCCCTACGTAATGCCCTTTAGCGCGAGGGCATTTTGGGGTAGCTTGACTAAATATAATATTGAATATTACTTCTATCCTGCAGCCTTAGCTGAACGGCTCATACGCAGAGCCATGTGTCAGCCCCTCGCTTGTAGAGGGTGCACCACCGGACACAGGACGTTATAGCGGGAAAACAAACCTTAGCATAATCGGCAAGCCAATTGGCACTACAGATACTATTCACACTACTCGCACTGCATGATTTTACAGCGACGCAGTACATAGTTAACTACCGGCGGTAGTAGATGTCCATCAGTCTGCGGGTTTGAAGAAACAAAAAAAAATATTCCCCTGTATTTCGCGAATGCTCTCTACCTCTGAATCTAATGAAGATATTTTGGAGAAAAGTCAGGCTGAAATTGTTCGCTTAGACGACTCTATTAGGGGCGAAGCCCCTTAGGGGCTGGGGCTGTTGGCGTCTCCTGTCGTTGTTGTAATCTCCGTCCCATGTAGTCACGGTACTAAAACACGGAGAAACTCGTTTAAACCTCGCGCTAGAACGTAACGCGTGCTAAAGAAACACCGGGACACTAGTTTACGCCTCGCGCTAGAGAGCTTTGTGCCTCAAAGGCAAGAGACTTTCACAGCAAAGCTGTATACCTCTACCCCTTAAAGGTTTCATTTCCGTTGGAAAAAACGCCAAGGCGCCAAGAATAGACTTTTACACAGCATGCTTCGCCCCTCCCCAGGTTTCACGTCAGTGGAGGTTGCCCGTGATTTTTATAATGCGAGTTTCATTTGCTTATCATAATTAGTTAGTTTGCAGTGAAGTTGTAAACTTTAGACAATTCTTGTCTGCTATAGTACATGGCCGTCTACGGAGGAAGTATAATTACAGAAAACGTCTGTAGCTTGTTTTATAAGAACTATCGGGAACACATTATATGACAATTACCCACTAAGACTACTGTAAATTTACGGAGACGTTGCTCTAATTTTTATAATTACATTGTGCACAGCGAAGTTGTAAGAAAGGAAGGAACAAAGGTAAAGAAAAGACTGGAATTTATTAGCGTGAAATTCCTGCCTGCCAGCAATACACAAGTTTGTAGGGCAGGGAAAAAGACACGACCATGTTCGTCGACTAGTGGTCATTCATATTCGGGCTGCGCAATGCGGAGGAACAAGTATGACATTTCGTATATTGATATATCAACTGCATGTGGCCAGGTTAACAAAATATTCATTCGGAACAACAGCTGTAACTCTGTTCGACAGCAAAGAACAAAAACTTATACCCTTGAGCGAAAGAAGCAATCGTAATTACAGCACAACTATAGACATTTCTTTTTTTTTTCACTGAACTATACAAAACTCCGGAGGTTCAATAAGGGGCTGCTTCTTACACAGGGATGACCATCCTGCTGCCGCGGGCATTTCTGATTTAGAACTAGGTACGTTTCTCTTCATCCCATTGCCTTCCGTTTTCAAAGAATTCTCGGGGCTCTCGGGTCACATTTATTTCTTGAAGTCAAATGCTTTCTCTCTGCGGCAGAACGCGTGTCACGGGCAGCACGCCAAGCAAGATGTTATAATAGGTCATGAATCGGTATAACGTTATATGTATGACCTTGCCTAAGGGCTGATGGTGGAATGAAAAAGCATCTGCCTCTACCCATTTCGGGGGCACAGTCGGGCACACGAAAGAGACCGGCTGAAATATGGAGCTTCGACGTGGTGTCTTGTGTGACAAAACGTAAAGGATGGAACAAAAGAACCAGTTAAACGAAGGAATAAAAACACAACAGATACTGTTTTTGCCACAATTCTGCTACAAGCTGGTGGCTCCCATCTCAACGCTGTTGTTCAGTGTTTTGGCTGTGTGAGTATCTTGCGCCGGCAGAAAGAACGGCAGATGGCATTATCGGGGCTACTATACTCCCAACAGGACTGGCTGTCAGTGACGTCGCCGTTAGTTAGGCCACTGTCTGTTCCAGGTTACATCTTAATCACGATGCTTTGTCTGCACCATACGTTGAGCACCCGAGTGAATAATCGGGTACTCTGTTTACAGTACTCTGGTAGTATAGCGTTATGCGTGGAATTTTATTGACTCACATTCTTCTGTGTCCGCGCTTTCTTTATGTGCAGTGAACTTGCCGCTTTTGCGCAAGCTGTCTTATTTCTTACTCCACTGCTGTAGGCAGCCAAGAGACAGAAAAGCAAACGTATATATGGCTACAACTCTTCTGAGGTGCCTGCCACCAGTAAAGATAAGGCTTCCAATGTTGCACCGATCGAGTATTAACCAGAAGTGAGTTGACGGATCTCTAGGGGTGTCCCGGATGTGTGCATTCCTCCTAGAATGCAGCCTATGCTCTGTTCCGTGGCTGCTCGGAAGTTTATTTCGTCATGCGTTAGCTTTAATCACATCAATTGGCCAGGGCAGGGGTAGTTCTTCCCAGAGAATTTATGACGAAGCTTTCAAGGCCGTTATTAACATGTCGTGATATGTACTTCGTTTTGACCATCTTGCAAGGTTAATATGGGGAGAAGGATTACAGTTATTGGTCCTTCATATTTCGTCAATATATGGTTGCAAAAGAAAAACACGTTCGTTTTACCGGCAAGACTGAGCGATAAAATCAGCGAGCTAAGTTTTTCCTGTAAATCTACGTTATTCAAGGTGATGTGCGCGTCACGTAGCGAACAGAATAATTTATAGGTTTCTTTTTGTTCAGTTAAAAAAAAGTGTAATTGACATTCGTCAAAGCAAGTCAGTTTTTTTTAACTTAATTAATTAATGGCAGAGGCCTTTGCCCTACAGTGGGAGTAGATAGGTTGGTGATGAATTGCAAACAAACGGACGTATGTTTACTGTTTGGAAAGAAGTCAGTTTTCTAAGTTAAGAAATTGGCGTAGTATGTTTATTGGCGGCTGTATGAAAGAAAAGGAGCACTAACAACCCCATTCATAATTCATCTATCTGTCACTGCTGTCGTGTTTTATGCATGCTTGAGGGTGAGGGAGACGTAAAGAATCTGGAGGGAGGCAGATGTTCATTCTGGTGCGGATCGACAACGCTACCTTGACTTTATTAAACCATCTAATACAATAAGCAGCCCATCCACTGCAACCAACGTGTAACGGGTAAAAAAAACAGAAAACACAGTGAATCTAAAGGTTTTGATTTGAAAATTTAAAAGTCGTATAAAATACACAAGAAAACTACACAAAACAATTTAAGAATAACTTCTACATACAATATTTTCATGTTTTCAGGCAGGTGTGCTTACGTTTCCTCTAGCAGACTTGTTACAGAAGTCGCACGATTTCGCGTTTGACGCCACTTGTGGTAATGCAGAAATGCTTAAACACTACTCCTTACAGTTTCTCGATTCACCAAAGGGATACTGCAGCTGGTTATAGGAAAGCCAGAAGAGAATCAAATTAAGCCGGTTGGTTACATTTCTTGCTTGGGAGAGGAGCACCGCGGAAAAAATCTTGAATAACGAGATACTTTACATTTGTCGAGGCGTTATTTGAAACGCAACTGTGCCCTACAACTCCTAAATTCTGCAATTACAAAAAAAAAAAAGAATTCAGTGCACGCGGCCAGGAGACTTCAAGTAGGGTTTCTGATTGACGAGAGTGGTAATGATTGCTTCTGCTGCTTGCATTTGTTTAATGAAAAAAAAAGTTACCTTAGCGTGCAAAGTAGGCCGTATTTGTATAATTTCATGTTACGCGAGAGCATTCCTCACGCATTTACTTGTGCTGGCAAAAAGGTACGGTAGTTGTTTAAGCCAAAAAATGAAAGGCGAAAGCATACACCCTAACGGAATCCCACTGTGCAACTTCACCGCAACAAACTACAGTGTAGTAAGACCTTCTCTTGATCTGCCGTTGAGCTTCCTGTTGAACTTTGCACCCGCGGTTGTCATGACTTGATCGCCCCCTACAAAGTACTCTCGGAAGTTCGCTGCGCTCGCCAGCCATCGCTAGAAGCCCTCTGTTCACCCTTCTCGGTACGATCATCTCCCAAAATGGCTCGTAATGCATGTGCGGTAGTGGCCTCTGTCGCCACGCCCTCTACATCGCCTTAAAGGAGCCATGAAGACAAAATACAAGTTGGGTTTATTAGAAAGACTGCTTAGTCCCGATAACAATGATACCAATATCATCACAATCTTCGAACATACAACGGAGATATTAAAGAAAACGTGTGAAGCAGTCGCGACCCCCTAGCCAATTTCCCGCAACTTTTCTATGACGTCACGGAACCTTGTTTGTGCGATTGGCGGCCGCCTAACTGACCTGTCGCGACGACTCACATGACTGGTCGTCTGTAATGGGGCCTCTAGTTCCATTTGACCGCATCACTTGAATGATAACGTGCAGTTAACGCACTGAAAATCATGTTTTATTGTTGGCCCGTATGACGTCATTCTTGCTCATAACACGTCACTGTGGCGCAAAATTCGAAAGTTTTTAAATACTTCTTGCTTTTTTTTCGTTAAACAACATCTTTTGTGGCTGTAATGGAGCTGAGTGAGATACTGAATCCTAGTTCTTTCAAATTAAACAAAGTTGTATTTTCTCTTCATGGCTCCTTTAACTAGGAACCCTCTTCCGACGCAGCTATTTCACTTTTCCATCCAAGGTTCTGCTTTTATCCGGAAATATGTGTACCTCAGAAGTATTTTCTGTATTTCACGCATTCTATCAAACATAGAGGTCTCAGGCTTTCGCCTTAAGGGGATACTGAAGTGACTTTGTCAAGCTGCTGTTTTTGCTGGCACTGCGTAGACTGGCTTGGCGTTTATCTGGGCGATAACGCGGTATTTATTGCATGAAGCCAGAAAGAATAAAAGCTACCACAAGCGGTTTGTGACGGCCGCACCAACTAACACACGGACGTCAATATAAGGTGCTACGTGCTTGGATGAGGTCCAAGACGAATTCAATTCAGTTTTGGTTTCGGTCCTGGAAACAACATGCTTGGAATCCGACGTAATTGTTGGATAAGCATTATCAATATCTCAGTAATCGGCATAACGCGGTTCTGCCTTGTTGTCGGCAGTAAAATAAGTCAGGTAAGCCTACCAGCACGGCTTGCAATCGTAAGAATCACTATCCGAGACGTACGCCTTGGATGGATGATCAAATGCGATGCACTGTTCTCCCATTTTTGGAGCTAGCCTTCCTCATGCCTGTATCGTAAGAAGCGTGTTCGTACCAGGCCGAGGGTTGTTAGATTCGGGACTGTGCCAGCAGCAGGCGGTGCTTATGGCTACACCACTCAACGAGAAATCGCCAGTGTGTCAGGGTCAGTCCGCCCGCGTTCTGCGAACTCGCTTTTGGAGAAAGAGAAGTTGCAGCCCAAAATAATAAATTCAGTATAGAAAACATTGTCCAGAAACCAACAAATCAGATGCAAAAAAGCAAGCACTATTTAGATTCGAACTTGCGACATGCACAGCAACATACCTAAAGATCCCGACCACTCTGCCATAAGCCAGCGTCTTCAGTAGCGGAAATATACAGATGATGCCCAGCAGTATGATGTATGATGTCCAGTGTGATGTATGATGTCCAGCAGTATGATGTCCAGCAGTATATACATTATGATGTCCAGCCAGTTTACATGTTTTAGCTTTACAAGCAACTTAGATGCCTATTGCTTGATTAGCACTCGTTCAGTAAGCGTCCCACAAATTGCCACAGTATCTCACGTCTAGCGACTGCATTCCTTAGACGGAAAATCATTCGCAGGAGTGTGGTCATGCTGCTTACCGGTGTGCTAATTCACTCAGCGCGAAATTGCTTTCGCACCCTGGTTTTACGCTGTACGATAAAAGTTTACATTGATTTTAATTCCTTAGTACCTATATTAACTTTGCTGACTCTTCTCCCGCCCTCGATTGGTCTTAGATTTTACTACTAGCGTACCAGTCAGCGAAGCGTCGCATGTGCGCTTGTGTGGAGCGACTTGAACTAAGAGCTCGATACAGTCTAAACATAACAAACTGAAGGCACATTCATCCTAGCACAAACGTGCTGTGACTAAGTTTCAACTTAGCCAACAAACTGGGACGACCCGCCAGCTGCCGGCCGATTAAACGCTAGGCCTGCTGATTCTGTCGGAGGGTCGGCGAGCCGTGCAGTAGCGCAGTCATGCCAAGCTATCTTTATCTTAAGTCATACCAAACGTCATAGGAAATCGGCAAGCAGGATACAAAGAGAAGGACAGCATTTTCGAATTAATTTTTCTGTTGAACAAAGTCGCGAAAACGCAGCGATAGTGGTCGAAATATGCCCTGAGGACTCCAGACGACAATTCGCGATAGTAATCCCGCTATGTTTACAAATCACTTCAGCGCCCTTTTAAATATCGCCATTCTAAAATTCCTGAGATCAGAGCCTATCGTCAACATTCCCAATGGACGCATGCACACAGGAACATGTCTTCAAAATTTTAGTTGGCCTATTCACCACAGTTGATGACAGCTGCCTTCCGAAGCTTTCGGCCGATTCATCGCTTTTCAAATAGCCGCGATGTCGACATACCAAGCCATTATTCTCACATACATTTGAGTAGATTGGCCAATTGATGACGACCGCAGCCGTCAGCAGAGGCTTAAGGCCAATTCCCTTCCCCTTGGCATTGACGGCGAGAAATCTACCCGAACATCAGAAACCGTCCACATAAAATCAATATATTTATCCTGAAACCCAGAGCAAAGCATTGGTCGAACTCGCTAAAGTATTATGACAGCGTATTTATTCAATTTGGGTTGAGGTATTTCAAGTCGTAAGGTCAACAAATTAAACATTAAAAAAACTACAACTGAAATGTTGTTACACCATAATAACAGTAAGCCTTTTCAGATATCGTTCGTAGTTTATGGTAGAGTAGCGACAAAAAGAATTAACTGCCTGCTAGGAACAAGTATGTCTCGTTTGGGGTGCAAGTTTTTTTTTTATGAAGCATGAGTCAATGCCTAGCGAATTCGTAAACTGAAGGAAAAGAAAAATATTCGCGGGCATTTAAAGCTACAAATGCGAGCCTACGGTCACTCTGCATAGTTTCATCGTTGGCGGCGAACACCGTAGTTTTTTTTAGAACTATAAGGCATGAAAATACCAAATGGTTAAGTAGCTTAGTTTTTTTTCGGAAAAAAGCCTCTAATGCTCAGACTTAAGACCCACTTAAAAACTTGATTCAGGGATACATCTTTTTATCTCAGGATTTGGAACCTTGTCAAGGGCTGTTCGAGGGGAACAACAGCTCAATTTTCTAGCTGTTGCTTTCCTGAGAATACCTTAATCTTGGATGAGGAGGTGATTGATGTTCTTATGTTCCTGTAGAAATAATCCCCTTAAAGGACAAGACTTCCGACTTGTGCCTGCAAAAATAATTACTAGAAAGTATTAACAACGATAATCTCTCGTTTTTTATTGTTGGTGTCCCAGACTGCGCCACGTGGATAATCAAGAGAAAGATAATGTGTCACCTGTTTACGAACAACGCATCATTTTTTTTTCGCGTCTTTGTAGAGTTTCATGAAAGGAAAAGAAATCGGCCACCTTCGAAATTACGACGCGAAGTCAGGGGAAAGAAACAAAGGAGCTGGCGGTCTTCACAAGCTTTAACGTGGCTTTTCTTAAGTCTGCCGAACTCATCGGTAAATCGAACACGGACGCCGTCGAGCGCATGCCGTGTTTTTCAACTGGAACACCTGCACGTCAGAGCTTACGTCATCACTAGGCGCAGCCAATCCCCGATTCGCGCCTCCCCACCCGAACATCGGCGCCATGACACGCTTTGTCTACGCCTGCTCATCTACTTCTTGCCTCGTCGTCACTTTCCCTCGCATATCCTTGTCCAGCATTTACTCCCTCTCCACTTTGCAGCGCCGAGTTATGAGCGATGCGGAGCACAGATGGAACTCAAGACAAAAGGGCTCCACCACTGAAACAAAGCCGCTTTCTTAAAAAAAGAGGGTTAAAAAGCGCAGGATTCTCAATTCAAACTAAGTCAAGCCGAAGTACACAATTCACCTAGCTAAAGTCCGAAATGGAAGCTGCCAAAGTCCGAAGGCAAGGTACACCTCAACTCAGCCAACGTCCAATATTAATGCCCGCGCTACGAACACAATTTGTAAAGCACGAATTAAAGAACTACATAGCTAGAGCGGTGCTACTGGGAAACCCTGTTCCGCAGTCAGGAAATGCCGGTTGAGCACGAGGCACAGCCATCAGAACTCTTTCGGCCATTTGAGAGGGAGCGCGCTGCTCGAAAAAACGTTACTGAGGTTGTATACAAAGGCATTTTTGCCTCCCAAAGTGGGGAAGTGGTTTCCGCCTACTGCGACTATTTTTTCTTGCTATCCGGCACCCACAAAGATCCCGAACCTATCCCAGATTATTTACTGCAACACATCCCGATGTCGTCATGGGATGTTAGGGAAACAATCAACATGCGCATAACCTCTTCTGATGTAGAGCAGACTATTAAAAAGCTTGAAAGAAACAAATTCTTGGCCCACTTGGAATTGTCGCAGAGTTCTGCTTAATTTTCCTCAGAGAACTCAGCCCCATCTTTGCGGGTGTCTTTGATGGCGTACGCAACAAGAAACTCCTGGCACCGTCCATGCGGGGAAGTCATCTGCTCTTAATGCCAAAATATCGTTTGCACAATCCCCTCCGGCTGTGAATGACTACCGCCCTTCCAAGCTACACACAGAAAACAAATAAATCGAAATGAGAGTAAATGGCTTGTTGCATAACTCATGCCAAGTCGATGTACACTATATTCCTTCAGTGGGAGTATGGCCTTACTCCCAGTATTTACAGGGATTATTTAGTTGTATACTGGAGTAAATTCTACTGCCACTAAAACGGAAATTTTAAAGGGGAGCATTGCGAGTACATTATTTTCTGGAGTTTTCAGGAAACGCGTCACCAGTACTGTTCAGCGGCATCCGGAGTATTTTGTTTGTTAGTTGTTTTACAAAAGCGCTGTAGGAAAATTTATGGCAGTTTTGGGGAGCTGTTATTAGGACCGGATTTTATTTCGTATTAGGAGTGTTGAGGAAATGCATTGAAAGTATTTCTAGTTTTTTTCAAACATTTCAATGAAAAAACGTGAAAGGTTTGCTTCCTCCACACAGACAATTTATTTCACAGCAATTGCTTGCATACAAAAATTCTTGTGAGCAAGTAAATAATAACAGCATGTAAAAACGTTCCATCAGCAAAGCACGTACAGTCGTTGACAACTGAAACTCGAACAATAAAATATCAACCAGAACACACAAATAGTGCGATTTCTTTCCGTGCAAGTCAAAATGACGCGTGGCTTAGTTGCAACAACCAAATTGCGAAATGTTGCTTTGGAAGTATAGCGATAGCGCGCCATTATTGGACATTAGCGAACAGTATTTTTCAATTTCACTTGCTATGGTTCATTTTTTCGTCTTGGTATTTTATTTTTTCGTGGCCGTACATGCACAATACAAGGTACTTTGGTTAGAACTTTATTCATTACAACTCTCCAAAGAATACAAAGTGCAGGCCATTTGCAAACAATGAGGTCAGCGAGGCATTGGTAAGGCCGCTGTTCACTTGCACTTGCTTCCCAAACTCTGGTTTTTTAGCCGCTTCCTGGCATGAAACCATGAAGCCACGGATGCACCAGGATTACGCGGATAACATAGCTCTTTAAATCTACCGCAACAAATAGAGGCGCACGTGTTACAGCCAACCTGAAAAAAGAAAAAAAAGAAGCAGCATTGTAATGACGCGGCACCAGTCACTCTGTGCTCAACTTTTCATAATGTCAGAATTTTTATTTAAAGCTATGCAAAGTTGCCCTTTCATCCAAGACACCTCCACTCAGTAGCTGAAAACAAGACCACGGAGGTCAACACGAAGTGGTCTTCGGAACGGGATGAGACCCTTGTTGCGACCAACTTCTCAAGATGCTTCTCCACCTCCTTCTCCCTCGCTGGTGTAGTGTTGTGGTAGAGGGCAGTGACGCGTGCGCTGAACATGGTTTCCAGCGCTTCCAAACATAATAGACGTCCGTCGAACCTACAAGAATGCGCCTTCAAATAGCATCTGCTGGTTTAATTTGCACCCGCATAGTGCATGGAGAGCTGCCTTTGTGGGCCTCCCCCCAACTGCGACCCGGCCCTCATCCTCCCCAGTGAAACTAATGCGACCGGCAAGTGCACGCGTCAGTCATCCACCGCGAAAACAGGCCAATGCCTCCCAGAAGGCGTTGACGAAGCACGGTGGGCACCCCTTGAACTGCTGAAGAACATCGGCTCTGCGGCGCTCAGCTCGTCCAACTCAGCTTCTCTGCAAATGATGACCCACGGTTACAGGAACAAAAACATTTGCTATACTCCGGTGCAAGTTAGGAATGGCAATAGCTCATTCAGTGCAGAACCCCGCTGAAGCGACAGCCCCGGATGTCAGCGCGGGGACGCGTTTTCAAAGGAGATTGCGCCTAATGCGGACATCACCAGTCTTTTCTCAAGTTGTTTGTTTAAGAAGATTAAGTGGGAAAATCACTGAAATAGCTCTTGCCTCGTTCAAAATACTCGCAGTAACATGTGTTTTGGACCGCGCGGAGAAACAGCCGGCTGCGGTGATAAGACGCAGTTCTTACTCCCGTTGTCGTTCTTAAGTCGTACCTTTCTATAGCCTTACTTTCTCGATCGCTGTTTACAATGCGGAATCTTTCCATTTTGCTTGCGACCCGCACGCACAAAACTGAAGCTGACACTGGTGATATCCGAATTCTTTTGCAGAGTTCGGTCTCCCCATAGGCGTTCCGGGCATGGCGCCCTCGCTCACGCACAAGGCTCGCCTCGACAGGCGGGGAATCGCCGGTACAGTGACGCGGGCAGCACACTGAGTTTATTTTAATACTACAACGCCCCCTGGTCACCCGAAATATCCAAATCTTGCAATGTTTGCCTTAAACCGGCTCGCCGAGATGCTACCGCATTGTTTCAACAAGACCCTTTCCGTTCGTGGTCGCTGCTTTTAGGCCTCGCGTCGGTTGCCTGGCGCACTCCGTCGGCTCGAAGGTCGCTGACTCGGGGGAGACGCTGCAGTGCGTCGCACGTAAGTTCGGTCTGGTTCCACAACGTTCCCAACAGGCTTCGGTTGCCGGGAAGCACATCACATCCACTAATGCGGCCGCAAGTTCACAGACAAAAAAAATCGGGTACGCTAAGGCTCACAGGGCACACGACACCAACTGGCAGCTTTATTGTAGGGAGGCGTAAAGGAGGGAGGGTGGAAAAGGAGGGGGTAGAGGCGGAAAAGGAGAAGGCCTGGTAATTTTTTCATACTCCCATTATGACCAGCGTGGTATTCAAAGCCAGATAGTGCGTTTTGGGGGGAAGTAAGATCGTGGTAAATGCGCCTACTTACGACGGCTCTTATACACCGGAATAAACTAGTAGTCTTTCCGCCATCATACTATCTAACGTGGGTAAAACCCCGTGCCGCGAGGACTTTCAAACACGTGTTTCAGCTAAAAATCTCCTATTCAGGCTTATTTGTGTTTTGTGTATACTATCAGCTGACTAAAAAATATTCGCAAAGATACTGACCAAGCAGCTCGAGGTGGCACTGGGAGGCATGTGAGCAAACCATCGGACCTGTGGCTTCAAATGCCGTTCTATCCTCACCAACTTTCATCGGATGAAGATCGCGTGCGAGGCGGTAGAGCTCTGCATTACTCCGTTGGCAGTGTTTCAAATTGACTTAAGGAGAGCTTTCGACCGAATAAACCGGCCCGGTCTGCTAGCGCTTCCACGACACTGTGGGATTGGGGACGTAATGCTCGAATGAATAAAACTTATTACAAGAACATTACCACCAGTCTTGTATTAAACGGTCTACCTGGACTCCCCGTCTCAGTAGACAGATCAGGGCGTCAGGGATGTCTGATGTCACCAGAGATTTTCGCCCTGTACCTGGAGCCACCTTTCCGGATGATCGTCGCGTCCTACACAAAAAGAGGCCCTCTGGCAGTGGTAGCCGGCTCAACGCGTCTGCGTTCTGGTGGTTCATGCCATGCCTGTACACAATATCGTAGTCATATGCAGATAATTTGATGCAACATCTGGTCATGCGTGGTGAGAGGACTTGAGCCGTTGGTTTCCCTTGTCCCAGTATGCCGAGCCGCGGTTGGTGATTCAAGACGAAAATTATATTTCTTTCTGCAATATATGTGTGGAACTTGTGAGCTGCAAACACTACAGCGAGGCCTTCTCTGTCCAACTGAGCACAATTTCGTTCTGCCGGCCCTAGTGTCCTAGATGCAAAAGCGATTGGTGCTTCTCTATTCTGGTCATCACGTTCAGACAGAACAGCTCCTATGCCGTATGGCGAAGCGTCGCATGAGACAAGAAGCTCCTTCTGTTCGTCGTAGTGTGCCAGTACGGTGTGCTTGAGAAGCAATTTTTTATGTTGATCAAATGCTTCTTGGTGTTGAGTCTCCCATCTCCACGTAGCGTCCTTTTGGAGCTGGTAGAGACAGCTGGCAACTGTTGCTCGGTTCTTCAAGAATGGGTCGTACAACGTCAGCATCTCGAGGAATGACTGAAGCGCTCGCTTCCAGTCTGGCGCTGGCGCCTCAGTGATGGCTTGAACTTTGTCTTCACTGGTGTGAGCGCCATTTTCGTCGACTCGGTGTTCCAGAAAAGAAACTTGTCTCACAGCAAAATAGCACTTCTTTGTGCCGAGGCGAAGGCTGTACCTGGGCAGCCTCTTGAGAACTTCTTCCAGTCTGGCGGCATGTCCCTCGGCGTCCTTTCCACTGATGATGACATCATCTAAGTACGCAGAAATGCCTGTGATGCCAGACAGCAAAATCTCCATGAAATATTGAAAAGTGGCTGGAGCTGCTGAGATTCCAAAAGGCAACCGTTTCACTTTGTAAAGTCCTTTCGGCGTGTTTAGGGTCAACAGATCGGCTGTCTCTGGCGTTACGTGAAGTTGCTGCTAAGCCTGTGCTAAATCCAGTGCGCTGAAAACCTTGCCTCCCCTCAAGTGGATGAGAACCTCATCTGTTGTGGGAAGAGGGTAATCTGCCTTCTTCGATACCAGATTCACTGTACAGCGGTAGTCACCGCATATTCGCAACGAGCCATCTTTCTTCCGCACGAGTACGAGCGGCCTTTCTCAGTCTGAATACTGCGTAGGCTCGATTATGCCTTGAGTATGCAGTCGATCCAGTTCAGCCTCTACAGGCGACCGCCGCGCGAAAGGAACTGGCCATGCCTTTAGAAACTTTGGCTTCGCTCCTTGCAGAAGTTCGAGTTGCACCGCAGGACCGGCGTGTCCTGAGATTTCCTCATCGAACACAGACTGGTACTTGTCCAGGAGTTTGGAAACAAGTTCGTCGTCTGTTACGTCGTTGATGCCGGTTAGCTTTATGCCAAATGAGGAAACCAGTTTCGTCCGAGGAGGTTACATCCTGATCTCTTGATTATCCCAAGTGGTAACGCCAAAGTCTTCTCCTTGTGCGTTACTCATACCGTTGCACAGCCGAGCACTCGAAGAGACTCGCCTGACCTTGTGCGTAGGAGAATGTTGTGCGTCTGAATCCGAGGTGGGTCATTCGTTCACGTGGCTCTGAACCTTGCCTCACTGATAAGAGTACAGGCTGCACATGAGTCGACTTCGAAATTCAGCGATTTGCCGTGTACGCGTAGCTGCATCATGACCTTCTGGGTGCTCGATGTGTCCATGAAGGTGTTGAGCTCATAAAGCGCCTTGCTTGGCGACTCTTGAGAAGTCGTGTCCTTGGCTGAGGCTGTTGTCGAAATTCCTTCACGTGGATATTCGATACTGTTGTTCCCCTTCTTTCTTGCCTCTTTCCGCTTTTTAATACATGCTTTTTCGATGTGCCCGCGTTTCTTGCAGTAGTTGCAGGAAGCTGTCTGGAAATTGCAAGTGTCCGGACTATGTTGTGCGTCACAACGCCAATAACGTTGGGTTTTCTCGACGTAGCTACTGGAGCGACCTATCCTTCCCGTATTGCAGGTACTTCTACTGGCTTTGCGGATCTCTCTCCATTCCGCCTTCACGTTTTTCTGGTCTTCAACGGCGTTTGCAGCTCTGAATGCAAAGTCAAAAGCTGTCTTGAACGTCAAGTCTCTTTCTGCAAATTGCCTTTTTTGGACCTGCTCGTTCCGAAGACTAAAGACAAAAAGATCACGCAACATTACGTCCAGGGATAGCATTGACGGATTCGCAGCCGTAGCTGTGCTGGTGCCAAAATTACCATCCGCTGCTAGTTTCTTGAGCGCTGCACGTAATCACTGACCATTTCGTCGTGCCTTTGGTCTCGTCGCTGGAAGCGTGCTCTGCAGAAGACTTCAGAAGGTTGCAGATCAAAGTGAGCCTTGATCACCCAAACGATGTCATCGTAATCCACTTCGTTGGGCTGCTTGGGTTGAACGAGGGCGCAGACAATGTCGTATGTCTGTTCCCCGCACAACGTTAGCAGGTGAGCGCATTTCTTGGAAGCGTCCTTGATGTCGTTAGCTTCGAAGAAGAATTGTAGCCTTCCATACCAAGATCTCCAGGAGCCGGAGCTGCCGCTGAATTCGGCTGGCCGACCGAAGTCGCACGTCGCCATGTCGTTCCGTTTCTTGACGTCGGGGTACTGCCGGTGAAGTGCCGGTGAGTCCGCAGTCTTCCTCGTCACGAAATTGTTGCGTCCGCACAGCCGTGGATGGCTGTCGACGATTTATTAAAACTCAGGAGGTAGGAACATGGGCAGTAGCTCGGACGTCGGAAAGAACAGTGGCCAGCAGTCGACGCGTGAGGCGCGCTCGTGCCACACTCCTGTGCCTTTCTCGCACGCACATCGTCGTTTTGGTCTTCTGGTGACATATCACTTTCCATACAATTCTCACTGAGTATGGCTGTAACGGCCTGTTGCGAGTGAATCAGGTTTCAATAAAGTTTTGGACGTTTTTTTTTTTTAAATTCATGGCAATTTCTTTTCTATAAACTTCTTATTGAATATAGTCCTAACATCTGTGGGCAAAGTTTTAGTAGACGTTTTAATTAGTTTTTATAGTTTTTATTTTGCTTTCCTCAATTAGCTTCCGTAAAATTATTTTTGAGCATGGTCGGAACATCCTGTTGCGTGTGAGTCAGGTTTGAATACCATTTCTGACAGGTTTTTATTAAATTTATGTCAATTATATCTGTACAAAATTCTTATTGTGCCCAGCCATAACATGCTGTTGCATATGAGCTAAGTTTGAATAAAGCATCTGATGAATTTTGGTTAAATTTATATAGATTAGCTTTTTATAAAATTATTATTGAGTATAGTCGTAATAACTTGTTGCCGGTGGGTCAGGTTTTCTGGTAAGTTCTAACAGAGGAGCTTTTTAGGCACTTGGGCTGTACGGTGGTGATGTCCGTCACCCCAGGCGCCACCGCTCCCAAGTTCTCCCAAGGCAAAGTGACCGGCCGTCCATCGCGCGATCTCGGTTCATGCGGCGGGGCACGCGGCGCAATAGCCCTCCACATATATGCACCTATAAATTGCCACACCTCCATGGGTGGGCTATAGACACGTAATACAGTCTTTTGAAACTAAACATGATGAGGGCAATAAGATGCCTGCTGCGTGTTCCCAATAAAAACATTTATTGCCTGTCTCAATACAGAGTCTGTTGAAACCTAATATATTGAGGCCCCTGAAATGCTTGTTGCATTTTTGCAACAAAATGTTCGCTGATTTTATACTGCCCGGAGTTTTTAAGACGGGAGTTTTGGTTCACTCATTATAAACGCAATTTGAAGTGTATTAAAAATAAATTTCTTGAATACCATAAGATGTTGGTTGAGTTCGGGCAATAAAAAGTATGCCGACTTTCTATTGAGTACATAGTATAAGCAATGACTTTTAATTGACTTTTTATTGCTTCTATAAAAACACAATATGGGGTCTATTCAAACTAAACGTCCATTTTCATGATGGCTGTGACGTTCATCCAATGAGTCCATGCATCCATATCAACAAGTTTTGGTGTTTAGAGAACGGAAGTGTGGGCCCTATGAACGTAAAGCTCAAACTGATTATAACGCGCTCCTTGTAATTCCGCGGCCAGCCGGACTCTTTCCTCCGTGTGGCATTGCAGCGCCTTGGCTCTGCAAACTTAGCCAGGTGGCTAGCCACGTCAGAAGGCCTTTACCACGGTCTGAGTCTCACCGGTTTTTACAAAGAGGTTGCCGCTGCACTCGTAACTTCGGAGGAGCAGTTGTCGTAGGAATACCTCCTCCCCGCTGAACCACAACGGCTTTACTCGGACCTTTTGGCAGAAGTCATTGCGCCTCTGTACATCGCCAAGCATCCCGTGCGTGCGCCAGGGATGAACGTTTTGAGACGTGTAAGAGCTCTTCCTGTGTGCACCGGTTCTAAAGATTTGTCCGTTTGTTTTCACGCCGAAGTGCCGCCAGTTTTGGCACTCGAGGAGTCTAGGGGTTTCTTTACGCCCAACCGCGCGGGATGCATCCTGTGCGGCAAACACAGACACCTGAGCACGTGTTCCTGGCATGCAACACTGCCCACTAATTTCAGACGAAATACAGACTTTCTTTGGCACGCGATGGCAGATAACCTGATAGAGCCTCAGGGGCTTAAGTGTGGAAGTGGAAGGTCCCGCCCTTCGCGATTGTGTTCTCGTCCTGGCATCACGGGTAGACACTGTCGAGTTTGCTGTGAGCCGAAAACCCGCACGGCAACACTTCGTTTAAAAGGTCCAGTCGACTACGAGTGCACTAGAAGGACCTGAATCGGACGAAACACTGCGTGATGCATTGGTGCAAGCTGGTGAGGCGGCGATTTCCTTTAAGACAAAGGAAGCCATCCGCCGAGGCAAACACGCCACACGGGATCAGTAGGCGATGAAAGCTTACACGCCAAATACAGCCCGCAGAAATATTTACCATCCTCATCTCTTGTTTATTTGCTTTTTATCAAATTTGGATCCCCTTCGTCGAGCCGTATTTAAGCTTTGTGTAACGCAGGGTTGACAACGTGTTACTGGGTTTTTTCGTCTTGATGCAATGTGAGACATTTTTTTTCCTCCTACAAGATTTTTTACCTGCCACCAAAGTCTGTTTTCCTAAATATTTGTGTGCGAGCATGCCTATGTGTCATTATCCAGTCACCCTCGCCTGTGTTTTCGGGCTTTCAAATTATACTCCTTCTATTTATGTCAACTATACCCATGTTTATTCATGTACGTAATGTTATGGCGGAAAAATGTTATGATGGCGCGATCGGGTAGACGCCGGTTTCATGACGCTAAGACCCCTGTTTTTTTTTGTTTTGTTTTTTTGAGGCGTGCACTCTCCACGTTCACTCGTGGGCCGCTTGCCTCCTAGCCACTTTTCCTCACACGTCTTGGCCTAGCATTTTCCTCCCCTCCGTTTCGCGCTCCCGAGTTTCCAGGGGCCCGGGCACTGATGGAACTCAAGCTTATACAGCTTCGCTGTTAAAAGAATAGGTAAATTGTCATGGTTGCACCTGAGCAATCTTCAAAACTGTTCAAAGGTTACATATAGATATTCTAGAACAAAAATCAGTCTTTAAAGAGTTCGTCTTGCTTGAGATTCGCCCATTAGTTACTTTAAACAAGATTACCACCGGCTTTGACGATATAATAGTAGAACACCGGACCTTATGTGAATGTGCATTTGAGGCAGAGACCAGCGCTAGTTCTGCTGAAAGAAAGCGTGTACGATTCGTTAAGCTGAGTCCAAAGGCTGGGCTTATCAATTAGAGTGTGCGAGGTAAGTGAACTTCAGCGTTCTCTCATGAGGCCACCGTAGTTTTAGGGAGCCTAACCAGTGCCTGTTTTACTTAAATTTCTGCTTATCATTTCTGCGGTAAGTGCCTTTGAGAGCGGCTTCAAAGGTTTCTGGCGGAATCATTTTGTATGGGGAGTTGATTAAGTTCTTATATCAGTTGTGAGGTAGACGGGAAGCACTTTTCTGCCATCTTGAAATTCCCTTGTTTAATTTCCCCTCTTTTCGAAACGTTGCGCCCGTTAACATTTGCTTAGCCTTGTAGCGCAGCCAATGACAGATCACACGTAGCCATTTAAAGATTGACGTAGCCAACGAAAGATCTCAACAGTGTTGGTAATTTTAGTAAACTTTCTGTAGAGTAACCAGAACACCTATGCAATCATTTATTTTTTGTAGAAATATGGTATCAAAAAGTTTGGCGTCACTTCACAAATTTCAGTCAGGGTTCGCCAACAGGATGCGATAAATTGTTTATTACAATAAGTTGCACACTACGCGATGATTCGTTGTGACGTGTACAGTAAAATTTATGATGGTATAGGCACGTTACGAGCAAATACCGTCAAAATAGCTGTGTTGTCAGCTGTGGTGCGAAGTTTCTCTCGGCTGGGAGTTCCCTCTAACGAGGTGATTCATGACACCCCTGCGTACTGCCCTGTGCGCTTGTTTTCGCATAAAGAATGTAGCCTCGTCCGTCTTCATAACAAAAGAAATAATTTTGGGTGAGTGAAATGCGCAAGAACAATTTTCTCTGCGGCGGGAGCTAGCCCGCCAGCTCCTCTTCTAAAAGTAGCACGCGCTTGTGGAGACGTTTCTTTGGGGTCCACAGAAATTGCTCCTTGAGACATCAGTTACAATCATTATTTCGTTTGCGCACTGTGCCTAATTAGTGCTTTCGTTTCTTTGGGGACAACATGAATCGGTTTTCGAAGCGTAAGATTTTAGTTAAAGAGCACTATCTCTTCTGCCCACTGTGCGTAACATGTATTTTGTAAAACCGGCCCCCTATTAATGTCACACGACGACAGTGCCCAGGTATCTGTTGCTTCACGCACGAAGATCGCTTCCCCAGACTCTCCACGCATGCTCCACGTCGCTTACTTATTCGAAGTGATATACGTGAAAATTTTTGCTGATATTTACCTCATCAAATTTTAAAGGCGACGCACATCTCGCCATCTGAATGTACCCCCATCTGCAGTAAATGCAGAAATGTCCCACCATAAAGCCCTACCACTTCGCGGCGAGTATGTGGTGGTGGTGGTGGAGGTTGTTGTGTGGAATCGGGCGGGGTTAGCCTGGCTGGATATCAGCGGGACCGAAGCACCACTTGATTCTCATTGTAAAGTTTAAGGCGCCGACGCAACGCAGGCGATGAGGCGCGTCCTAGTCGAGGGCTCCGGATGGATTTGGCCCCCTGGGGATCTTTACGTGTGCCGAAATCTCGTACACACGGGTATGTTTGCTTTTCACCTCCATCAGAAAAGCGGCCGCCGTGGCCGGAAAGGGAGACGGCGTCCTCGTGCTGATCAGTGCAACACCTCAGCCACTGAGCCACCGTAGCGGGTCCGAAGCACCACTTGCTTTTCAGTGTAGCTTCGCAACATTTTTCGCCGTTCTTTTGAGACAACTCGCATACTGTTTCTTTTGAAGAAAACTCAAGTAATTAACGCGCACATTCCTATAAACACTGCGCGTGACTCGTTTTTTTTTTGCATTCGCTTATGTAAGCATAAGAATACACGCAATTAAAAAAAACGCTTATGCCGGTTCAGGTCGTTGTAGCAACAGTAGCAGTATTTTAAACCATGATGATATCTCACGTCTTGGCCGCATGAATTACGAGAATCGCCGTTCCCAATGGGTTGTTCGTTAGAATAAGCCTGTTGCGTAAGAATCCCTGACATAGCCTAAGGCTTGTAGCTGTTTGGCGAAGGAGCCGTTGTGTCCAAATTGAAGTTATCTGTAAAAGGACAGCTGGTTAGCTTTAATTTAAATGTTGCCTAATGTAATGATGCTCGCAAGTCCTTTAGCGGCAGGGAAAAAGATAGAGATGCCCCGTAGGAATAACGGGCGGAATACCACTAAACGTTTTCCTAACTGCATCGGCAATGAAAATTAGGAAGAAAAAAAATGACTGCAGGGAAGCATAAATTATGGGGATGCAGGGTGGGTGACAATCAAGATGTTCCCATAAGGGATGCGTGGGTTTTACCGGTACCCGATGCATCGGCAAAACATTCAGGATTGGATTATTTTTAGTGTCTAGCATATTTTTGCATGTCTGCATTCTGGCCTTCGGCGGCCTCCCTGCATCTTTTCCCCCCACTAATTAGCCTCGGCTCTCACACCCGAGCAAGCATAACATCTTGCACGCAAGAGGGTATACGCGTTGCCCAAGATTACGCAAGGTGCACATCAATCGGAAGTTGCGCAGATTCGGGGCGGTGGCCTAATCAATAAACCGGCCTGTTTACGCACACAGTAGTTTTTTCTTACTTCTTGTCACAACGCCTTGGTGTTGACATTTTACCTTTTCCTCTTTTTTTTGTTTCACTATAAGGCACCCCAGGTATCCATTTTTAAGTCCACTGGCGCCCTTCTACCGTCCACCCTGGAAGCTAAGCCCACGTCTCCTCGTGTCTATTTTACTTTTGCGCAGGAGAGGCCAATATTCTAGCCTACTTCCGTGCTCCCAGGCTCGGTCGTCAGGGACATGCGCGGGAGGAAATCGAAATCGCACCGACCTCTGTGCCATCTGGGCCAGTTCAGCTAATCCAATTTGTGTGTGATCCGATGATCCGAGCCGACGTTGCAGAACAGCAGCGGGGTCAACAATGGCGCGGCTGTTGACACGCGAAGTCACACAGCGCAGCATGCACCGGATCTCGCCTGACACTGATGAACGACGTGACACTCACACACTTTCGGTCATGCCTTCGTCTGAGACAAGCGGGCTCGGCACGGTGGGCCATAGAGAGTTTTGTTTGGAGGGTTTGACGGCGATTGTTTTTAAATTGACAGCTATTCCTCAGAATGTCCATCCTTCTTGGGCGGCCGGAAATGCTAGCACGAAAAGTTTGCACATAACATCTCTTAACACGAAAACAACTGGAGAGGATGGGCGGCACTGCTTGTATAGCGTGATGAACAGGTAAAGCATTTGGGCAGCCATTTTTCCTGTGGATGAGTTGACAGAGAGCAGAAGTAGGGCAACGATAGAGCGCGTGCGGACAGGGGGGACGTCAGCCCAGTCGGCGTTGCCTTTAGCTCTGGTGGCTGCGCACGCGCCAGTAGTTGACAGAAACGTCAAGTCGAAGCGCTGGCGGCTCGATCACCCTGCGCCCAACGCACTCATCGCACGGCATCTCGTAGCGTTCAATCAGCGCTTGAACACGTAAAATGGAATGTGCGCAATGAGAGGAGGGCGAAGTGGGAGGGAAAATAGAATGAAATGGGAATGAGGGACACGAGTTGTAGATACTGGTGCGCAATAAGCAGGAGTTACAGGCAGCGAATGCTGCTGAGCAAACGTGGTTAATGAGACGGTTGGATGCAAAGCACGGTTGGCGCAGTTTGCGTGGTGCGTGCGAGAAGAGCCGCGTTACTGGGTTCCAGTCAGACTAAGGCGTATTTATCAGGCCGAGCCTCACGCTCACGAGGGAGAGATAACGAATGATCCAGCATTCTTAAAGATTCACAAATGGATCTTCATAAATAGTGAACCAACTGTTAATTGATCGCGCTTGATTGGAGTAGCCAATCATGGTCCGCTAAGGGGGTTGCCATATAGTCTTCTATATGTACCAGAGGTGAATTGGTTTTTATTGTCAATGCGATTGAGAGGGATGGTAGGGACTTTTATTGGGAGCTGTGTGTGATATTGGGGTGCCGCCAGCGGAGCGCCTCCTAGCGGACGTAGCCCTGAGCTTCCCTGGAGTCCCTGACAATGCCGATTGCCGGATACCGCTTGTGACACCGTTAGAACTGTGGGAAGAGTACAATGTCCCATTTGCTTGTTATTGGCTCGGATTGAACTGTTGTAGCAAAATTGAAAACGCATGAGGTGCAGAAAAAAAGAACGATGAAAGGGGTAATTTGACAGTTCGAAATGGAAAACACGCCACCGCGATGAGAAAGCAAAAAAAGTGCATTTTTTTTTTCCTTTTCATGAGGTCTCCGTAAACACTGGTCGTCTGCGGTCGTCTGCAACTCTGAATGGACAAGCCATGTGCTACAAAATACCTTTACTGTCATAATGTCCCAAGAAGGCGCATTTTAATTCTATTTTATTTTGAAAGAAGGAATTATCAGAACATTCCACAAATATTGTATACATACGGCAAAACATTTGAAGCGCGGGCAACCATATGGCTGCTGTTCGTCTTACATTATGAACTGCGTGTCGGTTAGTTATGAGTCACCCGATATTTTTTAGACACAGTAAAACGGGCAGACGACAGGTCATGAGTAATTATATGAAGATGTGTAAGACATCTCTGATGTGCAAATTCGAGAGCATTACTTGTCGCTGTCTGTGACACTGAGCTAAGTTACTGAGGGTAGTGTTGTGGCCAAATGTCGCTTAGTTTAGTTGAGCTTCTGGTTGCCACCGCTGCCGTATTTCCGCTGCTTGTTGCTCTCGTGGCTGTGTGTTGACCTGCAGTCTTGTTCGCTGTTCCGCTGCGTTCTCCACTTGTCGAGTCGTCTGGGACTTGGGGTTTCAGGTTGGCTCGCTGCAGCCGCTGGAGTTGGCCGTGCTCGATCTGTCTTTCACGTTGTCAGAGGCTTGTGTGGGTGGGCGTTATTTTCCTGTGGCGGGTCACTGTGCTGCTACGTGCCGGTGCGTTACGATGGTCGCCAGTAAAATGGTCCCTATGGCCTTGGTTTACTGGCTCATCTGTTGATGCAACGCGGGCGATGCTAGGCGCCTCAAGAGAGCTTGCGCCATCCAGGCCATCGCCCCCCGAAGCAGTGCCTTACGGGGTAACATGACGCGCTGCGGCCAATTGTCATTTGCATGCCTTTTGCCCGGCATGGATTTCTGATCACAGCAGGATTACCATGCTATGAGCCACGTATGCTCAGCATCGAAAACCACGGCACTTGCTGTTGAAGACGGAAAGCTCTTGTAAGTATATTCCCTATGGACACCAAAAGAAGAGTTACTGAAATAATGACATTTAATGGTCACCAAACTCTAAGCACCGCATAATAACAGAACCATCGTTGTATCATGTAATTTTAACATAGGCTGACCACAGCCCCGCAATACGAGTGTCCGAATCAACGCTGTTTTACCGTCATTCTCTAGCGCTTACCCAGTCTGTACATGGTGCTATCACAGCGGTGCTTTTGGTGTACGGTCCCTCTTCTCTGAGCTCAGTAGCGGTCCCAGAGATTGGTTTTAGGGGGGGCGAATTTTTTGGGGGGGGGAGGCGATTTGATTTTTTTTTTTTTTTTGTGGGGGCGAATAAGAACCGCTTCTCTCCTTGCGCCAGTTCTGCGGAGGAGGTGACAACAATGCCGGCGTGTGCGCGTATGTGGTGTAACCCGCTTGGGCACAAATCACTTAGCGACACAGTGGTTTTTGACTCCCCGTAGGCGGTGCAACGGCTGACTCGAGCCCGTATTGCTGACGGTCGCAACACGTTTGCGACCTCGCACAAGTGGGATTTAACCTCACGCAAATGGAATGCTTCGAAAAAAAAAGTAAGAAGCTTAGGACCTCTTTGGGGGGGGGGGGGGGGCGATCGCCCCCTTCGCCCCCCCCCCCCCCCCCCCCCCCTTGGGACCGCCACTGTCTGAGCTGCATCTTTACTCGAGGGAATTCGATTTCGAGCGCATTCAACTCGAAAAAACACGAGACGAGGAGCATAAAGGTTGTTCAACAAATGTGTCTTCAAAACAGCTTCCTGTTAGTTCCAACGCAGCTTACCCCATGTCTACTTATGAGAGAATTACATCCGTGATATCGCATGCATGCTACTCGTATACTTCGTGACGGACGCGCATTGAAGACTACGGGGCCCACGACGCCCACGGGAGCGTAATTCACACTTGGCTTGTCGGTTACTGAAGGACTAACTGAGAGTCCTGCTGGCGAATTCATGGAATATTAAGTTGTGTTAGCGAAAGCTTTCAGCTAAACGTTTGCTCTCAAGGCACCACCGAATGCACACGGTAATTGAATGAGCTCGGGTCAATGCTCAATAATTCACGGTTATCGCTCGCCTTTCAAGTGGCATTTTTGATGAGATTCGCCCCATGACAGCTGTCCGAGTTTCCTCCGATGCTTGTAGGAAGCTGTAGACGCTTATTTCGTGCTTTAAAACAGGGGCGTTGCCAAATGCGAAACCCTACGAAAGGTCGAAGTGCGCTGGCATAGTCGCCTTGTCACCCGCGCCACTTCAGCCCCATCTGGGCAACTAGCCGGTTTCTTAAAACTGGAGGTATATTAGTAGGTTGAACTTTTATAAAGTAAACAAAAATAAAGCCATGGAGCCATGTGTTACCCCTTGGCCACTAACTGCACGCGCGCACAGACATAAAAAAGGCCGGGGCTATTTGTTAATGGGGGGAATATTGCCTACATAAATGTGAACAAAAATGGGGGAGGGGGTGAAACTGAGGATTGCTATGGTATACCTTATCAGTAGAAAGCAGTTGCGCGCTCTGGCAAACTTGCGGATCTCTCATCGACGATCCTGCCGCAAGTTATGGGTGGCGGGCAGTGTGGTTGCGCGCCAAGCGCCAAGCGCGAACAACACCTTTTTTTCGCTTCGTAGTGACTGGAAACAGTTCGCAGGTCACACGTGGGTTATTAATCGGTTACCAATGACCGACCACTGATTAACCCATTCCCAACGGGTCAGTAGTCAGCAAGCTCACCAGTATCATTACTGGGTGCTTGTGGTGGCAAACAACAAGAAAAAAAAACTTCCCGTTTTTCTACACCGAGAAATGCTATCGCTTTTAATGCTTCCTGTTTCAGCGGAATTCAAACGGAAGGGAACCACTCACCCCCTTCCCCTCATTGCGCCTGTGCATCATGCGACTCCACGTTACGCCCCGTGCGTTTGTTTCTGGGCAGAGCGGTGGACCAAGCGGTGGTTTTAGAGGAACTGTTTTGTGTGAAAGGACACAGGAATATCTAAATACTTGCATTTGGAGGAGCTTTAAAGCATGTGTTTAAAATCTTATCTACGATATGTTAATCGGATAGACTCTCTAAGGGCACCCTCATCTTCTTCTCAAGCATGCCACCATAAAATCATCGGTCCCTTCACGCATAGGGACCGATAAACACAGAGATGACAGTATAAATCCTTGTTCAACCGTTTAATCCGTAAGTACTAAAATTAGGTGGTGATGTTCGGAGCCCTGAACCTAGAACCGTGATTCATATGAAGCTGGGGATCGCGGATCAGTAGCTGCCCCCAACGTGAACCTCCAATTGCTTGGGTCGGGTACTGCACTTTTAAATCAGGATATAATTAAACCCAGTCCAAATGCACTCCTGTGGAAGATGCTAGCCCTGTGTGCATTTTTCTTCCCCCTCCAAAAAGCAGCGTGGAAGTACATATGCCGTAAATGCGCTTTGTATCCATCAACAAAGTCGAAACACAGGGCTAAGGAGGAGTAGTTACTATATTTTGTTCGTTTCTTTAGTGCTTAAAGCCCCCGTATAATGCGTCGTCATAGTTGTAATGAGTCCTGAGAAAAGGCGGTTTGCGAGCTAACTCACTGGGGCGGGTTGCAATGTGCAGAACACGCCAACAGGTGGAGAGAACGCGGCCTTGTGTGAAAATTCTTGCCGTGTTCGCAAGACCCGGCGCGACGGCTTAATAAGTCGGGCCTGGACGACTGCGCACTACGTCCAAGTTTTCAAACTCCGTTGTAGGCGTGCCATTCGTCTTGTTGAAGGCGTGCAAGTAAGTTCTGCAGTGTGCGCTGGACGCCAGATGTTGCGTTTTCGGCTCTTGTACGCGAAAACCTCAGTGTGTAGTTCAATTAAGTCTTGGCGGGAACAATTAGGGAGTGAACGAACGCCCCGCGCATACCGGCTGCTGCTCAGGTGCTGCGTTCATAAACACGAGTGTTGTCTATATTTTGCGCATGTTGCGCATGAGCAGTTCCTGAAGATACTAGCTGGTGCTGCAATTGTATTAGGAGCGATTTTCCGCTGTTGGTAAAGACGCAAACGTGTTAAATAATTCCTAAGAAGTTCAAACGTTAACGTGGGTGTAGTAATAGAGTTTAAAATTGACGCGATTGGTGCAATGTATTCGTTTTTATTAAAATGTAATGTGGCGACCGGTATCCTGTCCTGGCACGTATTTCAAATTGTTTGGTATTATCACAAATTACATTTGAAGAAAATATAGAGAAACAAGATAAATATTTTGTGTATTTGAAGCCCGTTATCGGAGGGGTGCTTAAAGACGTCATCATTAATAAGTGGCGAAGCTACAAGTTTAGAAAGCTTGTCAAACAAACAACTTTGCTTATGCTCCTCTAAATAAAGATTATTATTGCATGCATACCACAACCTCCGGTTTTGTTTAAATGAGCGTGATTTCAGTTATCGAAACGCATAAAATCGTAAGCTATTGCTAAGAATTGTAACGTTAGTTTTATGAGAACAAAACTGTGGCTTCCCCTAAATGTACGCTGTGGCTAAGTCACGTGGTAGTAAGCGTTTACTTACATTTCCAGTTAGCCCGTGTGTTAGTGAGCAAAAAAACAGCCATTAAAAAGCTATAGTAATACAGAAAACTTGTAAACCGAAAACGTGTGGTCAACGACGCTGAAATAAGAAGATCCAATTCCCTAGAATTCGCAATTTATTTCAGATGTACAGCAAAAACTGCCTTCTTGACGTTTTTATTTCGGAAGTATCGTTGCCTCCCGGCTCCACCTGTATTTTTCTTGAATAAAAAAAAATCCCAGGCCATCTCCACTAATGCAAAACCCAGTGCATTAGTGTATAAGTGCATGCAGGCATGCATTGTATAAGTGTATCTTTGGCGCCTTCGCGTTTTTGCCAACGGAGATGAAAGCGTTGGGGAGTGCCGGTATAAAGCTTCGCTGTTTTTGCGTCTTTGAAGCACGAAATGTTCTAGCGCGAGGCGGAAACTATTGTCCTGGTGTTTTTTAGTACGCGTCACGAAGCGTTCCAGAACGAGGTGTAAACGAGTGTCGCGGTGTTTTAGTACCGTGACTACATGAGACGATGGTCACAACGACGGCATGAGACGCCGACAGCTCGAGCAACTAAGCGGCCTGGATCCTAAAAAAAAGATAATCGATAACAAGAAGTTTCTGTCTAGTATCTGGAGCTCGAAGGGGTGGCCGCACTGCAGGGTGGAGCCCACAATCTACTTATTCCTTGTAAAAAGGAAGACACACATTACTCAAATTCCTCTTCAGTTATTCCACAGCAACCTTTACCTTTCTTGTGTCTGGTTAACGAGCCAACTCCCTTTAGGAGCGTAGCTTTGCGTATTGTTCGTTTGATACGGCTATAAAAATTTAGTTTTGCGCGAAAACAAAGAAAGTCATTTTCGTCAACCACGCCGTAGTTTTTCTCTTGCATCGAAGTGACCACGCAGCGCCCAAATCGGTACTGCACCATTACCAGAATGGTGTTGTTGCTGTGGGATATAAAACCCTCCGTGGCGTTCTTTGCAGGGAAATATGTTTTTAGGCAAGCAGCCACAGTATTCAACATTTCATGTAGGCGAAAAGTGTATAAAATATCTCTTGTGTAGTCCGCATCTATTATGCCCCTTCATAAAAAAAATCATTAAGAGTTTTAAAGGTGACGCACTCTCGAGGGTCAGCTTTACAGATAGTTGTCTTTTAGGGGCCCTGGAACAAAATACAACCTTGTTCCAGTTGAAATAACTGCCCTTTGCTAGCCCACTCAGCCGTATTCGAAGCCATGAGTTTTTATTTAACTAATAAACGCAATAAATACTGCGAACTTTTAAATTTCGCGCTGCAGTAACGTAATATGTGCAGGAGTGACGTTGCATGGGCCAGCACTAAGACCATAGATAACAGTAGGCTCACCGCACGTTAGCATTTCATTGATACAATCGAATGAAACTAGAGGTCATACTGCAATTGTCTAGTCATGTATCTAGGCGATGGCATTGAGCAGCGGCCTCCAATCCCGCAAACGAGATTTTGCGACATCTTCGACTGAGAGACGTCTTTTCCTATTATTTAAAATGTGAGCCGGAAATCTGCAATACAATTTTTATCATCGTTATCGGGACAAAGCAGTCGTTCTAATGAACCAGATTTGTATTTTGTCTTCATGGCCTCTTAAAGGGACCCTGCAATACTTTTTTGAACTTCTTTTGAAACCCTAAATGCTTGCAGAACGAGGTCACCAAACACACCCAGTACTTAGATTAGGGGGCCGCAAGGTACATTAGCCAAAAATTACTGCTCTATGCCCATAAGATTACTTGAAAACTGACTCAAAAGATTCTTCTCTCTTTCCCTGTCTTGACGTTCTTCGCCCGCTCGAATTACCTCACTAAGGTCATATAGCGGCTGTTGGCCTGTTTTCCTTCAGTTGCAGCAATGAACGCTTTTCGATAGCAACGTTAAAAACAAAGCCACAAAAACAGAGCACAAACAGAAAGCGTACACGGTCGACGAGCAAATCACGCAGTGCCGCTCCGTGGTGTTGATAACTATAGCTTTCGCAGTGCTTCCAGACGCGAAGGCAAGAGTGAAAGCGTTTATCTAAAGTGTTGCAGGGTCCCTTTAAAAGCTTCAGTTTTCAGTTTCAGTTTATTTTGCATTTCTTACATAGCACAAAGAATATGCAGGGAGAGGGGACAGAAAGCTGATGCTATATCAGCTTGACGGGGTCCCATCTCCCCTTACAAGGCAGTGAGCTAGGCAGAGTGCAGCTCTTAATGGAAAGAAAAACACTTTGTTTGGTAGAGTAACAGACTGTGCAACGTTACTGAAAACAGCAATGATAGAAAACATCAACTACAGGAATGCAGAAAAAAAAAACACGATAACTTGCATATTTCTAAAAAAAATTACTGCAGTGACACAATTTAGGAGAGAAAGAAAGAAATCAAGTATGCAAAAAAAGAAAAATCAAGTAGCCCACAATATTGAAACATAAGACAACACTATAATGTACGAAATACGAACCGTGTCATGTTCAACGAGAAATAATCTGACAGCAGCCTACGACTCAGCTATGAATTGGAAGTGAAAAACCGAGCAAAAACACAACAAAATTAGAGCACATACATTTCTTCACGTGTCACTACGCTCTTAACTACAATGTTTATGTACAATTCAAGAATGGCAATTTATAAAATAATGCTTTATTGCAGATATGGAAATACTGTCTATGTTAACACTTTCAACAATCATGTCATTTAATAGTCGCGATATACGGTTATCAATGTTATCTAGCCCATGATTGGTTCTAGAGAAAGGAACCGCCCAAGTGGCTTTATTTCGAAATGTATATCCTGTATCAGGAACCTTTCTCAGGTTGCATAGTGACAGAAATGCGGTATTATTACTTTTTAAGTTCCTTTTATAACTAGCCAGCAACAAGAAATTGTACAATTGGGGGACAAGTACGATACTGTGGGAATTATAATAATCGTGTAGTGACACATCGTATGAAACGTTTGCAACATTTCTAAGCACTTTCTTTTGAATAGAGAATATGCTGTTTATATTATTCTTCGATGTTGTGCCCCAAACCAAACCACAGTAATTGATTTTGGAAGAGAAAAGCGCGTTGTAAACCATAAGTTTTACTTTTATGGGCAAAATATGACAAAATTTGCACAGAATACCAGAAATCTTTGCCAGACTGCTCAGTACCCGCTTTACCTGCGTATTCCATAGTAAGTGCTGGTTAAAAATAACGCCTAAAGTTTTGACTTCCGAAGCTACTTCAATCCTATCATTACCAAAATGCAGGATAAAATTGTAGTCAACATGTTTCTGATAAGGCGTAAATACAACAGCTTTTGTTTTCATACTATTAATTTGCAAGGAATTAACAGTACTCCAGCGGTTTAGTTTTTCTAGCGTACTATTTGCACTAAAACACAGTTCTTTGGGGTTATCAGATTGTACAAAAAGGCTTGTGTCATCGGCGTAAATTATGAAGGAAGTTTGATCCGTTATGTTTACAATATTGTTAATGTATAAATTAAATAATATTGGTCCAAGTATGCTCCCTTGAGGGACTCCAGCAGTCAGAGTTTTGAAACTAGAGAAGAAAGTAGCAATTTTGATACACTGTTTTCTGTCAGTTAGGTACGAATTCAAAAGTTTCAGTGCAACACCACGAAATCCATAATACTCCAATTTTTCTGAGAGAGTGCGGTGGTTTATCGAGTCGAATGCTTTTGAGAAGTCGACAAAAAAGCCCATAATTAGTTTCTTGCTTTCAAAGGATTTAATAATGATATCTTTTTGCGTTAATAGGGCAAGCTCTGTAGACATTCCCTTACGGAAGCCAAATTGACTTGGGGATAATATGGAATGCTTTTCGCAGAAAGATATTAATCTTGCAGATATGACCTTTTCTAACGCTTTTGAAAATATTGGGAGTGTGGAAATCGGTCTATAATTCGAAAAATTATTTTTGTCGCCAGATTTGTGTATAACTATTACTTTGGCTCTTTTCATCTTTTCTGGGAACACGCCGGAGCTCAAAGAGAGGTTAAAGATAATGGTTCAATACAGGTAAGAGACAATCTAGAACAAATTTTATTGGCTTAATCCTAAGACCATCAATATCTCGCGCATTGCTGTTGTTTATGGATGAGAAAAGAGTGTTTATTTCGTGCGGCGTTGTTGGACTTAGAAAAGCAGTATTTTTATTCGCCAGAGTTAAATAATCAGAAACAGACTTGTTGTGTGAGCTATTTATAAGATTTATGAAGTACGTGTTAAAGGCTTCAGCAAGTTCTAAGCCTGAAAGGACTGTGTTATTATTTACGATTTCTTTTACGTAATTTGCGGAGTTATTGCGGTTCAGAACGGTGTTTAACTTGCGCCAGACTTCCTCTGGGTGGCTTTTACCCGATTCATTGAATACGTTATTAAAATAGGCTTGTTTAACTCTACGGAGATGTCGACTTAACCCACTCCGGTACCTTTTGAAATTCATAAGGTCATCAAGGTTCTTACTTTTAACAAACTGTGCGTACAAGGAAGATTTCTTACGAATCATGGCAAGACACGCCCTTGAGACCCACGGTTTCCTTGTCCTTCTTGACCTTTCAAACTTTTTAAATTTAAAACATGCTCTGGTTCTTTTACTGTTGTTTGCATCAAAAATGCGGCCAGGTTTACGCAGGCTTGCGTATTTTATTGACTCCGCCGTACGGTTGCGGGCAGGTGCAGGGTACGATGTAAAGACAGACACACGTTTCCTCCACCGCTTTCTCAAGAATTATATCTCCACACCGCGTTCCTCAAACTCCACTTCTCCCTTTTCACGCGATTTATACCAACTCTCACAGGGAGTAAAAGTGCACTCTGTCTGTTTTACAACAAATTTACGGCGACACGCTCTGCAAATGCTGGTATATGTTGCAACCAAAGACCAGAAAGTTGCTAGTTTACAATTTGAATCTTTTATTAAAACACAGCTGGAGTTTTTGTTGCACTACCTCCACGCGGACCGGGTAGAATCTGACTTGTATCGTGATCACCGCACAGAAGTTTCTTGTGATTGTAAGCAAAATTTATAACGGTGGTACGTCATACCACCACTCCCCTCTGAACTGTGGATTGGAGGGAATGGTAAATTTATTAAAAAGGTGCGTCCGCAGAAACGCTCAGCTGCTTGTCTGGTACTGTGATTTTATGGTGGCAGGAATTTCTTGCCCCATGTTAAAGCAGTGAATATGGAACTTGGTATTTGGGATTAGGCAACCACAAAAGAATAGACGTAGCACGCACCGCGCTAAAACACAACAGCGGTAAATAATAATAAAATAATAGTAAATAAAAGTAATAGCAAACGTAAAACAAATCGCTAGGAAGGAATAAATTGCGTTATACTATGACGGAATGGAATGTAGTTCTGCATGCAAAAAATGCGCCTTATGGCTTATGCGAATAAAATCGAAAATAAGGTGTAGTGCAGTCTGTGGTAGGAAAGCAAACATCTGGACAAGACTGAGACCTCTTTAGTTTTTTCACGTCGCCATAAACTTCGACGCAGGGGCGTCTTCCTCGTACGCCAATGGAGGAGCAGGACGGCTGCTTGTTTCAAATCTCACCGTCTATGTATTGAGATGGGCGTTTTCACAGCCGTTTATCCTATTTATTTTATTTTCAAGGAAATCGGTTCCCGGCTGTCTGGGTTACGAATCGGATATTACTGGCGGAAAAAGCAGTCAGCAGTTTAGTTGCTGTCCCGAAAATCTCTAGGCACACCGTAGAGTATGAGAGGTGCATGGTGGTAGACAGTGTATACAAAGCGAATGCTGACTATGAACAAACTTTTTCAATGAAAAACTTTAATAGTATAACCATTTTAAACACACGCTGTGGATTTTCGGTAGATCGGAAAATTAAGGTAAATAAAATTTAGAGAATCACACTTTTTAAGGTGGCCATGTTTTTTTAAGACGGACTCATGAAGATACCAAGATAAATAAATTTCCGCTTAACAAAATTCCCTGTGAAGGTATTCTTCAGGCATAACTTATGAATGTGAATAGGGGTTGGTAGCTCTACATCCAAAATTTCTCGACCGAGCAACCATGTTCACCGGATGTTTTTTTACCATTTTTTTATACGCCAATAAATTGTTCAAAATTTAATGTGGCTTTCTTTACTTGCGATTTATCGTTGTGGCTTAACAGCGTGTTCGAAATGTCATATACGTGTATAACACACGAGAACTTCTAAACGGAAACCGATCATAGCTCCTCGGTTACAACTTACCCTGAGGACAAAATGTTGACATAGGTGTTGCTCAAATTTTGAGCGGTGTACATTATGCAAACACCATGGAATGCTGCTATGTATAATTATGGTTTGCGCTGGCGATGCCTAAATTCCGCGCGCAATTACAGTAGGCACCACCAGCCGTATTTGTGGTGCCATTGCTCCTGCTCCAAAAGCACGTCTGAATAATTCGCACCTTATCCTAAACCGACTGCTTAAGTGAAAATAATTCTTCCAGTCAGACGCTTCCAAGTTACCCCTCTCCTAAGTACTTTGCTGCCTGTGTGGCGGCCGCCGTCCCTCACTACCTATTTTCCTCGTATTGTTTGCCGTTTGGGTATTCACTCTACGTCATCCCGTAGGTCTGCTTTGCCGCAGTGCACCCAAATGGAAAATTACGGTCGTCACCACCATCAGGTAATTACGAGGCTTGGCGTAGGATTTCATTTCCTAACGTTTCATTTCGCTGGCCCATTGCTCAATGCGAACATGTAATTTTACTTTGCGCAATATCACACGGCAGATCTTATTTCTCAATCAAATACTTGGCTGGGCAACGTAATTCGCTGAACTTGCTCCTAGCCAGGACGCATTGTGGCAAAGCAGAACTACGGAAATGTATTTAACTACATCTTGCGCGAACGTTTTCCAACTTTACCTCGTTCTTTTACTTTCCGCTGGCACGAGCAATGGTTGTAATGGCCAATACAACATGGGTTAGTAGTCATTATGCTTTCATTTCGCATTCAGCCTTCCAGGCGAACGCCCGCACGTTTTGGGCAATAACCGCCTGTCTATTTCGTAAGGGTTAAGGTCTGGAGGGTGTTGAAATCGCGAAATCACGCTACCCGCAGGCATTCAGAAGTCAGTGGTAACCATGCAGTTTTATGGCCTGTTTTCAGCAGAGTAATCTCACTGCGCATCCTTTTTTCATAGGAAACGAACACGGTATGGCAGATTCATTTTTGTGTGCGTGTTCTTTGTAAGTGGCTAATGAATTTTCGTAACGGCTTCTTGCACAAGCTTTCGTCGCACTTTCTGGGAATCCGGGTTAGTTAATGGTCCATTGGTGGCGAAGTTCGAGACTCGCAACGCGCTGTGAATTATCAATTGCCAACAAAATCAGAATATTCGCGAAGTCGCCGCTTATAAACCCCACGTCAGTTTGCGCATGTCTGATCGCCGATTTTTTTTTTTCTGAGAAGGCAGTCGGGAACGTCGCGCCGTGGCGTACGTGGGATTACTTAAGGAGGAGAAAGGAGGATGGGAGCGGAATGCGAAAAGTAGGAAAAAAGAATATTATGAAACATAAAATGAAACGAAAAAAAATTGGGCCCATCTCCCCGCGAGGGGGACTCGAGTAAACGCGTCGCATAGGGGGTGGCTGTATTGCGTTAACGTTTAGTGTTTGGGTAGTTGGTGGTAGTGAATGCGTTGTATCAGCAGCTTCTTGACGTAGTTTGAATGAGTCAAGGATATAAGGCACGTTCGTAGCCTCCCATTCTGTGTCGGCTTTGTGGCGCAGTGGGTAGAGCACGATGTACATGCGTTCCGCCCGCAGGGTCGAGGGATCGAAACCAGGCGCCGGATAGTATTTTTTTTATATAGTGTAGGGGGAGGGGTGCGGACTACGACTACGGTCGTCAACGCGGGTGACATCGTGAGTTACTAAAATGCTCTGCATTTAAAAACAATTTTAGAAACCAAGAGACAGTAAAAATTACAAATAAACACAAATAAACTGCATGATTCTTTCGGCGAGTCTGTACATGACTGTTTTTTTTTTCGACCTCTTTTTTTCAGGAAGATGGCGAAGTAGCTAATCATTGACATAGGCACGCAGCTCGCGTGCCTATGTCAATTCGTTTGTGATTTTAGGGTGCGTGGTTGGCCTCGTTCATATTCCCTCTCCCGAGTTTGAAGAGGGAAGATTCAAACGAGAGGGAGGGGGGAGTGTTCAGTGCGCCTCCATCGCTTCCCGTCCCTGCATTAACCAGGGGCTTAATGGCCCCAAATATCTCCATCGACAGAAACCCATCAGCGCCATTGATATTCCGTGTGAAAACAAATTAGAGGGTGAGGGGAGTAAGCAGGGCCCAGCTGCCAAACAAACAGATGTTTGCATCTCTCCCTTTTCGTGTTTACGTCCAGTTTTCACGCTGTTACCCACCATAGAACAGTACCAACTGCCAAACCTAGCAATTCTAAACAGTAAATGTAGTAATTTATAACAAAGCTCTTCAATATCCCTTCAACTGCCGATGAGGTATGCAATGCTTTATTATGACAACCACTTTGGAATGGCCCTAGTACACGGTGAGAAATCCTGCAAGGTCTTGGGCTTCATATTCGCCCAAGACGATTGATTGGGCTAGAATTACTTGCTTGAAAGCGTTGTTGAGAGGCGAGAACGAAGTTTCCTCTGCTGAAAGCCAAGCATACGAGTCGTGCTTGTCGGTTTTCGCAATGACAAGATTAAAGTGGCTTAAAATCATCACTAGCGTGCCATTATATTGCCGGACCCTTCAAAAGTGGTTTTCATAACGTTTTAATGTCAATTTTGAAGTGAAATTTTAATTACAGTGTGTACGTTTACGGACTGGCACGAAACTGACAAGTCCAAGAACAGCTTTGGCCAATACACCACCGTGGGTACATGCGCTCCTTTGTTGAAGGGCATTTGCATGTGAGTATTGAAATTCCCAGGTTATGCAAAATTTAAAATGAATGAATGAATTAATTAATAAAAAATTATTAGTCAGTCAATCAATAAATCAATCAGTGACACTGCAAGCAATACGCTAGCAACTCTCGCTTGAAGTTTCGGTAGATGCATCACAGGGGCCGGCACTTCAAGAGGGTCAATTGAGGTCGCCGAATCACACAGCGACCCTTTTAAGTCATGCCGCAAGATAATGAATGGGGGGCTTGTGAAACCTGGAAAAAATTTTGCATCGACATTTATTCGAACAGGCAGTAACCACATTGTTTCTTTTTTGGCTTACAGCCTTTGTTTTCCGCCTTTGGCGAGCCTCGTTCCTTTTTTACCCAAATGCCAGAACTCACACGCCAGAATAGAATGGATTTCTTTAACTAAATGAGGGCGCTAGCTACAATAACGTACCGTAGAACTGCGATAGGCTGAGGATGAGCTTCTAATGAGTGCAAACGCTGAGTTCTTTTGCACCGCCGCCAAATTAGCGAGAAAATAATGTTTTGAGCGGCCCCGCCACTCCGGCATTTTGAAATCGTGCAGGCCCCTACCGCTCATTGAGTAACCTGCGTAGCTCCGCTCGCCGCTCCGCTCGAAAAAGGGCGTATTGCGCAGGCCGCCATGATTCCCGCTTCCCACAAAGTACGGAATTCCTCCTCCTTGCTTACTCGGTTAAGTGCGCAAATAAAAAGTTTCATTGCGGACCTAGTCATCACGAGAAGCTATACTCCGCTCGAATAGTGTTGGGAGAACTCGAGGGTTGCAGAAAAGCCGCATTCTAGGAAAACGGTATACTTGCAGGCATTACAAAGTCACCGGCATTTTGTTCTCGCGTGGCGCCCCTTGAACCGGAAAGGTTCATTAGTATGCAACGCAGCGCTCAGGGGAATGTGAGGCGAATGTACTCCGCAACTGCGCCACGGCTCCTGCTTACTTTTTGCGTTATCACTTCGTTGATGACCGTGTTCTTCGTAATTCAATTTGCTCAGAATGAGCGCCTGCCGCGTTTCGCGGTTCCCTTCTGACTGATCAACCTTTTGCAGGCCTAACGGAAACTAAGGAAACCCTTTCTGCCGGGAGATAGAGTATGAATGAACAAAACTAAAAGCTATGCAATAGCGGAAATTGTAAGTGGTTACGAGCGTATACCTGGCACGCCGGAGTAAAACCAACTTTTTTTGGAGTTGATTTTTTAGATCTTGCAATTTTAGCCATGGTTTGGGAGACTGCAGACGTCAACTTGTATAAATTGCAAATGTATCTAAATCTCCGTGTCACACGGTTTAATGTGCCTCTGCCGTGACAGCTCATTTAGCTAAACAAACGTCCCCTAAAATGTATTTGCGGTGCCGGCACTCTAATACCACCTACTACATCCAAGATTAACCGTATTAAGAAAATCAAAATGTTGTTTCAACATTTTGATGAATCAACTATGGGTGATTCACACACGTTTGATAGCCTCGTTCACAAAGGCACCGAAATACGCGCTCGAGGGCAATAGGAAATTCAAACTTCGCAGCATAAAATCATAATCTTACAGCGTCAGCTGCAAGAGTTACGTCCATCCACAATCGGCTGCCCCTTTTAAGTCGCGAAAAAGTGACTATTATTTATGAGGTAACTTACCATTGCAGCTGATTGGCCACAAGGCTAGAAACTGTTAATTGTATATTTTTTTATTCGAAGCGTAATGTCACAGAGATGCAGTTATGCAAGCGCCGGTAGTAACTACCCTTAAAATAGCAAGGACTCTCGTAACAAAATTATTGCAAGTGATGTAACAAAAAAGATCTCAACGTAAGAAAGGTAGCACAAGAAATATGACGATGTGTTCAGTTTCAAAGACAGCTTCGATTCCGAATCCTCCGCAAACATAGGCACTCAGCCAGGAGAGGCTTTTTCCCCGTTTGTTCACACAGGTCAACTAAGTTTATGGAACAAGTTGTAGCAGTCCGGAATGTCGCTTCCTAAAGGAGGCGAGAAAGCAGACGTGGAGCTTTTTTGCAGTTTGATGTCAAAACTCTTTATTTCAAAAAGATGCGTACGCCGAGAGCTCCCCTGATGAAAGAAAGAAGGGGAACCCCCACGTCCTTCAATATGGACGGGAAAAAGGCCCCCCAAGCGAGCAGACGACAACGGCGCCAGGACTAATGCCAGGAGTCGGCCGGACAACAAGTTAAGCGCCCCCCCAAAAGGCGACCGTTGAAAAGGGCGGGGGAATAACCCCTGTAGTAAGCCGGTGGCGGCGTCGCCAATACGCGACTTCCACAAAGGCGCACTGTCGTCAAGGTGGCGGCAGACCGGAGAGAAAGGAAAAGTCCCCTTTCGGCGGGTGCCACTTGCGCGCGGGTGTCGAGAGGCTTCCGCTACAAAGTAACTTTTCAACGCAGTAGCCACACTAGCTACGAGACAACGTTGTCGTTGCCGCGCAACCAATTGGAAAAGGTACTATTTAACGTTTCTCTATTGAGAAACATGCAATGGACTCACGAGCGCTACTGTTTGCACATCATCAAACATCATAAGTAAACCATGGTTCTGAACACGTGTTCTAAAACTTCCATTTCGTGTGCTTTTTTGCCCCAATAACGTACCAGGGCGCCACTTGCTTGTTGCGTCACCTGTAAGATGACAGGTTATGTCGTTTGCGAGCGCTCCGCATTTCCAGCACTTCGTTCTGTCTTAAATCCTACACGGGCGCTCCACGACTAGGTCTAATGCCCAAAACCAAAAAAGTACTGTGGTGAGACTGGAGTAATATTTGCCGGAAAATCAAATTTTCATCAGATATGCCAAGGAACGACATTGCGGCGCCTTGTTTGCTACACCGTGACCCAAAGCCGGTCGAGACAACGAAATAAAAAACGGTGACACCGCTTTCTATTTCATTTGTCATTTTGCGAAGTACGTCGTGAGCAGTGTGCGCCGGTAGCAGAGGAGTCCTCTCGCAAAAAGACTTGAACGTCATCGCCGAATCTCCATTCTACCATGTGTGCGACACGCATGCAGTGTCAGAAGTGACAAATGCAAGCGAAGAGTGAGAGAACTGCGTCATCACACGAGCCTAGAAGTTCTGGTAGAATGTGCGTTAGGGCTTCTTAGGACCTGCCAGGAGCATCTTTAAGAGTTTTTGAGCTCTATCCCTCACATCCCCTGCTTCGGGTACTGCATAATACAACACAGACACACGCACACCCGCACGCACACCCGCACGCACACCCGCACGCACGCACGCACGCACACACACACACACGCACACGAAAACACACGCACGCCCACACGTAGGCCCGCATGCATGCTTGAAGTGGTGTGTCCTCTGCATTTTACTTTACTTCCGCTTTATAGTAGAGCCAAAGCTAAATTACTCAGGCTACAAAACCATAGTCCGGAGTTTGACGGAATACCGTCTGGTCAGGTAAAAGCATGGTTGTGACGATGAAACGTAGGTCACTGACCAAGTCAAAGAAGCGGTTTGACGTTTCGGTACCCCTACGGGTACCTTGATCACAATGAGCATGTGCGTGGAAAATCGTCCCTCATCATTCAAACGACGGCCGACACTATCAACAGAACAGACGGCAATCTGCACCGTATCTATGCGACCTCATTGTGACGCCTCATGCCCAATATATAGCTTTGTTTTCCACGCACATGCTCATTGTGATCAAGGTACCCGTAGGGGTACCGAAACGTCAAACTGCTTCTTTGACTTGGTCAGTGACCTACGTTTAAGCTACAAAAATAGAGTGCGTCTTACTGCTCGTAACGTCAATTTGACCTTCAAGATCAGCCAAGGTCAACCCAGTAACATGTGTTATTGAGCAGTGGAAATGTGTAATCACTCGTTCGTTTTAAGAAGATGAGTACAAGAGGGAGATAAGGAGAAAGATTTAAGGCTTTTGCCAGCAGAAAATGGTACGAGGAGGTGCTAACTGCCTCCTAGTTAACGGCCCGTTCGCACATGTACGGACGGCTGTACCGACCGGCGCCTATGTTTTGCCTTTCGGTGCAATCGTGTACGCGTTTAGTGCCGCTTTTTGGCAAATTCAGAGCTATCGTTCAACAAACCTTGCGTAATGGGGTTCAATCTAGAAAACAATTATTTTACGGTACCGTTAACCCTGCATGAACTCAGAAAAGCCCGAAGGGGCCTGCCTATCTATATGCTTCACACGCCAAGAATTAAAACTAAAGTAGGCCAATAAAACCCCATTAGAACAGAGTTAGTGTGCCACTGGCCGTCGTCCAGGTAGGATCGGGCGTCCTGCCTGTGGCGTCACAGCCCTCAAAGCGCTGTTATTATAGTAGTGGCCCCCGCTGCCAGCAAGGGATATACGCCACATCTGGCAGAGAATTGGCCGTGACTTGGTGTGCTGCCCAAATCAAGGACACGAATGTGAGCGGGGTATGCATGACTGTGAATTTCAAAACACAGCATTTCCAGCTACCCAGCTTTGATAAAGTGATGTCGAAAAGATTATAGCTAGATCATCACAAACTTGTGACAAGACAGTGAATATCTCGCTTCTCTCCTCCTCCTATTCTTTTTGTTAACCACGTATTAAGATCGAACAGGGCGGGTATGATTTTTTACGGGTATGTAGATTCCACTTAGAACGAAGCGAAAAAAAAAAACGCAATATTCATAAATAAAGGTTAGAAAACAGCAATAAAATCTTGGTTTCTCCAGATAATGCGGCCTCACATGCAAACTCATAAAGAAGCGCGTATGCCTCTTTCGGAAACGGCTGAGGGAAGAATACCCAAATCACAGAAAGACACAAAGCGAGAGCGCTAAACCGTTTCCGGAAATAGAAATATCCAAGGAGAACCTCCGTAGGTTTGGAAAGCGAAGCAGGCTGGAAGTTCTCAAGTGACTCCACAGCACCGGTGAAGTGAATTAAATAGGAAAAATTCACGCATCTCCACGATGAATCATGACGAGTGGGCGAAGCACTGGGGATCGTTCTTACCGTAAATCACCCATGAGAGTGCTTACTGCTCTTAAAATGCTCTTCAATCCAATCCAATGGAACACAATTCAATTTCATCCAATTCAGTCTAATCCAATCTAATTCATTTCGATCCTATCCAATCCAATCCAATCCAATTCAATGCTCCTCGCGCATGCGCAGATTGGCTCTCTCTCTCTCTCTCTCTCTGTCTCTCTCTCTCTCTCTCTCTCTCTCTCTCTCTCTCTCTCTCTCTCTCTCTCTCTCTCTAACCTTTTGTGAACCTTTTATTTTGTTCTTGTTAACCTTTTGTGAACCTTTTGTTCACAGATGTATCGATTTATGCAGTGCTGTGCGTCTCTCTCTCCCTATCACTCTCTCCATCTCTTTCTTTCACCCTCTCTCTCTCTCTCTCTAACGTTTTGTGAACCTTTTATTTTGTTCTTCTTAACCTTTTGTGAACCTCTTGTTCACAGATGTTTCGATTTACACGGGGATGTGCCGTGCGCACGGACGCCGGACGGACGCCGGGCACATCCTCTACCTTAAGGTGCTTCGCCTCTAAAACATCAAGAATAACAGATAACCGTGCTCATTGATCCTGCGCTTTTTTGTGATTCGAAATGCCAAATTCCCCAATGTCCCCTTTCCCTGTCGGCATACGGCGATTCCTCTCCAAAATTGCCTAAAATAAAGTACCCTCATTCGAACATCATTGTGTAGAAGTTTTCTTTCAGTCTTAATCCTTCCATACCTGAGTATGTGAGGTGAGTATGACATCTAGCGCGTGATTTTAGGTACACTCACGTTTCGTGACGCCATATAAGCCAGGGAATCAACGGCTAACAACTGTGTTTCCTCGTAGATAATATCTCAACGGGCATCAGTCGCCAGTGTACAGGTTCCCGCATATAAAGGGATGCTCATCTGAAATACTATATGATGTTTATAACGAACACGATGACGTCTGTCTGCGTGGTATAATGTCCGTCAAAAAACATTTAAGAGTAATGGGGAAAGAACCGTGGCTTGCGATCTGCCATGTGACTCAGAGTAACAGTAAAAAATTCGAACCTCTCCACAAGGAAAAATTCTCGACCATCTATCTCTAAACTCCCGCCCCAAAACAATTATGTAAAAAGAAAGTCCAGAGGACGCATGCACTTGCGGAAAAATTCAGCGCTTTCTTATGCTGTATCAACATCCAGAACTCTGTTCAGCAAAACACTTTGTTGCTGTCTAAGGAACTGTAACCTGGCTATACCAATCAAAGTGAGCACGTCAATGCAAACAGCCACTACAATTCCAATCTACACAGAACTCAAAGCCGCCAGCTCGGTTAAGTGTATCAATAACCGATTCTGCTGAACTGGTTGAATAAGCTTAACTGGGTGCGATGTTAAAGCAGTACGCCGAATGTTGGCCAATCGCAGTTTATTTGTGGGATATTTTTAAAGTAAAAATTTTGTGGCCGAATTCTGAGCCCCTGGCATCCAAGCGAATTTTAGGCTAAAGCTGAACAACACAGTATTCCTTTCGTAAATCCTTTCGCCAGACACGTCATCGCACTCTCGGTAGCTTAGTGATACCCTTGGTCATCATGAAGTTCATTACACCGCGTCTTGCACGCGTCATCGAAAGTGCTTTGCATGTATTTTTCTTCGCTGCGCTGTAAGGTCGCCTACGCACAGACTTAACAAGGTTCCGAAAGCAAGACAGGGTGTTGCTATGAAACACAAAACGGCTTTTGTTTTTGGGGTCACCAAGATCTCCAAGAAATTTGACCTTCGTTGTAACAAAGGCACAGTTTCTGCTTGCATAGCAGCCTATATAGGTTCGAGAAAAAAAAGATTCCAAAGCCCTCATTACTTCAGGAACTATTCAAACCCGTTAACACGAGCAGTGTAAAATAAGCCACCCTCTTTGTGCGCGTCCAATCACCTAGGCAAGATAATCCGCCTGCGTAAAACCCTTCTCCAACATTATTTTCAAGACGCGCCAAGCTGAAAACATTTTTTTATATAATACTTACCGGTCTTTAGTGAAATCTAAAGCGCAGAACACACGGGATTTAAACCAAAAGAGAAAAATTGTTGCCTACTATATTCGTTTTAACCTTGGAGACTAGACTGCATGGTATTGAATTTCTCGAGCGTGCTTCACCTTCATAATAGTTTCGAGATCTGGTTTCCTTTTCTCTGACTGAAAAATTATGCTTAAAATCTAGTACAACCGTAGTGACGAATTATGTATGCAAACGCAGCCATGATCAGTTTTAAATTGGACAGGGCAGCAGCAAAATTGTGGAAAGCTTCCGATAACCTGTGGATTGATTTAAAAAAACGGTAACTGTTGTTTTTTTTATTATTGGAATGTTAACTCACACCGGACTATGCCTACTGCTTGAATAGTTAGACACGCACACTATAACATACGTTCCGTGTTCCCAAATTTCCATCCTCTGAAAAGCTTGGCAGGAAACAAACCACTCCTCGGCGCACAGAAGTTTTTTTTAGTGCTTTAAGTGCGGAAGCCTGTTGGTACCTATCAATGACTTTTAAGCGAAGCGTATATTGCTAGGGTTTTATATATTTTTCATATCCGAGAACAAAAACTTCCAAAACTGCACGTGTCTTCGAAGTGCTAAAGGTTGGCAAATAAACGTTCTGGTTTGTTTTCTATCAGCAAGCAGTCATCACCCAAGTATCACGCCGTTCAAAACATTATTTGGACGTCAAGCGTATACGTACCACCTCTTGGGTATGCTTCCTGAGTAGAATATTTCTCAATAGGCATCATTTACGAGATCAGTAGGGTCAGAATAAATGTGCTTGTGTATTTGTATGTGTCTTCGGGATGACCGCCATCGACACTCAAGCGAAATAAAATTAGCTGATATCTTTAATTTAAATTCAGTGTCACCTCTTCGTCGTATGCCAAAAAACTTCGGTGGTCATCCACTTTCCCAGGGTGACATGGCTCATGGTTTTTTATTTGCTATTTTTCCAGTTAAAACATCACTAAGTTGGAGTTGGCCAGATCCACGACATCAAAATCATCCTAATACCAACGATCATGTCTGTCGGGTCTGCCAGTCTCTTTTACTGTGTATATAGTTATATCGCCTTCTTCCGCCATAGTTTTTGAACTCTAAAGCTCTACCTCGACAATGTGTCAAAAACTGGGATTGTTGTTGCGATTTTTGTCAGGTACAGAGAATAGCCACCGCTGCCAACAGCATATAAAAATTAGCAGTGGCTTAGCTCTGCTATGCCAGGATATACGCAGCGTGAGCTAAGGTTCAGCTGGATACTCTTAGCTTTCCTGGTTGCCTAGGATCAGCTTGGTTATGATGCTCACTGCCGCTTCAATGACACACACATGGTATACGAATTGTGTGACACATGTATATTTATCAAGCGGCTCCAGCACAGTGTCACCAATCGTCCCAGAGCTAAGCGGGTTCCACAGGCGCACGCCGGTGTTGCTGCGACGCACGAGCCATCGGTTTTACACCCGGCCACCCTTCACAATCATCAAGTGGACCGGGCCGCCACGTGCGTAACTGAGGCCGGCGAATGCACTGGGCGCGTGGGGTGTGTGAGAGACGCCGGGCAGAGAGCAACGTTCGGTGCGCCGTGTGACGTCACTGCTCCTCGCGCATGTGGAGCGTGGCTCTCCAGGAGCCACGCGAAACTGCTCAACCTCGGCCAGTGTAGCTTACGCTACAAAAAAAAAAAAAAAACATCCGGGTTCTTATGGGAACTGACAAAGGGTCTTCGAAATAAGTGACGAGTGTGCTGTCACAGCGCTATCACGTGACACGTGAACGTGACGGCACGTGAGTAGAACAGGCGCACTCCAGCCACGAAGAACTGTGGTTCTGGGGAAGCTGTGACGTCAGATATTGCCAGCTCCTCTGCCAAAGTAATTCATCTGAAAAAACGCAGGAACGGCAGCGAAGAAAGTGACGCAAGCACGATTTATCAGTAAAAGTTTTTTTTTTTTGATAAGCACTGCCGGGGGTAGCCGAAATTCTTTCTCCTTCAGAGAACTTAAACAAAACGAAGTGCCCCAAGCAGTTCTTTTATTTTGTGGGTAATTGTTATAATTTGCCTTCATGAACGACGGTTTAATGAGTGTTTTTGCCTCAAGGGAGGATAGTTTTTATGGTTTCTGCTTGCGTTTTGCATCAAATGGGCCTGAGCTTTCTCTAGCAATATGCAGGTTTTACGTGCATGAACCATGCTACCAGCGGTCGTTTCTGAAATTGTCTTCCTGCATAGAGCTTGTGTTCGTACTCACTGTTGCTGCACTAGTTTTGTTTTTTAATGAAATTTTCCCGTGAGCTGGAACAGGCTTTAGGAAAACGAAGCAAAAAAGCGGAGCCACTAAAGTAACGCGAGGGAACCCGCGCCAAATAATGGACGCAACAAAACAAGACATGATTCATTACGATACGCTGCAATTCAAAACAGAAGTATGGAGTTACCGAGAGTTGTACTCTATATTTTTTCGAAGTTTAAATATTTTTCCAAAACCCAATAGCACGAAAAAGTGTCTCCCAAGTTTATTTAGCACCGCACACTTACAGAGGAAGCAGTGACGCGAGGGTGCAGGCAAAAAAGTCTTTATGTAGACTTGACCAAGGCCTACACCCCTAATACATTGGCAAAGCGAAGAACAGCGCACGGTAGCTTGTTACATCCTATGTTAAGCCAGAGAAACAAAAGAAGATAAACGATAACACACGCACAAAAAAGATGTACATAAAATGAGCGAAGATGTCAAACAGATGCACATAAAATGACCGAAGGTGACATATGCTGTATTGAAAATACTATTTTCCTAACGAGTTTAGCATGCTTGGGAGAAAGTGCTTTAACATTTGGCAACCGTAGCTGGTACGAGTTCGGGGTATTTTACAGGTATCTTTATTTTGTGTAGTGTATGTTTTATTTAATTGTGTAAGGTTAGCCAATTCCTTTAGGTACCGATCATTTCTATTTTTACGAGTGCGATAACGTGGCATGAGTATTGTTCGGTACAGTTTGTGTACAGGCAACAGTCCGAGTTGATCAAACATAATCCCACTGTGGGCGTCATAAGGCGAAGTTGAAATTAGGCGAATAGCCTTTTTTGTAGTCGATGAAGCTTTATAAGGTTAATGGTAATAGCCTTTCCCCATACCATACGCGCGTGGGTAGGCTAATTCTACCGCCCTGCCAGATCTGATTTTAAAGTTAAAGGGTGGATTACGGATTTCATCCCGGGGTATTTCTAGAGCGGAATTTGGCTCTTTTGGAGAAGCCTTACTCGACCCTAATCAAATGTCCGGTGGGCAGAGTTCGCACTGCTGATTTAAGTTTGGTTGAACAAATTTTATGCGTTCTTTCCGTTAGCGCAAATAACTTCGTAGAGCCACAAACGAGCGTTGGTTCTACCGAACATAACTCCAGAACCGTACCCATTTTTAAAATCTTCCTATCTTCATATCCAAGATCTCTTACCATCAGTTGCGCGGATTTTTTGTGGAAAAAAAACTAACTAGAACGAATTTCTATAAGGGCAAGGTGAAGTTCCCGTGGGTGCTAGTTTAGACTAAGTGCACACAGCTGGCCTTCAATAATCGATATTCTGGGATATGCTGCGCCGAAAGCCTGCCATCTAGCGGGCCGGTATATCTTGTCACGTTTACGCCCGAGAGCTTTTTAGTTTGTTCTTTCTTTATATATCCTGTATTTCCTAGCTTGGGAGGTTCGCGTGAGAGGAGAGGGGTTCATTAGACATTCCCTCCTTAGTACTAATTTCACAGGCTTACCGTCGTGCATGCGTGGTTTGCGTGCACTTCTTAATTTCGAGGTCTTGAGTATGAACAACATTGTTTTCACATCTAGCAAACAAATAGATGCTTCTCAACGTAAATTAATGGAAACGTTTTGATGTTGAACATGCTCTCACATTAAAAACCGGCTTGCTTTGCTTGAGTGGGAAACTTTTACTAACCAGAATATCAAGCTGTTGCTTAGGGTGTACTATTTCCTGCTATAGAAGTTTGAAAGCAAAGCTGTGCATGCCTAATCCCCTATTATTTGCGCCCCTGTGCACCGTTAAATCGGCATTGAATGAAAATTCGGTGTCTTGTGTTCAGCGTATGAAAAAATTCATCACAAATAAAAACGAGGTCTTAGTGCCTCCATAATTTCATCGTTTATACCGCCGCCAACGTGCCTTCGCAGCAATGCACTTGTCTTTAAAGGTGAAACCGTGTGTAAAAAACATTGGCGCGGAAGTCAGAGAATTATACACCCATGCGTAGCATTGTTATGCTGCTGGTCTTGAGTTTGAGGGTTTGCAGTCAAAGCTTTTGGTTTTTTTTAAATCCTTCCCGACAGATTATCTCTACTTACGTTATTATAATGATTACAGGTGAAACTTTCTCGAATCTGCATTGTTGCCAAAATGCAAGGCGTTACACTGCCCGCCATTTTCCCAAATTATTTTATATTTTCTTTTTATTTAGCGTTTCAATATTTCGTTCAACCGACTGTTTATTATATTATAATAACTTATAACGATTACAGGGGAAACTTTGTGAAAATGCTCTGCGTTATACTTTTTGCTATTTTCTGTAATTTTTTAATATTTTTCTTTATTTTTACTTTATTAAAATTTTATCGGCCCAATTATCTGCATTTAAAGGGTTATAACGATTACATTTAAAACATTTCCGATATCTATATTATTGTGGAAATGCAGGGCGTTACACTGTTCGCCAGTTTTCGTAATTATATTATATTTTTCTTATTTTTCTAGTTTTCAAAATTTCGTTCGACCAATTACCGCTATTCCAGGTGGAGCGTTCGCAATATGTTTGTTATCGTAGAAATGTCATGCATTATGCGTCCTGAAATTTTCCGTAATTTTTCATTATTCTTTTTATTTTTAGTTTTCAAAATTTCTTTCTACTAATTATCTCCATTTAGGTTCTTATAACCATTACATTTGGAACTTCTGCGATATCTGCATTTTTATGGAAATGCAGGGCGTCACACCGTCCTGGCTGTGGGGGCACTCAGCAAAGAATGCTACGCATTAAAATTGGTGTATGCTTTGTTATTGTCTTCTGGCTTTTTCACTTCACCTGTTGCGCAGTGAAACATGGCCACCGACGGAAGTAGTATGGTCACAGTCACACTTTACACTCCTCATTACCGCCGCCGCTTGCTTCGCTAGCCAGGTGCGGCGGCTATCCATCTATTGCCATTTTCGGTTTTGCCATTTTGCAATTTTGCCATTTGCCATTTTTCTGTGAGCAGCCGACGTGGCGGGGGCGAGGGGGTGAGGGGCACTCGCAGGTAGGCTTCACGCACTGACCGTTATGCTGGGGGAAGATTTGTACGTCGACGCCTCACGTCCCGATTCGGCTGGACTGCGGCGCTCCACGGTCAAGTCGTTTGGGTTGGTGGGCTGACGCGGAAGGGAGACGGACCGCCCCATGTTTTTCCGTAGAATAAAACTACAGCCTTTGCAAGTTTTTTTGAGCTAATTAGCTATGAAGTATGCTGAATCGGAGACTATCAACAAATGTGTTTTATTTCCTGAACTCCTTTCACCGTACCCAGCTTGGCTGGTCATTCTTCTTCACATAGCGGAGAAGCACTGATTTCTTTCCCATTTTCGGCAAATTTCGCGCATTCTCGTTAGCCACGGTTCAAACGGTCACAAAGGATGACAATGGCCCAATACGCATTTTTTCTTACTTATCGACAATTTTGGTTGAGCGATAATGGCTGCGAATAAGACCAGTTACTCGATGGACAGATCAAATAAGAAAATGAGGTTGATGAGAAATAAATCGTAAGTTGCATTACTCAATAAATTAAGGAAATGGCCTCTTATTATTAGGTCGTTATCTTAGAATCGGAACATGTTTTTTATACGTCCAGCACGCGTGGGCCAGGTAGCAATGTTATGGCGGTATTCAGACGAAATACACATCTTCTTTTTGTTCCCCGAAAACTACCAGCGCCATCCTTGTGCCTTTCGCAGTCGCGAACGTAAAGACACGGCAGCTTTCCAAACTACCCCTGATGGCATGATTTATACATGTCCACACATGTTAGCCCGCAGGTAGCCCTGGACAGATTCACGCTATAACACAAGTACATGAGCGAAATTTATAGCGGACTTTCTGATTAAACATTCACGTGCCCATTTCTTCACCAAAATAAACAACTCGGGATACTTAACTGCATCGAAGAGAGGCGCAGTAAAAGGAGAGCAGAAACAAAAGATAATGACAAATATTCTGCATCACAATCCCGTGAGCAGCGCAAAACAGACACCCACAAAAAAAAAAACAGACAATGAATATCCGCTGCTTTAATTGTTCAAACAACACAGCTCCGGATAATCCTGCACGGTGGCCTCAACACGAACGTGCTATAAAGAGGATTCAGACACGATAGCCAAGCACAATGCGGCAATTCCCGAATAGGGAGATTCAGCGATAATTTCTATACTTTTGTATTTTGAAATTTACATCTGTTCTGACTTGCGCCATCAAAAGGTGGTTTAAAACCTGGGACGGTGCGCTCTCGCGCTAAACGTAACGTATTCCTACCATTCCGATGTCAACCACGTACGCACTGCGTACGCTATGAAGCGTATTCGCAGTTAGAAAACAACTTGAGTTCGATGCGTTGGGGGAGAACTTGGTCATGGCAAAGTTACCAGTGTGACGCCATTCACTGACTGATGTGCAAGAATTAGCAAAACAGGGGAAGGGATGCGCCAAATTTTTTATTACAGCAAAGCTGTCTATGGCTAGGTTCCGGCAGATCGTCTCCGGCAACATAGCGATGTAGACAAGAATCGCACGCGAGCGTAGCGCCACCTTGCGGCGCCCACTCAAACCCCCGGGACCGTAAAACTGCTCCACACCTTCAACGTATGGAAAAACTCCTAAAAGGAAAAACTCAAGTGAAAAAAAGCCCTGGGGCCTTCATATTTTAATATAGGACGTCTCATATGTCCCCTAGATGAATGCCCTTCCACCAATGCATGTGCGTCTAGAAGTGAGGCCGACTTCAACGGGATCGTTGTAAGCTTGGTCTTTGGGAGATGGCTTTCCGGCATTAAGTGTGGCACAGTGAAGTACGCTTATCTATGGAGGGAGTGTGATTATAGAAAGTGGCTCTAACTATTGTTTTATTACAAACATACTAAAACAAATTATATGACAAGCAGCCGCTAAGGCGACTACAACACTACGTCGAATTTCATTTACTTTTCAAAATTACATAGTTCACAGTGAAGTTTTAAATATTGTGGAATTCTCGTCTGCTATCGCTACATCGGCTTCTACGGGAGGGAAACGGACAGTCCCATGTTATCCCACCAGAATATAACTCTACTTCGTCAAGATTTCATTCAGGTAATTAACCAGAAACTATGCTCAAACGCAAATTACCAACTAGCGTGTATTTCTTCGGGCACTCGCTAACTAAAACCCGGCCAAAGAATATTGTTGCTCACGTTGAGGCTCGGCACCACACCTTTGCTGGCCATCCTTCTTCACAGAGTGTAAAGGCACTGACTTTTTTACAATTTTCTCACCGAAGGAATTGCTTTCGAAGTCTTGCCTTCGTAATTATGCATGCTTAAACAATTCACCGGCTTGGAATTTTCCCCCGTTTTGGCGTTATGCGCAGCTGTAATGTGCATGCTTAAAAACAATATGGCCGACATTCTTCGACACTGGCTGCTAGCGCTTATGAAAGGAAGGTTCGACGGTTTTTACGCTGTTGATTCAAGCACTCTTATCAGCGGTACAGGCTCTGGAAGGCCAACGAGAACTGAGGGACGATTTTATTCTCATTTTGCGCGAAACTATTTTGATACAGAGAAAAACACTTGATGAGTTGTTCTCATATCATGACGGAGAGCGCCACTTTCCATCAAGCTTAGCGTCGTGAGTGCAAAACTATTGGTCGTTGTCCTCTCTTCCAACTTTGAAACGGTCGTGAGGGCAATGTGCCCCGAATAGTTCATGAATAGCTATAAACTGAATAAAAATTACAAAACTGTTGTTACATGATCAGCCATGGGCGACGGTTTTTTCATCAGCTGCATCGTATGAAATATTATGGTGACATTTCGGTAGTGTTTATTGGAAAAACGTAACTATACAAAAAAGGTTACAAGGTACAGCTTTTACTTATTTCGCCTAATATTTTGCTACACACGACTGATTTTTTTACATATAACATAAAAAGGCTAGTACCTTGGATGTTTTCTTTTTGCCGCCATTAACTCTGGCCAAAACAGGAAGCCGTGGACACGGCCACTAAAGACTAATGTATAAAACTACAAATGGTCTCTTTGTAACTGTTCGCGGGCTATTTCAATCCGGACAGCTTTACAGAAAAAAAAATTATTAGTGTTTTTTTGCACTTTGCAACAAACCATCAGGAGAAGAAAGGGACCCGAACGGTTCTCAAGAATATTTTGATTTCTTCCGCACCCCTCCTCGTGCCCCAAAATGCAAGTTCGATGGGCCACCCCTTTCATATCTTGCTCGGTTATATCTTTTTCGATAGGTGTGGCTCGCTCACTCAGTCCAAAGGGAACGAAATACATACGGTAAGAATGAACGAATGAATGAATGAGACTTTATTAACATAAGGATGGCGACTCAGTCTAAGTGGGGGTGGGGGGTAGGATGGTACCAAGGAAGTCGAGAATAGTTTATATTCGCAGATGGACGCCAGTAGCGAGAGCAAAGTCCCACAAGGAGGCAAACACCGGCTGGGCTGTGGCTGCGGGTGGATAAAACCAGTCCTTTAAACACGTGACGCTCCTTGGGGTTGCAAGCGGCGCGCTTTGCGTACAGTCATGGGCACTAGCAAAGTAGGTGATCAGTGTTAAAATATTTCAAAGTAGATGATCAGTAAGAAAAAAAAGTTTTCAGGAGAATCATTGTTTTTTTACAATTCAAGCTACTCTTCTTAGGGTCCCTTTGATGTCTTCGACTTCGCGGTTAAGAAATAGGCTGGGAGCCTTGATGCTAAATATTCGTTTATCACAACAAGCTAGAACAAAGAACTATATTTCTTTTAGGGGACTTGATACTGGCATCAAGAAACACGTGACTGAGAGAGGTGAAAAAAATCAAAGCCCCTTTCTGAAGAAAAAATTACACCATGTTCCCGCGGGGAACCCTGATGAGGATGCATCGTGGCGGTTCCGTGTGGTTCCATTGTGTTGCCGTTATGTTGAGTGATCTGGTTTTTACTAGCGCCAGAGGGAATTCCGCGTCCGGGTCCACACCGGTGGCAAAGGCACGCAAGTGCTGTTGTGTTACGGTGAGTAGGCGGTGGTTCTCGAGGCGCCGAAACTCGTCCATCATGTTCTTGTCGATGTTGTCTCTGTGGTAGAATCGGTAGCCTCCGTCAGCTTTGGTGAGGTAAAGGTTGTTGTCATTGGTGCACCGGCTGAGAGCAATGTACATGCCCTCCTCTTCGCAGATTTGTCCTCTCGTTCTTCTTCTTCATTGGCGGTTCCCCTACGGGAAGATAACGACGGTGGTTGAACGCGAACCTATCTCGCGATGGATTCTTTGGTTGGCGAATCCCTAGGGGCATCCTGCCACATTCAGCATCAGAGGCGCTGCGGACGGGGCTGGTTGAGCTGCAAGGCGCTAGGCGCTTCCCGCCACAGCTTTCCCACGGGAAATTCAGCATCCCCCTCTAAAGTTTTCAGTTCGTCGTTTCCGTTGACGTTCAGCTTCGCGTGCCTTCGTTGTATCAGTAGCTTCTTGACCTAGTTTGAATGAGTCAAGGACATAAGGCGCGTTCGTAGCACTTGATCCTGTCCCGGATTTGTTGCGTAGTGGGAAGAGCACCGCGTACCTCCCGTTGCGGCCAGAGAGTCGTGTGATCGAAACCGGGCGCCGCTAACAATTTTTTTTATAGTGTAGTATCGCGGAGCTATGGGTGTAAGGAGGAGAGTTGCGCATGCGCAGTGAGCGTGTGGACGGCGCCGGCGTCAACGACGCAGGACCAGGCGAGCCTAAGAAATGCTCCGCATTTAAAACACCGTAAGACATGAAGCTTTTTCCAATGAAACCTGACTCAACATCAAAGTGCGAAGTCCAAACTGCTTCGACCGCGTCCGAACGGTGCAGTCGGATAGACGACGGCTTCACAACGTGAGGGGCCCAGGTTCAATATCGACCACGCGGTGCGTTTTTTTAAAGACGATAGTCTTTCTTGGGCTACTTAAACCCAGAAATTTTGGTCTCTCTGTATGTCTGTCTGTCTGTCCGTCTGTCTGTCTGTGACTCGATTCAGCCACCCGGCCAAAGTAAAATTGATACTGTGCAATAGTCTTATATACTCACTGCCAAATGTATACGTCTAAGCCCGGTTTATATGTTCATACTTGTCAACTTTGTTGAACAACAACAAGTCATTACACAAATATAAGACAGGACATTAGTACAAGGGGACATTTACAGTGTTCCTTCATTAAAAAATTTATGGATGCTTGATTTTTCGATAGAAAATGATATTCTACGTCTATTGCAGAAAACCGCTGCCTCCTGGCGGCATATGAAAAATCACGCGGCAACAGCAACGAAAGGTTCCACTAGCTAGGTTCCACGTTCTGCTTGAAACGCACGTGGAGCACGGCCACGCGGCTCTATAAACCTGGTAGTCGGCCGCCTCCATTCACGCGTGTCTCCGCCGTACTGCAGCGCTGGCATCGAGGAACCTGGCCTGTAGCAGTGGAACGCGGTAAATTCAAATCGCCTTGCGCAAATCTTTAGTGTGTTTACCTTGGGATGAGCGCGACGGTACAGGAACAGCATGAGAGGTGAGCGGGAAAGCAAAGTGGGGCATTTACTTGGCAAATGTCTACAAAGACTATCGTCTATTGACGACATTTGCAACGAAAGGAGCGGATACGCGTCCAATTTTTTCTTGACGTGCCTTCGCTTACCATCATTACAGTTTTGTGAAACCAGTTGTGTAACGTTGGCTTTTGTGCAGTGAGTTTTTGCGCGCACGGCCCACGGCCCGCGTTTCTACGCGCATGGTCTTCTCTGTTTAGCATGCGTAAAATGCGAACGGCAATTACACTTCGCAGTTAGATATCTCGGAGTACGGATGACCTAGAAGAATTCTACCTAATGCAACTGCGTAGAAACGCGATTGCGTCTAACTTTCAATACAAAATTGCCTGCTTACTGCAGCCACTAAAAAGCTAATTATGTGATTTTAGATAATTTGGCCACCGACATTAATAGTTACCACCTCAGTCTGTGTCCCCCTGAGAACATAACATCACTGTAGAGGTGGTCTTCATGAACGTCCAAATGCCTAATTTTAAACATACCTGTCGACTTAATTTTATCACCCTATATAATAACTTCAGTGTATTTATTTTTTCAAAGCCCGATGTTTCTGATTCTACTGCGATGCGCCTACGTTGAAGAGCGTTGAACTTACAGAAACGTGAACTACAAAAAGACTTCCAGGGGTGCTCGTTGTGTGCCGAAAAAATTCTCTTCTGGTAGTGTATCTTACTGCGCAGGTAAATTATCTGCTTCCTCATACCACGTCTTCAGCTGCACGTTCAGCGATAATTGACACCATCGCCCGAATATTTGCACCGCACGCGAGTGGGCACTTTGTACGGCTCTGTTACGCCCCGGCTCATTATTCTTCCCGTCCAGAGTGGCTTGAGAAAGTAAAAGGCTCTAAATTTGGTCCCGTCTCATTCATGACTCGTTGTGGACAGCGAGTGACGCAACACATCAATTCTTCACACACCTACTCTTTAAACATTTGGTCAGTATATCACGCCCATTGCTTTGACACTATCAGCTTATACATCAAAGAGGGGAGAGGTTTACACTAGGGGAGATGATATTGCCCGAATGGGCGTGGCATTCAGGACCTTTTCTTTCTTGCTTTTTTTTGTGGTCACCAAGTCTATGAATGTCCAGTTCTGGCTAATAACCAAGGAAACTGGTGATCACGGCTTCTCGAACGGCTGCTTGGACCACCGATTCTAGGTAGAAAGGGACCTCGTTAGGTTTTGACATCACAAGGTCACTGACCCTTAATATCCCGCATGAAGGAACGCTTGCTGAGATATTTACGTGGGGATCCACTAGGAGCCCGAAACAGCGCTTCGTCGTTGGCCACCTCAGGTACGTTTGCCAAATTTAATTTTTCTTGAGGTCCACAGATGTTGTTTGGATATACGCTGGTAATGCACAGACAGACAGGCAAAATCTGACATAGGTAAGGGACAACTACGGTAGTATTGCTAGCTCTTAATCTAATTAAACGGGTCTCTATCTCAAGTCACGATTTTCACGATTTTCAACACCATGCGAAATGGAAATCCAGAGTCCCATGTAAGAAAGTTGTTTTTCAGTACACGATTTTCAACACCATGCGAAATGGAAATCGAGAGTCCCATGTAAGAAAGTTGTTTTCTTACTCACTCATCACCTATCACCCCCTATTACGTTTTGTACATCAATTCTCTTGTACATAAAATTGTACACTAACCGAACCTCTCTTAATTGTTTAAAAGAGCCCTCCCTCGCTTAATAATGGCGGATGGAAAGAAAGGTAATAAAGTCGCCGGACCTTCCAAGGCTGAATATAGGGTCGCTGCCCTCTGCCGCATCTACTACCCGAACAAGGTTTTGCAGCACGTATTAAACAAATGTAACTCTATTATATCAAGGCAACTATTTTCCTGCTTGCTCGCTCGCTCGCTCGCTCGCTCACTCACTCACTCACTCACTCACTCACTCACTCACTCACTCACTCACTCACTCACTCACTCACTCACTCACTCACTCACTCACTCACTCACTCACTCACTCACTTTTTTAAATGTTTATTTATAAGACAACATTTCGCTTTCCCGCTATCAATGTTTAGGTTGTAGCTTGACCATTAAGTGCGACAAATTCGTTTTCAGCAAATTCTTACGATGGAGCTCTGTCCCGCGGTGTGTTAGGCAACGTGCGCATTGAGCGGTAGGCAGCACTCAGAGTACTCTTCGAGACCTTTACCAGTGACCAAACAAACAAGAAAATAATAAGAAAGCAGTGGACTGGGATGAAAGGGCATTAAGATGGCGTTCCCTTTGATGTCTTGCGTAGGTGTCCTAATTTGCATACTCAGAGGTAAAAAGTTACAGAGCTCATTATGCCCTTCCGCAAAAGGGCATAGCGGATAAGAAGTGCTTTGATTCCCGTGTTAAGGCGGATTGGCGAGGAGTTCTATATTCTTAATTTGCCCGAATGGAAAAAGCAGTCTCCACGATTTAAGTAGAATGGGGGCACTAATAACTGCAAATTGTGTATTCAATTTTATAAAATAAATTTTACATTTCAGCAAGTCGATAAAAAACCATCTAATCTAGTTCGCGATTAGGTTTAAGCTGCTGAGTTTGACGATCCGAGTTTGTCGACCGGTTGGTCCTGAAGTAATAGCCAGCGTAAACGCTGAAGAGGAATGAATGAGGATTTCCGTCTCAGTCGCGGTTGCTTTAACTGTTAGAGACACGAACGTGAAGCCATGCCTGAAATCCGTGCGCGATTAAGTGCCTTTCATAACATTTGCAAACAGTGGTGTAGCTAGAAACATTTTTCGGGCTCCGGTAAAAAACAAGTAAAAAAATTACCCTGCGTCTGAAAGATATCTAATTCATTCTTCCGCTTTAACAGAGCGTAAGGATTGGTTGTTTCATTCAGAGTAATATCTGCATAGAATACGAGCGCCCACATGTCTGCGAGTGCTTGATTCGTAATGAACAGTTTTCATCCCACACAAAAACTACTCGAACTAAAAAAAAACTGTCTGGTTTCGGGAACAGGAACCATTTCATCCATGAAACAACACTCTTACAATTTTCGTTTTTGTATTGTCATGGATCAGGTTGGTGTGTAAATAGCTTGGGCAAAAAAAGACAGCGAGAAAGGGGAAAAGAGATTCAGCGCTTAGAATATTTCACGGGGTGTTCTGACACCAAAATACCTCCTCCCCGCATTCGACCCCTGGCTACGCACTTGTTCGCGGTTGTCCGGTTGCTAATAAAGTGACGCGCGTTTATAGCGAAGTTCTGGAGAAAGGAAGCTGGTTTTGTTATAAGCGATAATTTCTTACAAGCGAAGATGAATTGTTCTTTGTGCACGGCAGCGGAATCATTAAGCACTTCGAATAGAGCAGGTTTTTTATTAGAGCGATTTTGATATAACTAGGTTTTTCTGTACGTGAAAAGCGACTATTTCTTCAGCATCTCACACTGGCTTAATTTAAAGAGCTAGAACTTCGACCTTCTGAGAACCCATGCGGAAAGGGAAGAATTTGGTGGTATATAAATGATGCACTATATATAATTCAATAGGGAATATCGGGAAATTCAGACAAACAACGCCATCCCAGAGCTACAATTTTAACGTTGTTATTAGAAGCGCATGGTTACATTTTTTTCCTCCCGAGTTGAAATAATTGCTGTTGACTCAAGGCTCGAAACACTCATAAGACAAAGCATATCAAGAAGGCGGCATCAAGAAGGCGTTCCGCTGACTCAAGCGTTTATATTGATCAGGTGCCATGGTAACATCAAGAGAATTTGTCCTAGCACTAGAGCATTTCAAGCAACCTTGCCGTCCAAAGGTAAATAACGTGTGAAGTTGGTACGCACGAGTTAGGAATAATAACAAATCAATCAAAAATGCACCTATGTGGGTCCACCGCCCACGTGGTAACTGGCGTACGTCATTGAACCGGTTCAAAATAGCGCGGTATCCCGTTGACGTTAAAGGTTTGGCCTATTTATAAAGCTATGAAACGCTGTTGTGTTGTCTGTGTTGCCATTCTCATTTCGCCTATCGACTCGACCCCAGCACTGTCCCCAACGACGACCGGAACATTGATCCTACATGGAAAACGCTCGTCACGTTTGTGGCGTAGGATATCAGCCAGCGTTTTTCCGTGCACCACTGCAACAAGGTGTCTGATGATGTGGGTAAACATTGAATGTGGCAGGAATTCGGCGAAGACCAGCGGCAAGAAATGCGCCAGAGGAATGAGATGGACGAATACCCAATGGGTTCACTGCAGCGAGAAGCAGCCGAGCTGGGCTCACGCAAAAGCCTAAACAAAGGGGGAAATGCCACAATCAACGGTGCGAACGTGATCGGAGAGCGAAGCCAGGCGAGGGCAGACACAAAGCGCGCTCGACCGAGACGCAGTACAAAAGAGCGCAAGAAACAGAAAACAATTGTTACGTGTTTGCAATTTAGCATACTTCCGATTTAATGAACTGAACAAAACTTTCAAAGACTACAGTCTTGTCCTAGTACTCAAACATTGGGCTGTCCGTTTCACGGGGGTTTGTGATGCGATTGGAGTGGCTTTGGAGCACCGGCTTCGTATTATGCATATTAAAACTTTGCCCTATATTATCATGAAACCTGCTGGGATCAAACTTCTCACGGTAATATAGCCGTCTGGTTACTCCAACGTCTTAAGATTTGTTTCGGATGAGTTCTGATAAGGCATAAGGTGCAGCCGTTTTCTGTAACCATGCTCCTCCAGTATAAGCTGATTCTTGTAGGATCACATGTATTGAGAGTAGACATAAATTTCTGATTGCTTACTTGAACTCCACGGTGAATACACTATTATGACAAGGCAATGAAACATGACGACACGATAGAGCCGTCTTAGCGGAGAAGTGAAATATTTGTTCGGGGATAGTTCCGAGTAACTTGAGTTACAGAAGTGTTTCGTAATTCTTTTGCACTCGCAAAAGTCCATGTATTGATAGGAAACAGGAATTACGAGGTGTTTCATTCTCCCCGGTGAACTAGTTATGGCAAGAGAAGGAAACGTTGCGTAATGATGTAGTGGTGTTAATGACACCTTCCAATATGATTTGTTTGGAGGTATCTACGTTACCGTGAAAGCTGAAGAGTATTCGCACGAAAAGTTGGCATCTCCGCAAGGCGTTTTGGTTGTTGGTCGCCAGCCCTGACTGAGCAAATATGAGGTGAATAAATAAATAAATAAATAAATAAATAAATAAATAAATAAATAAATAAATAAATAAATAAATAAATAAATAAATAAATAAATAATGAAAACATTCACGGACTGCTTGGCTGTGCGAACTACATAATATCGTGCGAGAAGTGCGTACAGTCCTACTTATCAACTGTGATCCTTTAGCACAATGCATGGAAGACGTGGGAGTACAGACGACTGTCGAAGAAGAAAATCGCACTATTAGCCTACCGCTCGCGGTCTCGTGGGAAATTTGCAAAGCTAGGAAAGCGCGGCATAAAGTTGGTTTTGCGAAAAAGGGAGTTATAAAGTTGCCTTTTGTTCAGAACTTTCGTTTGCTTGCTTGCTAAGTTGTTTGCTTCATTGTTTTTTTTAGTAGGTTGGTCCGTTTCATTTATTTTTCCTTAAAAACGAGGTAATGACAACAATCCAGAATTGTCCTCACGACGGTTTCCCTGTAAAAAAAATTCTAGCGCTGAAAGAGTCACTAACATGCAAGAGTAAAAAGATGCTGCGTAAAGTCGAACAAAAATAATCTTTTTTGCCGTTCCCAGACAAAGAGACAGTGTGGCAAGTCCAGCGTCAAGCGTGCAAAAGCGCTGAGACCAGTTCTTCTCGGAAGCAGCCACCATAAGAGGTGAGCCATAATGTCGACAAAATTATAGAAAATGTTCAGGTCCGCGCTGTGACATTTGACCATGAAATACGAGCCCATGCTTGATACGGACTGCTTCTAAGGTGCATCGAACCCAGCTGTCATGAGTTCCACTGGCTTCCTCTTTTCCTGGCTATGAAGCTTCCAAAGGGTCGCTTTGCCAAGAGCAAAAAATATCCGGCTACTTTTTATTCTGGGATAGCCCTGCTCTTGTCGTACCCTACTGGCGCTCACTTCAGGAGGAAAAGGCCACACTTTGTGTTTTGACGTCATTCCTAGGAGCTAATTTGCATGCAGCGAGAACAGCGTTGCTGCCTTGCTAAACACCCGGTTGACAACCTATACCTGCGTCACTCGTTTTGTTTTTGCAACTTTGTGTGTGTATTCGCGTATATGACGTCAGGGAGATGTTCTCTTAAGAAAGCAACAGCTGCTTATTTGTTCAGGCCACGCGGTTAGTTTTTATCTTTCAAGTCGCTTTGGATGACGTAGCCAGCGCGTAAGAAGCGGCGCGGCATCACCAGACTTTACCGCATACACCGGCAACACAGCTGCACGTGGCACTGATGTAGTTCTTCGAGTGGGCCGCTGTTGCACAGTACAAGGTTATTTTTGCGGCAATAATTCAAATACTAAAATACTGACTGGGCGGAAATTATTTCAATCCTTATAGCAGAAACACGCCCGCAGTGTGTACTCTCAAAAATAGATAACAGACTAGAGGAAGAAAAAAACTAAGGTTTGAGACAAAATTAGGGACGTTTTGCTTGTGCTCGCAGTTCTATCGGGCATGGTGTAGTGCTTTCGTGTTTACAGGTGTCATAAAAATCGGGAGCTAACACGTGCTGCGGCGTTAAATTTATCAACAAAAAAGAAGCCTCAGATTCAAATACCAAACTAAGACCAGTTCCGGTGGTTCAGTGACTAAGGCGTTGGGCTGCCTAGCCGAAGGACACGAGTTTGGTAGCGGCTGCAGTGGCTGCTTTTCAGATGAAGGAGAAAGTCGAAAACGCCCGTGTGTCAAGATTTTGGCGCACTTGAAAGAATCCCGAAAGGTCGAAATTAATCCGGAGCCTTCCACTATGGCGAGCCTCACAGCGGGTTGCTTCGGAGCGTTAAACTCTCAAATAAACAATGTATGAAACTACACCTAAGTTGTAATCAACACGTATCTGTGAACCTTATGCGACGGATATGAAGAGAAACTGGACCTTTTCTACGAACTTCATCTGAGTATGCGATTGCAGGCGCCGCCTTTACTTTTGGTGGCTGGTGTTTATCGCGATTTCCGCTTTTTACGGATGCCGTGGGCGCGCCGGGGCGAACTTCAAAAAGGTTCTGGTTGGCATTCGGTGGCCATTACGAAAGCGCTAAGTCATTCCCCGGCGAATCATTGGCATTGCCAAACGTGCTGAACTTCGCCTAGTGCACCCAAAGAGCGAGGTCTGCGCATGGTTAAAAAAGCGAAGCGCGGTGTTCGGGCAAAGCAAGCTCCTCACTATAACTGCGGGTGCTCCCAGTGATTAGTAATGTTGGAAAAAAGCGCCACCACCAATCATGGCTGAAAGCATAGAGTGTAATACTACTATATACAAGAGGGAATTCTGTCGCTGCAGTCGCGTGCCGCCGTGGGCAGCGCCATTGCCGCAGGCGACGTTCCTCGCCTACTTGGCTTAGCTAGCCATACGGATTTTTTTTGTCTCGAAGCCAAAATCAACAAAAAAGGGTAACATTTTTTCTTGTTCATCGTACATGAAGCTTCTAAATCATTACTGACAAATTATTCCTTCTGGAGGTTCAACCTTATAATAACAGAACAAATTTCATGAACCTTCTACAGTAATATTGTTGCTTTTTTGCAACCAGAGCCAACTTTTCAGCCTGTTCATGAGCCATGCCAACGACAATGGAACGTTCCTGCCCCAAAGAGATAGCCTGCCCGGTACATGACGGGACGCTCACTGAAGCGCGGCTCCCCTAGACAGTGGCGCCAGATTTCCCTCTAGTATATATTAGTATGAAACTCTATGGCCGAAAGGGCCAACAATTGTGATTTTAATATTCGCCGCTAATAGCGCTGTGCTTGGAGCGGAAATGGTCCATTATTAACCATCGGATGTTGCCTTCGACGTTAGATCACAAAGGAAACGATGGTAAAAGAAACGCTGCGAAATCAGCTGTAGTGCCCACACTGCACACGATGATGATGCCGTAGCGACGGCGCTGTGTTGCCATCGTTGCGAGGCAGCCACTGTCAAAGCGCCGTAAAAAAACTGTTCCTGGCATTTAGCCAGATTTATCCGCCGCAGCCGTAAAAAAAACTAGGCAACACTGTGTATGGGCTTATTAAAAATGACGTCACTTCCTCCAGAATTTTTGCAATGCATTGGGATGCTATGAGTCTCTCCTGGGTATTGTTTCCTCCATGGCGTGCTTCGCACACCTCGGTTTACCTCTGACGGTTCTTCTTGGATTCCTCTGTCGTTTTTCCCGGCTGTTATGTCCGCCACTTGCGCGGCACCGATTCAACATTCCTTGAAAACGGCGCACGACATCGTGTTGTACACGCACGTGCATTGGATTTCGTGCACCCGCGCTTACAAGCAACACCATCTGGTTGCTAAACGTGCAGATGGTGATGCCGTTACGGTCACATTGCTGTGTTCCTATTGGCCGCAGGTATGGCCCCTCTACGCCGCACGAGAGGCGTTCCCGGGGAATACTCGACCGTTCCAAACAAGTGGCACTTTGTCGCAGCAATAAAAAAAGCTCGTTTTTGCCCCACGAGCGGGGGCCACATCCCCGAATTCGCAGACAAACTCGCACCATGTAGAACGGGCTTTAGATTTTCTCGCTGAGACTGTCACTGTTGCTCGCCAATTGTACGCCTGAGTGGGTACACGTAAGTGGCGGGTGAGTGCGTTGACGCCTCAGCCGATGTTCTTTTTGGAACCTCTGTACATACAGCGATGACAGATCGGCAGACGCTGGCTACAGATTCTCCCAGAACGTGCCATGTAAGGCTACTGCCTTAAAAAGCTGCCGTAGGGAATCCGCAAAGTAACCCAAGTCTTCTTCTCCATAGGATGGTGTAAACCATCAAGGATGTCTGCAGACAATTCATTTGTGAAAAGGGAAAAACATTTCGAGTAGCGGGTAGATTACTAACGTAAGTGCTAACGTCAGAACGAGCCTCAACCTGGTCGAGTCACGTTATGGGGATATGTATACCGTGGGAATGCGGCAGCTACACCGCCCCCGAATAAGATTCGCCGGAAAAGAAAGCAGAGATAAAACTTTATTTGAAGCGAGCCTTGCATTTGCCGCATAAGACATATAATCGCTAAGAAAGTGTAACTGTAGAGGGCTGGTTGCTTTAGAATCGATAAGAAAAGCATTTGAACCAAAAACAAATATCAGAGGGAGCAAACCCTTGTCGTCAGGTTACTGGGAGATTTATGTTCCTGCATTACGATCTACGTAGAGAGAAGCCCGTTGTAAGGCGGCTAACAATAAAAAGTAAGAAAAACGAAAGAATAGATGAAATATAATTGTAATAAGAATAAGTCACCATCAATAAAAAAAACAAAGAATAAAAGTAAAAATAATGCAGCTGCGTCCCTTGAAAAGCAGACGAAAGATTGAACGGCCTTCCGGCTCTGTTTATAGGATTCTCTTGAAGGCGCCGGACGCGGCGAGTCCTATTCCTCCATGAAACAAAGGAAACCCAAGGTCGGTAAAACGGAGAAGAACCTAGCGAGTGGTTACGCAATAAACGACAGTTTTCGAGTAAAAATAGGCATTTTCAAATTGCAGGAAGGAAATTGGGACAAGCGCGACGACTCGGAAAGGATTAAAAGGCATCTTCAAATATTTTGAATGCTTAATTTAGAGGGCCGGAAATGTTGAAGTTCCAAAAAAAACGCCTGGACCACTGTTGGCTCCGCCCGTAAACCCGCTTCCACCGCCCGATCCCGCACCGAACTGATCACTGTCGGCATCCAACTTCCTCCAGGCACCCTTACTCCCAAGCTACCTCTGTACGACTTGCTCACCGCTATTGCCTCCGCTGCACAACTTTCCTCCCAGACAAGTGAAGAAATCACCCTCCAGGCGAAGCACACTCAGAGCCTTGTGTTTCTCCAAACTCACTCCCCCCTTACCGCTCACCTCCTACTCTCTCTCTCACGTTCGGCTTCATGGTAAGACCATCAGCATCAAACCTTATGCTCGCAGCCCTCCCATCTCCTGCCTTGGTGTCATCCATAACGTCGGCGGCCATTTCACTCCTCCTCAGATTATGCAGGAACTAGAGTCGTATACCACCGATATTCTTGCTGCACGCATGATGGGTAGCACCCAATCAGTTCTCATTACTTTTGCTGGCACCGTAATCCCCCGCTTCGTATATTTCAAACGTGTTGCTTTTCGGTGTCGCCCCCACATGCCTAAACCTCCCACATGCACCCGCTGTCTCGCTCTGGGACACCGGGCTCACCAGTGCCCGCAGCATTGTGCTCCGGCCAAGTGCCGCCGTTGTGCTGCCCCTCTACCACCTGACCCTAGCACCCACGTATGCTCTCAGCCCTGGTGCATTCATTGCAAGGTGAACACTCACATCTCTCTTGACCCTACCTGCCCCTTCCTCCTCGAAAAGCAACGCGCATCTCCTTCACCAACACTCAACTCAATACCCTTAAGGCCGCCTTGCTGGGACTCTACAAAGCAGCACTGAAGCTCCCTATCACCACTTCTACAGATAAGCTTTTTGCCACGGGCCTCTTTCATTCCCTTCGCTCTCTCCTCAATCTCCATCGAGATTCCCAGATTTCTCGGCTCTCCCTTACCCGTCAAGGTCAATGGTTACGGGTTCAGGCGGGCATATCTCCGATTCCCGTCTCCCCCATTACCCCTCCCGACGCAATTTCGGCGCCCAACCTTCGTATTCTCCCTCTCCCGTCAAACATGTCCCCTGTCCTTCATGCAGGTCGTCGTCATGCGGCCGCGCAGCATCATTCTCCTCTTTTCGCGATCCAGGGAATTGCTTACACAGATGCCTCCTTTGTGGCGCTTCGAGGCTCGTGCGGTTACATTCTGTACCACCCTCACCTTACTGAAGCAGAAACCCACGCTAGCGGCCCGTACCTTCACCCTCCGGAAGCAATGTCTCTTGAGGTTCTCGCCATTGCCCATGCCCTTCAGTCCTTTGCTTCTCTCCCCCCCGTCCCCGAATACACAGTCTTTTCTGACTCTCACGCCGCTATTATACAGATACAAAATCGCTCACTACCTTCTATCCTTCAACAGGAGGTCGAACGAGCGGTCTCCGCTCTACAGCCATCCATCGTTTTCCTCCGTTGGGTCCCTGGACATTCCGGGATTGACGGCAATGAGTTGGCGCATCAACTCGCCCGCGAAACTCTTCACCGGGCCCCGTTGATCCCCTGGCCCGGGCCCTCGGAGGACGGCGCGAGGGTCTCCCTTCGCCGTACCATCAAGGAGGTCTACCTTCAGCTCCGTCTTGACAAACGCCTCTACCCGCCTCCTCACCCATCACTTACCGTAACGGAGGCTCGACTCCTCCGGCGCATCCAAATGAATGCCCTGATCACTCCCTCCCGCCTTTTCCTCTATCGCTATAGGTCTGACCCCTCTTGTCCCAACTGCCCCACTGCCTACGCTGATTTACCTCATTGCCTATTCTACTGCCCTGTGGCTCAGCTATCCGACTCCTATCCCTCCCCATCCCTTTCCATCACCACCTGGACCGACTGGCTTGGCTCTGAAGGAGAAGAAGAACAGCGCAGACTGGTCGCCCAGGCGGTGGACATGCTCGGCCTGTAACTTCGGCCGAATAAAGGCCTTTTCTCTCTCTCTCTCTCCAAGTTATTTCCTGATCCTTGCCCCTTTTGCACCCCCCCAAAAAGAGGGGTCAGCGTGGCTACTAACAAGTAGTTGCGGGCCGATGGACCGGTTCATCTTCGCCTATTATCTGAGACGCACTTTCCCAAGGGGCCGGGCAACACAGCATTGTAACGAAATAACTTTCCAGGCTGTCCCAATTGTACACTGGTAGCAACACGTGTTTTACAAGCCACGCGGCGGGGCTAATGTGTCTGTAAGAGGATTTAGGCACCTGTGGGTGTAATCCGGTTTAACACTAATATCTCGATGTCGGGTTTCTGGTACTGAAAGAGGCTCAACTTGAGCTTTCAGCATTCTACCGTGTATTAACTAATTGCGCACTAGTCGTTACAAACTTACAAACAACGTGCTTAAATATGTGTGCGGTCCTTGGCCCAAATCCTCTTAATTTGAAGCCCGGTCGGGTACTCGGTCTTTTCTGTTTTTGTTATCCGGTGTGTAGCCGGTTATATGTGCACGGTGGCACCCTTGCCATAATTAATGTGGATTAGAGAAGGTGACTTATTAGTGCTTCAAGACCGTGTTAGCACACCCTAGACCGTACCTGTGTCGTTCTGACAGCGCACCGGCGGTCTTTTACAGCGATGGCGTTGATGGCTAGGGTTACATGAATTTTTTTTTTTTTTTGCGCCGGAACAAAACTACCGCGGCTCCACGTGTCTCTGAAGGGTGAGGCGATTGTGGGAGTGCGTGCGTGTGTTCGTTCGATCGTTCGTCCTCTCTCTGCCTCTCTTTCTTTAAAACTATTGTTTATCTTGTAAACGGCAACCCACTCAGAACAGTATTTCCTTTTTTCCTCCATTGACATCGCCGGCGGGACTGAGTTTGTGATCTAAGGCAGTACGTAAATATCCTGAGCGAGAGTACGTGTAACTTAGCAGGCAACTTCCATAAAGTAGAAAGCATTGTTACGTGTAAGGACTCACCGGACACCAAGTTGAGAAAGCACGTTGCGGCCGAGGAATAAAGTACCGTTCTACATGTTCGCACTGACGGTGACCGTTTATTAAAGAACTGTAGGATCACCCAAGCTCAAGTTCTCCATTGTAGTAGACGATATCAAAATGTCATGGGTGACTGTCTGCATCTCATCTTCAAAACGAAACACAACAGAAGAGCAACTTCTAGCGCGAAAAGCAAAAAGGGGGAATGTCGGGGGAAATTTTTTTTTCCAGAAATGCGACTGCGCGAGACATAATGTTACCATATCCAGTTTCGTTTGAAGCTATAAAGTTGACAACAAAGGACCAATGTTCTATATACGATGATGAGCTTGAAAACCCGTTGCACAACTGTCCGCCCTTTTTGAAATGTCGGTCCAAATCCCATAAGCGTGATACATCCTCGGGGTTCATATTTTATTATATTGTTGTGCCCTCTGTTTGGAGCGGTCGTAAGTTTAAAATTGCAGCGGAAAGTGAATGCTACTTTATATGTTTAATGTATAACACCACGTGGAGCTATACGAAACCAACGCGAAATGACGTGGATTTAGGACTATTGTGTATGCGATCGTAAACCAGCAAAAACAGTATCAGATGACGGTCGCCAAGCGCTTTATCGAGACGTGCCGTCTCCGCTTTTTCTTTCAAAAAAAAAAGAACGTTATCAATCACTGAAAAAATGAATGGAGAATTACTTGGGAGTCGTCTTGGGCACGTAAACTAGTCGTGAGTTCTAACACTTCACCTATTCTAACCCTACTTGGGGATCAGAATCAGAAATCAAAAATCTGTATTTCATGAAGGAATCATAGATACTAATACAGGGGAAAAATCATCCACCTATTGGAGAGGTGAAATCATCCAATAGGTGGATGATTAGTGACACGAACGTCATATTATTCAACGGTTATTAGTCCTTATTCTACGAATCGGTGGACTGTCGTAGTAGAGGCACAATCGACCACTGCTTGTCGATTCCTCTCCTCCTCTTCCGACTCGCCATAACAACCTCTTGATTAGGCGTTCGCGCTCACGCCGTTCCTCCTTCGATTATTGGGCGCGGGGCTTGGGACCTTTGGCTAACCAGTACAAGAATGACGCGACGCCAGCATAGACGTCCTTTTCCTCCTCCGATTTGTTAAACTAGGGTAGTTGCTTTCAAATTGGAGTCTGTGGGCCCCAAGCGGTCCGCGAAGCCATTATGGGGGTTCGCGAACCCGTCGGCCGCAAAAAAGTCAGGGAAGCTCACACTAACGGGCAAGACTTGAAGGTAGGGAAGCTGTACGCAACCTTCACGACCATCATGAAGATTTATGTCCACGATTGCAGCCGATTTGCTTCTTCTTCACTGCCGGAAGGGCCTTTACTCCATCATTGTTGATTTAAGCTTCCTTCATCTTTTTGGAAGGGATAATCATTGAACATCACATCAGAGGGGCGTACGCTATAACGTGTCGTTCTCGTTCCGAGCAAGTGCCGCCACGATCACGGCGAATGCTGGAGTCTTTCTCTTTCCGAGCAAGTATTGCCGCGATTACGGCCAGCGCTGGAATCTTTTTTTTTTTTGCTAGTTTTGGCTAATCTCCCTAAGTGGGTATGCTTGGCGTGAGAAACGGCGCAGGGAACGTTGGGAGGTCTTCGGTATACGCACGCACACACGAGCGCTAGCCATTTTCGCCACGAGGCCTGCGCTCACGTACGCGCCCAGAGCTTTGGTGTTGAAAAGAATTTTTTTTAACTCGCACACCCTTTGGAGTCCAGCCCGGCCGTCACTTATCCACAGTTCCGCAGCAGTCAGACAATATTTTTATTTGGGATATCTCCAGGCCCCAGGGTTGAAGGAGGGGTTTAATGATGTCCGCCCATGGCTGCCTCACAAACAAAGTGCCACAACGCGGCTAACATATCTTGGTTCCGATCATGCGGCCTGATACAGTCCTCACAGGAGAGGACCCAGGCGGGACGATACTTTGCGCGAAGCCGATCTAGTGCACCGCAGTCGCAAACGAGATGGGGGATTGTTGCGGTCACGTCTCTTTTGCAGGCCAAGCATCGGAATGGTCTAGAAAACGCAGCAGCGGAATCATCGTTACGGAGGTTTCCATCGTGAGATGTAAGCTGGTGCGGGTAACCCGCCATCGAGCAACCACGTCGTCTGTATGAGCGTACCCCGACCGCGCCCGGATGAGGAACACCTGAGCACCTCGGGGTAAACCAGGGGGGGTGGGGTCGTCGCATGGGGGAATAGTAGTTGATAATTCTTGCCTCCGTCCATTACGTCGACGGCGGCGCTCTACATCTGGATTAGTAACAGCGTAGTTAGTCTTACAGGCAGCATGAACTGACAACGGGGTAATAACGCCTCGCTCGCAAGTCTATGAGCCTTCTCGTATCCTGGGTGTCCTTGATGTTCAGGAATACAGCGTACCGTTACCAGTACCCTAGAGTCAGCCCCGAGTTCCTCGCATGTCTGCTTGATAGAGTGGGCGGTGCTGTTGTGCCTCGGTGGGCCAATGAGGCACTTCAGTGCCTCAGGGCAGTCATTCAATATTTGCACTCGGTCGTAACGCCGTTCTGAGAGATCAGTAACAACCTGGCGTGCAAGCTGAACACCTTCCTTTATAGCAAAGAACTCAAGTTCCGTAATGTCGTTGTCGACGTCCAGCGAAATAGGTCGCATGATATGGTGGCCATCGGGGTTGGACACAGAGGGCGCCGCTGCTATACAGGACTCGGGCCGCCAAGACGCGTCCACAGAAATGTCAAGTGTCCTAACACCGTCTCCACCTCGTTTCGGTCAAGTCCCCGCACAACTGTTTTAGGTATGGCACCCCGTATGCGGTCAGCGCAATTTCGCATTCTAAAAACTGACCTCGCCCCCTCTGAGCACGCGCAGTGGCGCCGGTCGCCTACCGGGAACCCTTCCTGGACCCGTTCTCCGCTATGCTATTCGCACTTTCCAGCGAATATAGGTTGCGCTATTATACTGTATCCTAAATGGACGCAGGTTAGTCAAGGAAGGTTACCATGTGTGATGGGAAAAGAGCAGAGAGCAATCTGGGAAGACATGCGAACAAGAAGTCAGACTAGCGCAAAAATATCATAAATGTTTTTTTTTTTTTTTGCGAGGTGATTGTACAGTGGCGTTACGACTAAAGTCGCTGTGCAAGGCCAACCCGTTACAAAGGGAAAGCGGCTAAGCAACTTCATCATCATGGAGGACTGGGCGATGATCGGGACGTTGCTTAAAGGGACAATGAAGTGATGTGTTAACATTGCGGGATTACGAGCGCAAATTGTAGTCCGGAGTCTCTAGGCCCTGTTTCGACCACTCTGAGCACGTTTACGCGAATTTATTTAGTACAAAAATCAATTCGAAAATGCTGTCCTCTCTGGCCCTCACCCATTTTCTGTGGCGTTTTCGTGTGACGTCGGGAGGAGATGAGCTGGCAATTGGCTGCGCTAATGCGCGGCTCCCCGGCCTTCAGGCAGTCAGTTGGCCCAGCGTTTCGTCCGCCGGTCGCCGACGGGTCGTTGCAATTCGTTCGCTCAGTTGAAACGAAGCCAGGACACATTTGCGAATGGAAGAATGTGCCTTTCTTTAGTTCGTTAGTTTGTACACTGTATTTAGCTCCAAGTCAAGGTCGCTTCACACAAGCGCTGCACAAGCGCACATGCGACGCTTCGCTAACTGGTACGCTAGAAAAATATAAGGCGGGAGAAGAGTCAGCGAAGTCAATATAGGTACTAAGGAAATAAAATCAACTGATACTTTTACCGTACAGTGTAAAACTAGGGTGCGGGAAGCACTTTCTTGTGCTGGGCGAACAAGCACAGCGGTCAGCAGCACGACTAAGCATCTCCGAACGTTTTTCCGTGTAAGAAATGCAACTGCTAGATGTGAGATATTGTGGAAACTTGGGGACGCTTGCTGCACGAGCTCAATACAACAAATAGTCACATAAGCTGCTTGAAATGCTAAAACTAAATAAAAGGGTAAACTGGTACCTTATATTTCCAAGTTCGGCAGCGCTCGCCCGTGGCGGAGTGGTCTGGAGCCCTGGAAATGTCATTGTGAGGGTTTTGCAAGTCACGAGTGCGAATCCCCGCGGTTACATTCTTTTTTTATATAATTTACATTTCTAGTTTTCCTCCGATGTTTTCTGTGCTGAGTTCACCTTTTTTTGGGCCGCAACGTTCATTGCTCCACGAACTAGTTCACAGAACGCGCGCAGGCTGACACTGGCGCGCTAGCGAGTTCTCGTTGGCGTGCTGTTGGCATAAGCACCGACTGCATGCGGGGCAGTGGGCACAGGCCAGAATCAACAGACCCTTGGCCTGGTGCGAACACGCTTTTCACGATACAGGCATGAGTGAGGCAAGCTCCAAATATGGGGGAAAAGCGCATGGCATTTGAGCGTCTGCGGGGACGCGGAGGGCGTTCATCCCCTGCGTAGGCCTCGGCTAGTGATTGCTACGATTGCAAGCCGTCCTGGGAGGCTTATCTTATGCATTTTACAGCCGACAACATGGCAGAAGCGCGGGACGACGATTACTGAGGTATTGAGAATGCCCATCCAACGATGCCGTCGGATGTCAAGCACGTTCTTTTACAGAACCGAAACCGGAACTTGTTTGGTTGCTAACCTTGGGCATTGTCTAATCACGGTGCGTCTCCTCCCGTCATCACAGCCTTTAATTGGTGCGGCCGCCGCAAACTGCGCATGGTAGTTTTTCTTCTTTCGCGCTTTGTAAAATAATTACCGACTTGTCAACCAGATAAACGATGAAAAGTGTGCTAATTTGAGCCAGTCTACGCAGTGCAAGCAAAAACGGGAGCTTGACAAATTCATTTCAGTGTCCCTTTAAGCGCGTGCGTCTGGGGGAAAAAGGTTCTCTGGGCCGGTTAGTGTCTATTCAGACCATCTTTTTCCTTGCCGATGAGACACGAAGTCGCTTTGTCGAACTCCAAACAGTTTACAACGCCAGTCACACAGTGTTTTCTGGCATCAGGGAGGTCACACATAATATGTTGAGCATCGAGGCACTGTGCTAGCAACCGAATGGCGTCACCAGCCAACCGCACTGCGTCACTGCTAAAGGAGCCATGAAGAGAAAACAAAAGTTTGTTTTATTCGAAAGACTAGGTGTTTCATAGTACCCCAAGCGTTTTCCCGGAAGCAAATGATGCTTTATTCACTGAGAAATAAGGCAATTTAAGCCGAAATTTTAAATCTCCCGCTAAAATTGCACATTTCGTCACGTGAACAATGGCGTCATACGAGCCGGTCCATGAAACAGATACTTAGTATGTCGACTCCATATAGCACCCACGCGCGGGAGTCGACCGAGACGGCGGCCATTTTAACAAATACTAGTAAAACCTAGTGCACCCGCAGCCCTAGTCATGGAATCGCCTGATCCGGAGAACAAAACTCTCGCTGAGGAGCTCGGGCTTGCATTTAACAACCTCACACCACTTGAACGCTCAATGCTACTAAGTGCACGATCGGCAAGAGTTGTGGGATACGCGATGGACGGGAAAGCGACCATTCCGCGATAGCCACAACAGACGAACGCCCAGCCCCTGTTCTGTGCCCAGCCGTCGGCACCGCTGCCTCGTCAGCCCCGTCGCGACGGACGAATACAGACTGGTACGTATGTGCCGTATTTTCAATTTCAGTAGCAGTATCGCTTATGCCAGTTGGCCGATGTCGTGTATGGAAAGCCGTTCGCTCGAGCTCTCTGCTCCGACCAGAAAGATTCGAGCGCCAATGCGCGGTGTGTACGGCAATTTTTTTCCCCAAGGTCAGCGCGCTCTGACGGCGATTTGACGAAGTCGGCGACGAGCGCCAGCATGTCTGGGTTCCTGCCGTAATCACGTCCTCGGAAATGAAGCGAGCACACTCGTACTTCATTTAGCTCTCTTTCTCCTTTGTTTGCAAAGTTCACGAAACGTAGCCACTTGCTTCGCCGAGGTTCGTCGTTGGGCAGCACATGAAAGGAGATCTCACCGGCGGGGATGTCGCACTCCCTCGACGATTTGCCCGTACTACATGGGCATTTCAAAACACAGCAACGAAATTTCATTGTAAAGTACTCGAACAAACTGAAGTTTTCAGTGGTTGTAAACTGTAAACGAGCTCGTAACGACAGCAGCAAGCCAACACGACCTCCATACCGAAACCTGTGCGACGAGTGGCACTATCTCGTTGCTGCTCTGTGTTCCTTACTCCCCTTGTTTCTATTTTTACCTTTGCTGGTTGGCGATATGACGGCCAACCTCCTGTGAAGGGATTACGATACCAAGCAAGGTCGCGGCTGTGCGTGCTGGGACGATTCGTTGGCCCCGAAGAGCCTTGTACCCGAAAATTCGTCCGCGCGACGGCGGCGACGGCGAGACATAGAGTTAATACTATGTCGAGGTCGGCTGGCGGTAGTTTCGTACGCATTGGCATACACGCTTGCGTGTTCGTTCGGAACTTCAACCGTTTACTCCACCGTTCTTTGTCATAAAAAGAATGTGCAGTATGTTTCACGGGCATTTAGCTCGCAATGCAAACTGTAAGCCCTGCCTAACATGCGTTTGCTTTTGCCGGCCTCCGCCAATCGCAGAGCATTCTCGAGTGACATCATAGGTTCTGTTGCGGAAAATGAGCTGGTTGGTCGCATGGTCATTTCCTTTTTTCCTAATTATGTAGCTTATTTGAGCGAAGTTTGCGTTATAAGTGGTGTCGTTATGGTTCTAACGAGGCAATCTTTCGAATGAACCAAACTTGTGTTTTCTCTTCATGGCTCCTTTAATGTTGGCACTGCAGATTCTATAAAGGATGCTACACTTAGACCCATGTTCGTAAAATTGTTCGCTCATTTTTACAAATATTTATTCGGCGCCAGGCAGAGCTAGGTACAAGCAACCGAGCACAGCGTTTTGTTATTGCCGCGTGCGCGATCGTGTCGGGTTAAGTGCGACGAAGGCGAGTAAATTAGAACTTTGTGGGCTGTTGTTTACAAGAAACGAGGCAACGGCGTTAATACACGTTACAGGTAATGAAAATACTGAAAATAAATATCAAACGCTGACGCCTTCATGGAGGGCCTGTTTGCATTAGCTGTGTTGTGGTGTCAGCCCACTGTCGGAAACCTTGATGTCGCAGCAAGAAGTTTATTTATTACAAATTCCTACAACCTTCATTGCTGTAGGAAGTTTGAAAACAAAGCAGCAAGTTCAAAGCAGTAATCACATATAATATAAAAAGAGAGCGAAGCACCAACAGCCCAACAAACACAAAATGCAACTGGAATGCAGCATGTATTAAAAGAAACCAACATGCTAATAAAGGAACAATTACTGTTCGTACTGTTGGTTCTTAGCTTCTTGGCTCCTATTGGAACCAAATCCTGTTTATTCTTGGCTTCACTTTCTTCTCGTGCGTGCGCATAAGAATGTTTTGTGGCGGCATGGCGCCTTTCTTCAACCGCGGTTTCAGTGGCTGCAGACCATCTATTAATAAATGGCACACTCGTCTTGCACGAAAAACATTGCATCAATGATGAAAAAGCGAAGTAAACTTACGAATATGACTCCCGGAGAAGTCAGTTTTGTGGAGAGAGTACTGTAAACCACCATTGTTTTGCTGACACCCTCTCCAATACGGAGTTTAGTTTTTCAAACCTTTCGGGCTTTCTTATCTCTAGGAAAGGTATGAACGCTGGTTTTTCCCGGAACCAAGCGATTTCTATGTTGCGGTGCACAGAAAATTTGATTGCTTTTTGGTTTTTCGTTCTCCATCCCGACGTTTCCGAATGCTCCGGCTGCTCTCGCCCGGGAGACCAATCATCTACAAACAACTTCGGAAAAAAGGTGCGCGGCGGCGCCACCGTCGCTGGAAAGTGCGTATACCTCTCGTTCCTTCTATCGCACCACAGGTCCAGATTTTCGACTGGCGTTGTGTGGCTGTGCCGTGCACTCCCACCCGCTTGGACTGTATCGCGAAGTTACGTGTTCCCCTGATCCGCGTAGCCTTGTCCAAGTTACGTGGCTACAAACAAAAGTTTTCGAAGTTTGGCTTTGCCAATTTTTGCGCCACACCGTTATGCGTTTTGTGCGGGTAAGAACTTGCCCAAAGCTGCATGATGCCGGCAAGCCTCACAAAATAGAAGCTTATAGACTATCGGCACTCTTTTCTCCTATTGTTATGTGCCGTTTCCATGGTCAATGGTCAGTTTTCACCACGTGACATTTGTTTACTATGGAGGCTGCCATTTTGTTTCTGGGCGCCTTCCCGTGCAGCGCGGACGCTGGAGTGACCATTTTCAGTGACAATTGCGCTCCGACTAGCTGAAATTCGGTGCCGCCATGCTATTACATATGGTAAGCATATTAAGCTTGATACCGCAAGCGAAGTACAAATAACTCACGACTTGTCTGACGCCTCTTCGCTGACTTCACTTCACTAGAGTTGTAAGCTGTATAAGCGTGTGCCACTGTTACGCGTGTACAACATCCCATGCCTGTTAAGTTCAAAACAACTGTTGACGAATGTAATTTGGGTAACGAGAAGTCAATGTCATCCAACCATCCAAAGTTGTCACCGTTAAACTTAATAACAAGGCTCGAGAAGCACTGTACCGAGACGAGTGAACTACCGGGTCTTGGGAACATCCGCATATTTGCGATCTTTCTGGAGTTAAGCAACGCTGTCGTGGGGAATCAATTGTTTTCCGTGGCTGCAGGGAATCGTGCTGCGTAAGCCTTATCTGAAACATCAAATCCCCATTTTGGACGCGAGCAATGGTGTATTTCATCAATTCGCGTAGGTACATATCGTAAAGAGCTAGGCTTCAGCTCGTGCGCCGCAACGGGAGGGTAGCCTTCCGCACCGCCGTTGCCGCGAGGACTAGGGCGTCATACGCGCCACGAAGCGCTCAGATTTGTAGGTTGTAATGCCGCGCGGGCTATTTTTTATTATTTTATTCTCTCTTACTCGCACTGAACTCTTCCGTCGTCTTCTTTTCCTTCGACACTTTGCACCAAAGCCACAGCTGTGAATGCTTTCACACAAATTATGGTCTGCTAACGAATGGAGTAGGACACAGGCTTATCTTATTCTCAAGACACAAACAAAACGAATATGTTCAGCCTGTCGTTAGGAGCGACACAAATTAAATCGGTAAATGTCGAGTGGCGAATGCAACTAGTTATTCGCGTGCAGCACGATACCCGGAAATGCCCATAAGCATTTTGCGATGCCTTGTTTTTGTGTCAGACACCAAGCTCGACGATGTCAAGCGGCTTCTGTATCCTTCCTTTCTATAAAATAACTGTAGCGCGAATGAATATCACCGCGCATTTGTGAGGACTGGCATTAAACACTGCCCCGCAGTTGACGAGTGCCGCTCTTTCCCTTTCAGGCCGCCCGCCAAAAACGGCGGCAGTTCGGAGGATAGAGCCGGCAACACTGCTGAGAAACAAAATGGCCACCAAATGTCGGTACTCTTTAGCGTAGCTTGTTTAGTAGTTCTAGTGCCGGCTAAGCTGACACGCCATCTCCGGACAAAGAGCCCGAGCTACCAAGGCAAGGACATACCTTGGTATTCTGAGTCCTTCCTCAACTCGAGCCTCCGGTGGAGGAGGTTCTTGAAATCTAATCCTCCCCTCAGCCGAGTGGAGGGAAGAAATGTAGTAGAGGAGGGACTCAGAATAGGGCCCATGGAGTTCTCCGAAACCAAGAACAGAACGTTGGAAACCGAAAGGTTCGATTACCTGAACAAGAAGAAGTCGAAACGACCAGAACGCAGTTTTAAAATAATTTACTGATTAACGAAATTGCCTTGTTCGTGTACGTGCATGCGGTGTCCGATCTGTCGCCAGGCTTTCGCCTTACAACCACGTAAGCTTACGTGGGTACATCAGGGAAGTTTTTTTTGTTTTTGTCCGGACTGCGAAGATACTTGAGCCCGGATAAATGTTTCGACGTTGCTAATCGAAACCGGTTCACCTGCGTGAGAGTCATGAGTCCAAAACTACTATACCCCCGTCAGGAGCCTACGAGGACAACCAAGGTTAAAAAATCTTCAGTAATCCGGAAGAATGGGATCAGTAAGTTTGATAAAATTGCTGATCCATTATCCCCGTTGCTGTGCGTCGCAGGTAAGGAAGTTCTCGTTTTCCTTTTATCTTTTTTTGTGTGGGATTTTATTATGTTGAAACCACGCTCATTCTTGTTTCCATTAGCGTACTCTTAATATTACGCAAGCAAGTTTGGAAAAGCATTGCCATCCTTAGCGAATATGGGTTACGGGTGCTCATAAGCTTCCTTTTGTGATTCAGGAATGCGTGAGCCTATCTTCCAGCGGAATTTGAATAGCTTATGTGGGGGTGGGTGTCCAGACGGCGCTGCCAATGGGAAGTTGTGAATCGTCTGTGAGTGTCTAAGGCTTCTCTCGTCACTGGCCAATCCTCCTGGGTGGATATCTAAGTATGGGGAGTTGGTATTTGACGTGGTAGCCATCCTGGGATCTGTGAAATGGCAATGACCTTTGCCGCAATCCTTATCCCTCTCAGGAGCATAGGGAGGGAATGTTGTGCAGCTCCGTTCTCGAGGACCAGCGTCGGCTTGTTATGAGGGCTGTTGAGGCGATACGTGATCAAGGTATCCTGAACTGCGGAAGCCACCGCCATGACTCCAGTGTGCTCTTAATAAATACTTTTGTAATCGCTTTCTCTCTCACTAACGCTGACATGGTCATTGTCCGATATTGCCAAATGGGCACGTGTGAATTGTGGGGGAATATTTTGACGTCGCAGGCGCCACTTTCCTCACCAAAGCGTACACCTCAGGAGGAAATGAATGGGACGGGCCCGCGTCCCTGTGCATGCTTAACAGCATTGCTATGAGAGAGAGTGGATAGGAGCTACCACAAAAGGGTCGTTTTGTGGGTCGTCGTTGCCTCATTACAGCGGGTGTTTGGGAAAGCTCGGTATATTGGAGTTACAAAGAATATCGCTGATTCGGAATCCTTCTACCATAAATTTGTTCAGTGGTCTCCTGAAAGCGGACTGCAGCACCTCAGACAATGCATAATCAATAGCCCCGTTAGTAGCACATTAGGGATGGCGCTTATTAGGTTCAGCCGCAAATGATGTGCAAGCAAAATCGGTCAGCATCTGTCTACGTCTGCAGTCAGGAGGATGAGAGAGAAACTGTTGCTCAAGCTGTGAAGCATTGGTCGTAGCCAGTTGCCGAAAAGCCGTTAAAAGTGCTGCTGCACTTCTCGAACAGGATGGCAACGATGTGCTGTGTCGCGCAGATTAACTGCCTCGTCAGCTTCAAACGACCCGTCTTCCGTACCGCTACTCAGCAGCGCCGACAGGCTCTATGATGTGCTTCAACCCTGTGTGGCTCAATTGCATCATGAAACTTCGCGCTCTTTAACTGTAGAGTAGCAAAAATAGCTCCTCGTTCGCATAGACCTTGGGACGCGGCCAGAGTGACCCGATATTTAATCTTCAGGCCTTACTTTGACGGAGTTAATTTTGACAAATCTCAACGACTTATCGATACCTATCGGAGAGAGCGCTCCAAAGCACCCACTGGCCAGTTTATGCCATCAAGCACATGGTTCGGCGCCGACTGCCGCAATCACCGTGTTTTCTAAGTTGCTACTGCTTTGTTAATGTTATATATTTTCGCTGAATTGACCTAACCTTGAAATGCAGGAGGAGTGCACCCTCAAACCCAAAAGCCACGTGCCGCGCAAATCTTACGTATCCGTAAATTTTCGAGAGAGAGAGAGAGAGAGAGAGAGAGAGAGAGAGAGAGAGAGAGAGAGAGAGAGAGAGAGAGAGAGAGAGAGAGAGAGAGAAAGAGAGAGAGTGAGAGAGAGAGAGAACTTTATTTGAGTCTCATGGAGCTAGTCTGGGTGGCGGGTGACCGGCGGTGGTAACTGGCTGGTGACCATCGCAGCTCGCTGGAAGACCTTAGCCTGGACCTCACGGTCCGAGCTGCACAACGCCTTCGCCCAGTGCTCTCCGTCTGTGAAAGGGGGGAATGGTTTCGCTGTATTGCAGTCAATAAGGGTTCACAGCACAGTCCCAACCCCGCAGGCAATGAAGAACTGCAGTTTGGATCGCACATGTTAAGTGTGCGCTCTTCTTAACCATAGAAATGCTGAAAAAAAAAACGTTTGTTCGCATTGCCTTTATTTCCTTGAAGGTCGCTTTTGTGTACAGTAACAAGGGAAGAAATGTCCGAAGCAATTCGCGCCAAGTTCCAGGGGAACGGAGTTCGCTTTCCTGAGTCAACAGAAAAGGTTTATGGGGAGTTCACACAATTAGTGGCGTTTGTGCCGCGCAATTATCTCCTCCGATAGAAAACAGAGTAAGAAAGTTGGCAGTAGCTTCACTCAATAAGGAACTCTTTGGTGTCTTATTCCCTATACTCCCGTCAGCCACGTGGTGTCACCATAAAAGGGACTGCTAAACAAAATTTATTCATGGAACGGAGACTAAAAGCAACCGTCTGTCCTGGGATGAGGCAGGTCACTTTTTCTGCCTCGTGTGAGGCGAGCAACAACGCGGTGGGAGCACCGTTCTCACTCTTATCATCAACCGGGGTGGGGCCTTCTCCTACCGGAAGGATTGGCTGAGAAAGACTTCCGATCATTCTCTTCGGAAAGACGGCGCACGTAAAAGAGAAGCATATAACATAAACCACCTAGAAATGATTATCTTCGGACCACCACGTGTGTTTTATTTACACGTTTTTTATATATACAAACAAGTACCCTTATCCTGTCCACATCTCCCGGTTTTTTTTTCAAAAAAGCCCCTGAATGGCCCCTGGAGTTGCCTTTCAGCATTTCCAGTCTAGTACGCCACCAATGGTATGACGAAAAAATACTAGTTTGGCATTTTCTGTGTTCTTAAGCAACTGCTATTTTTTTATCGGAAGTTTGCTATTCAGCATAAGGAAAAATTATATGTACAGATACACTCCGGATACACGAGGGAATCCATGCGAACGGGCCACGCCTTATATGTGAGTGAGACCCAAACTTGTATTGTGGCGTTATAAAATGTGGTGATACCCATCTAATTGTGGAGAGCATAGTTGCGTCGGTGACGGATATTGAAACCCCAGCGCTGATAAGCTAAGTATCTCTATTTGCAGCACAACCCCGCATTTTCTCGCCGAAGCGGGTTGTATTCGTTCTGTATGTGGCTAAGTGTCCATTATATATGGATGTAATGAAAGCGAGCCGAAGTAGGTGGCGTTGACAGCAGGGAACAGTGGGTTGAGAGGGGGACTTTCCATGCTCCATATATATTGAACAATGAAGTCCAAGAATGCATTGCATCCTAATACATTTGCAACGTTGAAATAACAGGTCAAAGTTTGGGAGTAAAAAGCTTGCGTGCGGCCGCCTCGTTAATTGAATTTTCCATTGAGGAGTTGTGTTAGGCGGTTTCGTTGATTTTGAACGTGTGGTGATACCCACTACACAAGAGTGTTCTAAATACCTAGCATTGTGATGGCGCGGTGTATGTGTATTGTTCAGAACTTCATTGCTAAGTTGCTGAGGGCACGTAGTGTTTGTCTTTAGAAGGGATAGGTGGAAGCTTGTTACGAGTAGGTAGGGGATTTTATAACACATACAGAAAATCAAGAGAAGTTCATTAGTCTAAACAAGCAGGGTTTCTTGAAGCCGTTCCTTTTTTCCGTGATAATGGGGAAGAGATAACAAATGTGCATGTTTTGGGAACGTAGAAAGCGCAGTTGAGGTTCAGGGTGCGTTTCAAGGGATACGTGAGTCCTAAAATATTGCACGAAATTACGCGCGGAATCGGGGAATTTATTGTTTATTCGTTGCATAATGAAGTCCCTACAAGGCATATTTGCTCCTCGCTGTCTCTTTGGCTGCTTTCTACCTGCCCACAACTACTAAAATTAAATATTTGCTTGGTTGCAGTGTTTTCTCCCTCTTCTCTTTTAGTATTCAATGGCTGTTGTGGGAGCACATCACCGTAATCTACACATTCATTTCTCCAAAAGCGATCAGCTGCTTCTTTCATTCTGTCAAGTACTTTGTATCTTCATTCTCCGAAAAGCCTGCTGACCATACTTATGTGGCATTCATTGACAAATTACTGGGCTCGTTAACACTGGACGTGTTCAAAGAGCGTAGCGTTGGCCAAAATATCTTTCGAATGGTAGAGAAAGTTCTACAACTTCGAAGAAAGCTGATAGCAAGCTTTGGCGTTTCTGTTTCGGTGAGAAAACTTTCTTTGACGACCTTCAAATAGTTAGGGTTAGGGTTAAGTTGTCAGCCGTCGATATTATTGAATACAGTCGCCCCGAAATAGTTCACATGCCTGAGCAATTTGCGTAAAAGGGAATGGATAAACCACCGGTTTTTAGACGCACTCAGTGGCATGACATTTAAACACCTTTAAGCCAGAAAGTTTGCCGGGCACAGTTCTGAAGCAATCAAAGCAGGATTATCTATGCTGCCGAACGAGACTGGATGCTTCGTTATCCTTTTTGACTGCAACTCTTATGCGTCTTAGCTTCGCCATTGTACGGTAATTTCCTGAGCTGCTAAGAAGTTGCTTTCAACTTTTTGGCTGCTGGTTGATCACACCCTTGCGCCACGGCGCCACGGAGGAGGAAGCGAACGAATACATTTGAAGAGGGATATTGATTTGCGAGTATGCATTATCGTTTTTTATTTCTAGCCTGTCCAAGTCTCTATCCGGCTAGAATTACGAGCATCCAGGCACTTGTGCAGTAGATAAAAGTTTCCGAAATATAACCGTAGTATTTTATTGCCACGGTATTTTGAAGGATCGCCGCTGCACCAGAATGTTTCGTCGTTCCATCGTAACAGGTGCACCGCTTCTCCCGAAACGTACCACACTACGCAGAAGAGGGAAGTAATGATTATACATAGCTCTCGGACACGTATGCCAAAGGGTAGCAATCTACATCTTCGATTACCAGGAGCTCGAAAATTGATGAATTCTTACCGGGGAACATAATACCTTTCGCAGGAAGAATTTCTCGCCTTCTACTTCCTGAACTCGAGTGGGCGGCCTATTCTAGTTCACTGTAGTCGTGGCATCACAGCCGTGGCGCTATAGCGGCGCCCGGAAAGTCTCAGAGCGCTTTCGTTCAGACTCTTTGAACTTGCCCTGGGTGTGCGACTTCTTATCTCCTTCGGTCGGGGCATTTTGGCAAGAGTCAAGCTCTTGAGATACGTGACAGGTTTGTGCGGAAGAATTCACTTTAACCACCCTCCATCGCCCCTTCGTACAATAGTGTCTTCCTTTACTGCTTCCTACCTCAAGTCTTTCCCAACACCCCTCCACACCCTCCACATTCCTCGATGTAAAGGTCAAACTGCAAGGTTCGAGACAGCCCTTATGACCGCTTCGCGAAAAACGTTAGGAACATCGCAAAACCTCGGTGGAGTCGTGAAATAGGCTTTGTAATAAAATAAACGCAAAAACACTTCCTAGAAAGCCCTAGATACCCTACAATTTATTCAGCTGCTTTTGTTGACAGCTTCATCGCCCATGTTGCTTTTTTTGTAAAGTATTGTTTAGGCTTTCCGCAACCTTTGAGCAACCTTTCCCTCAGGGGAATATTATTATCGTAGCGCGCTTTAATAAGCACTAGAAGCTACAAAAAAAAAGCTAATCATGAGATATTTCCCAGTGTGACAGTTATACGCGGGGGTGTTTGAACGTACCAGCATTTTGGCGGAGTATACTGAAATTTTCTGAAAGCGAGAGAACCCAATTCCGCTAGAGAAGAGAGAAAAACACGCTTTACCTGCGCTGGGATAAACACATCTTTTATTTAAGTTGAACCACGCTGTTCTGATGAGATTTTTTCCAAAAGAAAACGATTTCCCCCGAAAAGCTGTCCTGATCACGGCGTCTAGAAAATCGTGTGCACGGACGAGTTCTATGAAGTGGCAAGACGTGTGGCCTATTTACACAATTTCTTGTACTAAACTTCTTTACTGTGGTTGATTTGATGGGTGCCTTCAAACCTTGGGCCATTATTTAGACTACTGTGGGAGTTTTGTTTCAGAAAAGGAAGAGAAAGAAGAGTGATTGGCTTTGAAGAAAAGCTGCATAGTAGCAATCAACCTTAGTGAAAAAGTTCTGCAGTAGAAGCGTGTTTTTAGAAACGAAGTTTCTTTTCACAGCTTTTTTTCAGCCGCTGTATAATTCTGTGACTCTTCAGGTCGACTGTGTAGTTAGACTTTGGTTTTAGAGACAACTGCCACCTCTGTGAAATTGGGGCTGTGTATAGCTTTCTTTTAATGGGTGGCTTAGCATAAAAGCCTGTATTTTTCTCTATTAGTTTTTAAAATTTTCTCCTTTTAGGGCAGCCGCCTGTGACTCTAAGTGCCATTGAAGTCCCCGGTTTACGAGTAACGCCCTCCTTATTTTCTCCCTACTTTCCGGGTATTTTAAATGATCCGGATTGCACCCGCTTATCGGACAAAAATAAAACGGTTTGATCATTTTGGAGCTTCTCATGCCTTGTCGAGTACCGACAAAAAATCTCACAAAAAGCACAAATCCTCAGTCCATCATCAGCTGACCGATTAAATTTGTATAAGCTCGCCAAATTGTACTTGTGAATGCTATCTTGCCCCCTCTCTACGAAACGTTCCCTAGTCATACCCTAGCCTCCAGCACTACTTTCAACTTTCCTACACCAAGGAAACCATCGTCATTTCTTATATTTTCTTTGTCCCCATAAGCGCCCCTGTTTCCCTGGACGCCAAATCTCACTAAAGCCTAACCTCTTTCCTTGTATCTCTCCCGGTAAACAAATATGCAAGTTAGCACTTTGGTCGAAATTTCATAATTCCCAACACCGAACACCTCACGATCGACGTCACACTTTGCACCCTGTTCTGGCTTTTAAACGAAGCTCTAAACCTTGTGCCACAGCCGGGCGAGTTTTACTTATGCGGAGACTCTCTGGCGGGATTCTGTCGTCGGTTACGTGCCGGCGATTTTTTCACAGCGCCGAAGGGGAGTGCCCGTGAGCCTCTGATGACAACCGAGCTCTCTGGCCACGGACAGCGACACTGAGCTTTCGTGCGAAGCCATGATAATAGCTTGTGCTTTTAAACGTGTAGTCGTTCTGTAACAATATTTTATCTCTATGCTGCAAAAGATACAGATACCTGTGTCCCCACATGTAAAAATTTCTCCTCAACTATATAGGAACGGATAATTAGCGGGAGATCACGAGGAACGTCAAATGTCCAGTCCGTTAGCACGGTTGGTCAGTAAAACCACAAATGACATATCGTATGCCATATACACAAGTAGACTCTGGCTGGTGACTCGGCTGTGCAGAAACTCAGTGTAATGTGTTTCCGGTCACAAGCACGTAGTGTGACATGTACTACATGTATAAGGAAGGCCCAGGTGCATTTAGGTCCTTAGGTCCAAGGATTTCCGGTGACCATGTTGCCCAGATTTCGACAGTAATGGATGGTGGGGAAGTTGTGCTTTCAAATAAAAAAGGGAAGCTTGTCTCACAAGCCAGTGTTAAGAAGCATGGCCAGAATTTGACATATAGTTTTACATCAAGCTCAAGCTCTTTGACATCATTATTCTTGTTATTTTAAATTAAGTTAGCGTTTTTACTGGCTAGTGGGCCCTTTGAAGTACTGAGGCATTCTGAAAATATTTTGCAATCTTTTCTTGTCCTCTCCTTTTTTAAACGGTGCCGTGTTACGCTTCCATGTCGTTCAACCTTCTTTGTCCTCATCCCGTTAGCGCTGTTTTAAGCATTTTGTGCCTCAGCTGGTACGTCACCACGGCGGGTAAGACATGTCGGTATTCAAATGTTCAGGAATAATTTTGTGAGCAGGGTAAGCACGTGCTCATTGATGGACTTTTTGCGGTAGCCTAACTTACATATATATACGCGATAATATTCTAGAGAGCTTTAAAATGTGAGCATATAGTGTTATGTATTTTAAAGGTTGCTGTGTGTATATATCGCGTCTACAAACTGGCCTGGTTAGGTTCTGCTTTTCGAATTGGTTTTCCACGTTTTGTCTCTGTGGCATCTAAGTAATTTCCTACCAAGTTTATTTCTCCATCCCTTTCGACATCCAATATAAAGCTTATATTCTACGCTTCCTACAAAACGCGTCCTTCAGAACGCGAAGAATCGCATAAAAAAGCGGCACTTACGCAAATTCCTTGAAGCTTCTGCGAAATCATAGTAGAAGGTTAGTCAAAACAAAATCAAAGATAATCATGACCCCTCTGCGACGTGATAATTCTTCGAGCAGCTTGTTCCCACAAAAACCACAACCTGCTATCAGCGGTGAGCGTTATTTTCTAGAGCGATGGGGCAAAGGTAACGCGAGTTGATGGAGCTTACCGGAACACCACATCATTACTGGTTTCCAGTATTCACGGAGCGTAATATTACGAAAGGAGCAATAACACTACACAAAGAGAAAGCCCATCTTCTATCCCAACCCTGTTTTTCTGACTTGTTTCGGAAGTTTACCTGATATGAATAGTGAGCCATTAGATCGCGCACAGACCTCGTCTGTCGGTGGATTTTGTTCCCTAAAAAGGGAAATGTAAGAGAGGTTTCCCTTAGCCTTATGAACGCACCATTAAAATTTTCTCCTGCCATCGATGACCTAGTTCGGGTTGCAACTACACGGATTAAAATGATTATGGCATGAAAGTGATCCGCCTCGCTTTTCCGGCAGTTGTTTCATGAAGTATCACATTAGCGCGCCGCCGCTATTCTGCGTAACTGCATAAGCTACCGGATGCCCGTTCATAGCTTGAAACTCTAAAGCCATCAAAGGCCGCATATCTAGGGTGCTAAGTTCAAACTTGAGATGATAAAAACTTGAAAAACAAGTTGCTCACATGAGCTTGATCGTTCATCTCGAGTTTTGAAGGGCTACTAAAAGCTTTTACATCTGTTTTGTAAGGAGACAGGTTTTTATGTCACTCTTGTTCAGTTTAAAGGCCAAAGAAGCTTTTTTCCGAGAAAAAATAAAGGGAGAATTTGTCTCTCACGCTCCATTTACGTTTTTTTTTGTGTTTCAGAGCACCTCACAGGCTCCATCGCTAGCCGGTGCTCTTTTGTTATATTTAACTCGATTCTCGACTTTTTTCTCGGTGCCTGTTCTACATGTTTTTCACTTTCCCTCAAAAACTAGAATTCAATAAATACAGTTACTTCGACGCTATCTTGGTACCTTGTAGCAAGGTTAAATGAGGTTACACTTTGTTACATAAAGTTGAGGATTATAAGTGTAAAGGAATAACAGATTTTCCTTCCTGACAGAATACTTTATTTCGGGTCACTCACAGTATTTTGTGAGCTTAACGGTGATTTAATTTTTCTAAAGTTCTCTTTTGTTATAGCGTCATTTAAAATCCTATGGTTCCAACAATCTTATGCCTATGAAACTAAGAACAGTTATCTGCATAAAAAGGATTGTTGCGAGGAATCAGTCTTGAGAGGGAATTTGCGATACACTATTTCGTTACTTATGTGGAAAAGAAAGCAAAGGATGTTCATCCTTAAGAAACAGAAAACAACTTCCTTTCGAGGAGCAGATAAAGGCTGCCAGCGAAGCTAGCGTTCCTCATGATTGAAGAAGAACTTCCAGAGAAAATTTCACATTCTAAGCATCGCTTACAGCGTTAAAGTAGAAGTTTGTAAAATGTCAGCGCCAGATTTGAAGTTGAAGAGCCTGCATGCCGCCAGGCGAAGAGGCGACCTGCAGCTTAAGCGAAGAAAGCCTGATCCAAAACTGAAGACCACCTTCAACCGACTAAACTCCGCTATCCGGTGGTATACAATCAGATTAAGGCGCTCCCAATGGGCTCCTTTTGCTCTTCCTTAAGCGTATTCGCACCAGTGTCTGGAATTTGAAGCATCGTGAACTCGTTGTCCGGAACGTCATGTTCGATAAGACCATTTGCCGCCTCGGCATTACAGAAGCATGTGACGGTCTCCCAAATGGCTGAGGAATTTGCGGATGCATACACTTCGACCATGTATGCGTCGAAGCGTATACGCCTTCCCCGTTATCCTCTTGTCCTCCTCAGGGTTGGGCGCCCCATTCACGCTTCGGAAGTTCGAGAGCGCGCTCAATTCCTTACGCAGACAATGTTCACTAGGGCCTGGAGGAATCACCAATCAAATGCTGTTTAATTTGCCTGCAGAACGCAAGAACGATCTCCTCCGGTATTTCAACCACACTTGGGAAACGGGGGCCATCCCTTCTTCATGGAAACTCGCCTGTGGGGTGCCCGTTTCTAAACCTAGAAAAGACCGAACGGTGGTGTCTTCATACCGGCCTGTTTCCCTTACATCCTTTGTGGCGAAGTTGATGGAGAAACAGACTTGTGCGAGACTAACCTGGTGGCTAGATCGTTATAAAAAACTACTACACTGCATGACTTGGTTTCGACGACGCTTCAGCGCCCAGGATAGTGTTCTGGACTATATCAGCCATGTCGAACATAACCGACTGCATGAACTGTCAACTACAGCTCTGTTTTTGGACGTTTCGAAGGCTTATGACTGTATCCTGGGACAACCTTATTACTGTGTGCTCAGACAGACGCATGCAAGCACGGTTGGGGAGTGTGCAAAGCGTCTACCAAAGAAGCATCTCAAGGGGGGTGGTACCCAAGGGTAGTGTTCCGTACCCTATTCTTTTCAATACGGCAATGGCTGGGCTACCTGCAGCACTAAAGGAATTTCGACAATGGGCTCACGTATCCGTGTACGCTGACGATGATTGCATCTGGTTTTCCGGATATCGACATAAGCGACAGGCAGTGACGGCTGGACGGAATGTTCCCACACAATGCCGAAATATTTGTCCTCCGTCGGACTGACGCTGTCGGGCAAGAAGTCCTGTTTCGTTCTTTTCCCTGGGAACCGGTGACGGTCAACCTGTGTTAATGTAACATTGGGCAGCCTGTCTATCTGTCGAGCAACTTACGTGCGGTTCCTTGGTGTCTCCCTGGACAGGAGACTGTTTTGAAAATGGGCAGTCGACATGACTATTTCGGCGCTCCTTCCCCGTGTGAACATTTGGAGAATTGCTGGGATCACCCGGCCTCCATGATTAAGCTGCACTCAGCACTGATTTTGAGTCGTATTCTTTACCACTTGCCTCTAATCTCTCCTTCAGAATCCCATTATGAGCGCCTCGAAGCGTCGCTTAGAAAATGGCTGAGGACAGCAATCGGAGTTCCTCAGGGAACGGCGAACGAGAAGGTCCTGCGGGAAGGCCAGTCTACTACACTCCGCTTGATACATCACCGAGGTAACTGGCGCAGGTAATGCGTCTAAGGGAAACCAGGGCTGGAAGAGCAATAATAAGCCGGCTTGGAACAAGGACGGCTTCTCATGCGCACACTACTTTGAGCACTCTGAGAACATTGTGCAATGAGTGGCCGGGGAAACTTCCCATCTCAATGCCGCCATGGTCTTACGAGAGCCTTCCGTGTCAGCTACATGTTTCTTACACGAGAGTCAAGCGAAACACGCCAGTGCAAGCAGCGAGAGTTCTGGTTCTTGAATATTTGGAGAAATGTTATCCCAATCACCTTCAAATTTTTACGGAGGGCTTCAGTCAATCCGCACAGAGGGGTTAGTGCAGCGGCGTATGCCATTCCTGATAACAAGGTTTCCTGGGTAACACGCCTAGATCATTTGGTGTCCTCAACCGAATCCGAGTGCATTTCCATCGCGGCTGCTTTGAGGAAACTTGTATCATATGGCCGCAGGAAGTTGTAATTCTGATTGATTCAAAAGCAGCACTACAACTTTTGCAGCGTGGGATCCCCATGAAAAAAATCTGTCAGCGTGCCTTACGGCTTCTGCAAGAACGAAGCAGCAATGGTATGAATGTGTGGTTTCAATGGATTCCACCCCATGTTGGCGTCAAGGATAATGAGCCTGCTGAGCAGATGGCACGGAATGCGCTGTCATTTGCACCGACTGCTAAAGTTTCCTCCCATCACTGGAACGACTTCAGGACAACGGTTGTCGAACATTTCAAGTCCTTGGGAGATCCATTTCATCAGCCTTGCGTCAGAAAGGGACTTACGAAACAGGAAGCAACTTTGCTGTACCGCATCCGAATGGGCTCTGCGAAGACCACAGCATGGCTTGGGCCTCGTGCGATCGCCTATTTGTTTTTCACTTGCAGTGATAGGAGATGTACACCACTACGTGATGTGTTGCCTAGAGCATGATTTCGAGCGGACGGCAATGCTCTCAGCGATTCATAAGTTGGCAATCTCACACAACACTATGGACCCCATTGTCTTCCCAAGGGGACATTGGGTGCAGCGCAGAGACGTGTCACGCCTTCTACTAAGCTACCTTAAGGAGACGAAAAAGGCAAACTCGTGATGCACTAATTAGGAGTGATGGGGCGGAGGAATCGCCAGCATATCCTTCAAGGCTAACCACGCTGGATCCCACACAGTTACCACCACCATCACCACATCAACGCCGGTTCTTCTCTGCAACCCCAGTAGGCGTTGATAAACCTGCACCGGGACATTCTAGACGCCTAATGTTGCGTTTGCATAAAGTTTTCCCTCCTCCTGCTCCTAAATCGGCCGAAATATCCGAGTGCTAGAACAGGCTGGTACAACAGTCACACCCAGTGTAATGCATGAGAACCCGCATTATTTCAACTAGCTGATCGGGGCTAACAAGACAAATACCGCGTCCGGATTTTCCGTAGACAAAGTTAGGATCCAGGCGAGCGTTTCAGTTTCATCGAAACTAAAACAGCAATGAAAAACTCTCTGAAATACACATAGCAACGCGAGGTTGCCTTTATAAACAGAGGAAGAAGATAGGTTCTAGTACACTTTTTTCTTTCTTTCGTACACTAAAACGTCCTGGGAAACGCGGCAGCAAAACTAGTTATGAATGCTTTTCGACTTTGCACACACGTAATGGCGTCTGCAGCTAGAATGCGAACTCGCAGTGGCTGGTGCGTTACAATTAACTCTCACAGTGTTTTCACTGGCCTTCTCCTGAAAAAACTATTTTTTGCACCTGTTGAAAATATCCATCTTGAGCGAAGCAAATGCTTCCAGAACGGACCGTTTTTCTTTGAATTGACAAGTTTTATAGACGATATATGTATGTTCATCCTGGTTTCACGGCGCACATGAAAAGCGGGTTGATTTGATTGACTGATTATGGCGTTTAACACGCCGACGCTACACAGGCGATGAAGCGTGCCGAAGTGGAAGGCTCCGGATTAATTTAGATCACTTGGGCATCTCTAACTTGCACCCAAATCTCGAACCCACGAGCGTTTTTCTTTTCGCCTCCATCAGAAAAGCGGCCACCGTGGCCGGGAATCGAACCCCCGTCCTTGTGCTCAGCACACATGAAAAGGTATCCAGCTGTTTGTCGCCAACTTGACTTCAAACCACATAAACATGGCTCACCGATTGTCGTGTTTAAAGCGTCCCCATTGAATCATCTTCAATTTAAAAATTAGCCCCTGTAGAGATTGCTGGATAGTTTAAGGAAGTGCGTTTTTGGCCAGAAGTATTTAATCATTAGCAATTCATTTATTAGCTTTCGCACACAGTGCAAAAGCGTGAAAACGAATCTAGGTTTTCGTAAATCTTTTCCTGGTACTTGTTATTAGTTATAAGCAATCGCTGAGACACTATTTCTGAACTGCAAAGCTCTTTAGCAAATCGCAATTGACCGCAGTTAAAAATACCAAGAACTTGCCGAGCGCGCTCGCGTGATCGCGGCCTCGTGGCGACTGCCCGGAAGTAAACAAAACCAAGAAAATGGCTAGCGCTCCTGTGTGCATGCCTCATGACGACCGCCCGGGGTCTCCTGCGGACGTTTGTCAAGCCGGGCGTACCCACTTAGGGAGATTGGGTGACATGGCGGCGACCTCCAGGGAGTTAAAAAACCAAGAAAATGCCGAGTGCTCGTGCGTACGTGCCTCGCGACGACCGTCCAGGGTCCCTAGCGCACGTTTGTCAAGCATAGCATACCCTCTTAGGGAGGTTGGACAAGACTGCGGCGACCGCCCGGCAGTTAAAAAACAAAGACAATGCCGAGCCCTCAGGTGTGCGTGCTTCGCGACGACCACCCAGCGTCCCCTGTGCACGTTTGTAAAGCTAAGCATGACCACTTAAGAAAATAAGCCAGGATTGGCGCAGAAACACCAGCGTTCGCCGTAACCGTGGCAACACTTGCTTGGAATTAAAAAGACATGTCTAGCCTACGGTCCTCCAAGCTGATGTCCAACGATTCTCACTTTCAAAAAATCAAGTAAACTCACACTTATAGCAACAATGATGGAGTAAATGCCGTTGCAGCAGCGAAGAAGAAGCAAATCAGCTGCAGTCATGTACTCAAACCTTCGCGGTGGTCGTGAAGGTTGCGTACACCTTCGCTACTATCAAGTCTTACACGTTAGTGTGAGCTTCCTGAATCTTTCTACATCATTGTTGGTTTCTGCAATGCCCGTTTTAATACCAATAAAGTAATTAGTCTTGCCCCTGTTGACGGCAACTGTTTGAGAAAACATCACTCGCACATAAGCTTCTAATAGAGTTTGGTACTTTGAGCGGGCTTAGCATTAAGACTTTCAGCAAAACAAGAATATGAATTTATCATTTCTGTGAAAATCGTATTGCCAGACAGTTGTAATCTAAACAAGTCAAAGCCCTCATTTTCGCCATCTTTTTTGATATATAATGTTTCTGTCATTTCTAGATATTATGACAAGTATTTGCCTCTTTCTACACCCGGCCACATAAAACTACCTAATGTGTGTCACATAGTGATTACCTTGAACCATTCTACTTTACATGATTACCCTGAAGTTCACGCAGCTCTCTTCCGCAAAAAGTCATCACATCTTCAACGTCCTTCTAGTTTTTGCCCAATTAAGGTCAGATTTGTTTAAACGCAGTTTATCCTACTAACAACCGGAAAATGGAATGCGCTTGCAGGAGGAAGCGGAGGAATAAAAGTCTCTATGGAGCAGTTAGCCTTGGGCAAGAGTCCTTATTCTAGGGCCCCTGGAGACGTAAGGCGCCACTCCATCGCACATCCACTTAAATTTTTCTTAATCAAATTGAACTGTAAAGAGACGACCGTAATAACGGGCGTTTTGCTATGATTCATGGAGTTAATCTTCCGCTGGCTGTTAGTAGATTTGTTTCTTTATCGAAGCCTCCTTTCTTATAAAATGTAGCAGGCCATTTTGTGTGTGTGATTTGTTGCCAATTTTCCAGATTCCTGCGGTAGCCGTACAGGCATATGAGAAACAGAACCATACATGAGAAACAGAACCATACGATTGAGCTATTCTGTTTCCTTCGCGTGCATGTCGGCAAAGCCCTCGTTGCAGCTCTGTTTTTTTGTCACGACCACTCTCTTGGCAACAGAAGCTACGTTACTGGACCGGAGGTTATAACAAGGAAATCCGTTGCCTGGGGTTTTTGGCACGCCGAGCGCTGCCTGCTGAGCAAGCTTGCCGAGAATTGCGTAAATCTTGTCTCCGGCTACACTGCATGCACTTAAAACTAAAATACAAAAAGGTAACAACATCGACTAGACCGAAAAAAAACCAAGAAAATGCTGGCCCAATGACTTCCCGAAAACGAACAATCGCTTCGAGCGTGCGTTACGTAACCCCCAAGCGCGGATGCTGAAACAAGTGCCGGCCAATAGGGGGAAAGGGTAACAGCTTTTGCAATTACGTTGACGCGAAGTTCCCATAATTGAGGTTCTGGAGTTCTCCAAACTAGCATACAGCATCAATCAACAAAGCTTCGATGCCGCTGAAGTTTTCAACTGCTTCAATGTTGCTTCGGGAAGATAAACTATATCGTCATGGTACTGAAGGGATGGGATTAACGACAAATGATTTTAATCACCGCTTGGTTCATTGCCATATAGGCTTGATGCGTGGGTTTTAGTAGATCTGGGGCTATTACGTAATGAGATGACTTTGACCTTCTCCACAAAGTTCATGGGCCGCTCTTAACTCCAGCAAAGACAATCTGCCGCCCGCCTGAATGGGCTGTTTCGTTTACGATCCCGGGTCTGGAATACGAGGCAGTCATCGAAATGCGGGCTTGCATCCGCAATGCAAGAACTGTGTTGCTTTACTGCGTGAAAGCCTCGGCAGAGCCGCACATTCGCTACCTAATCAATGCGATTGCCTGGATTGCCTAGACAGGCGGCAAACGTTTCATGTGAGTAAGCGGAAATTGTGCATCCGATGAAGTTCTCGCAGACATTTATTTACGAGATGAATAATGGGAGCCCCGAACCATTTGCATATTGCAGCAGCCTAGAAATACTCGCATTCTCGTTTCCTGACACCTGCTATTCCTACAGTGCAGCCGTTAGTGGCGCATTGGGCAAGATGGTGTCGCCCCTCAATATCGACATCCACCGGCACCTTCACTACCTTCCCTTCTGCCTATACTGCTTTCAATGCCATACGTTAGGCTCCGTATTTGCATAAACCCAACATGCTGGGATATCACACATTCACTACCCAGGTCTAGCCCTTGTGGATTCCGACACATCCGGCGGATAAGTGCTTTAAAAATAAGATAAACAATTAGACAATAAAAACATTTCGATAAACAATGACGGCAGAAATTAGGAACAAATAGTGTCTTCACTGGAAACATCGGTTCACTGCGGGGAAAGAGAGAGGATAAACGTTTTGTTTTAATCGCACTTAGCATCCTGGAAGCCTCCTCATTCCAGGTAGTCATGAGCTCAGGCGGAGTCGGCGGTCCTTACATATCAGACGTAGCTGAGCTACTAGGCCGGAGCTTTCCAAGTTTTTCTCTTGGAGGTCTGCGGTAAGGCGTAGGGGGGAGGGGGGCCTCTAGTATTGATTTATCCTAGCCACCCGTATATGTCTCTGGGCGTCTCGCACTATCCACAGGAGAGTTAAAGCGGAAGAAACCGTGTGGGATATAAGAAGTGCATGCCACTGTCGTGAAGGAAGGAATATTCCTCCTGCATGGCGTAGAATATTCTTTTGTGGTCCCTGGGCAGTTATTTGTGGGCGGCGGGATATATTCTGCGGGGAGAGCTTATGGTGCTGTGTACCTCGCCGATATGAGACTAGAGGACGCGGGCGTGCGCTCGGGCTCGGCTTCACGAGTGCTGGCTCGGCGGGTCAAATCCTTAGCCACGAGTTTGGCGATCTTGTTGGCGGAGATGCAACAGTGAACTAGTTTTCGTACGATCCTGACTGCAATCGTGGGTAGTTTTTGAACGATAGTTCGAAGCTTGTTCATGCGTAATCGGGCGTCTGGGAATCGCGAAAAGCCAGCTGTGGGCTGTATAAGTATGACTCTGGCGTAGGTTTGGGCGCGCACGAAGTATCTGAATGAGATTGTTTGGAGGTATTGAGAAGTTGCACCGGTGTTGATCAAAGAATTTCGGGTACTTCAATATAAGTTTAAAGTTTTTTTTTTACTCGAAGTCTTTATCTACTGGTGTCTTACCAGATGACTGGAAGATGGCAGACGTTGTACCGATCCACAAAGGTTGACCTAAAAAGGAAGCTGTCAACTACAGACTGATTTCGTAAACAACAATTGCCTGCAAAGTACTTGAGCACATCTTTTACAAGAAAATAATGCGACATATAACACAGCACAAATTGTTATTAGAAAATCAGCATAGTTCCCGCAAAAGAACTATCCTGTACCACGCAGCTCATTGAATTTTATCACGATTTATCATCTAGTATTGACGGAAGTGGGCAGATTGACTGTATTTTCCCTGATTTCCAAAAAGCTTTTGATTCGGTTTCACATGCTCTCCTTTTGAAAAAAATTTAAGTCCTTTACTTTAGACCTAAATGTGATATTCTGGATCTGAAATTATTTAAAGCATCGTCACCAGTGTGTTGTTTTGAATGGAAAAGCATCCAATTATGTTGACGTGACATCAGGTGTGCCACAGGGCTCTGTTTTAGGTCCTTGGTTGTTTTTAATTTATATCAATGCTATTTCTGTTGGTATTTCATCGTCTATCTTGATTTTTGCAGATGATTGTATAGTCTACAGGAAAATTAGCAGTGTGCAGAATGCCTCCCAACCTTAAAACGACTTGGTGCGTAATAATGACTGGTGTACAACGTTGAACATGTCTTGGGGGAGGGCGCTGCGATCGAACGGGGTTCGGACGCACCTCATGTAGGCTCCCGCTATTTCATCGATTATTGCAGTGCCAATTAGTCAGTACCGTGGATTCTTCATTACCAACGTGACCAGTACTACTCCTGGACTCGACTGATACCTGTTTGGACCAAGTGGTACGAGAATTTCCCGACTTACGGGCGATTTTGTCTGCGGCAGCGTGGCTCCCGGGCTAAGCCTACTCTAGGCCTAGCACGAGAACGGCCGCCGGCCGTGCTGGCCCGCGGCCACTAGGCCTAATGCCGGTCGACTTCGTCGCCCCCGAGCCGACAGCCATTGCAACTGAGATGGACATGGGTGTAGAGCCCAACCAAGGAGAAGAGGGGACACCGCAAGTTCAGCTCGATCGTTTCGCCGGTCGAACAACTGTCACCGTCCAAGGCGAGGACTTGTCGCCGACCGACATCGCCGGGTGGACGACACCGGGAAGACAACTACAGCGGCGTGCGGCGATGAAACAGCCAGCCACCGGTGAGTCCGCCGCCAAGGCACCAAAATCTACTACCAGCAAAGCCCAGTTCGCTCGGCGGGTCAACGCAGCATTGACGAGAGCAGCTCGCATGCCAACCAACATCCCGCGCGGCGAGACCAAGATCATTGTGCGACCGCGCGGAGGTCTTAATACGGGCAGGATAGAAGCCCTAGTACTCATGTCGGCCATCATGGCGGCCACAGGGATCCCAAAAGAATTAGCGATGGAAGACACAATATGCGCGAATGTAGCGCAAAATATAATCGTGGTGAGCACCCCGGACGAGCAGCGAGAGGCGCAATACCTCCAGCTCCGTGCGCTTCACTTCGGAGGGCAGGTCCATGAAGTGAGCGTTTACCGCGCGGCCCCGGACAACACAGTAAAGGGAGTGATCAGAAATATTTCGACCGATGACACCGAAGAGGAAATCAAGGCCAATGTCGTAAACCACAGCAACCCGACTGCTCTAGAAGCGCATAGAATCGGTAATTCAACCACAGTGGCCATCTTATTCAGTGGGACAACAGTACCCACAACCATCAAATATGGCGCCATGCTGGTCAGGTGCAGCCTCTACAGGCAGCACTATGAGATCTGCCGGCAGTGCGGAAAGGTGGGCCACCGCACGGATGTCTGTCCGCAGCCGAACGCACGGGTGTGCTTCGCATGGGGCAAGCCAAATCCCGGCGTAAACCACGATGGAGAATGTAAGCCACGCTGCAAATTATGTGGAGGGTCACACCCAACCGGCTCGCCGGGGTGCTCAAACAGATATAAGACGCCATACTTGGTAAAGAAAAGGCAGCAAGAACGCAAAGAGATGACGTCACCAAGGAGAAGCAGAATTCCCACGAAGTATGCTGCGAGCTTCCCGCCGCTGAGTCAACAACGCGGGCGTAGCCGCAGCCGCTCGCGGCAGCGCTCCGCCAGCGCGCGCTCGGCGAGGGGTCGCTCTGCTAGCAGACGGGGGAGTGGTCGCGGCAACAGAAGGCCAAGTCAGAGTGGTCAGAGTACGTCACGCTCGCGAGAGAGAGTAGCGTGGGCCGATATTGCCAAGGCGCCTGCAGTCCGATCGAGGTCCAAAACGCCGCGCAAAGAGCGGGAGAGATCGACGCAGCGATCAGACACAATGTGGTCGTCGGTGTCCCGCGAGGAATTCACGGCGCTGCGAGCCGAGACCACACAGCTACGCCAACAGCTGGCAGAAATCAAAAGACTTCTACACGCCCAGCAGCAGCAACGGCAACCACCACAACCTCCACAACCACCGTCACTGCCACGCCTGCAGGAACCACCGCCGCCGCCGCTGCCGGCACCACAACATCAGAAGCAGCCCCCACCAATATTCCCGAAGGGAGAAGCGCAAGCCCCGTAACCCTACAAGCCCGCCAGCTCGCAATCCCCCGAAGCAATCATGTCGGAAGGGGAAGAAGAGGTAGTCGCAGACCCAAGATCGACGCCCGAGCCCCAGCCCAAACGGAGAGCAGTTGAGATGGCTCGTCTTCGCCGCACCACGGAGAGGCTGGACAGGCTCGAGAGCCGCGTCACGGCCCTCGAACACAGGGTAGACACGAGATTCGCAGCCCTTGAGAAGAAGGTGCAGACCATACAGGACACCCTAGTACAGATACAAACGTTTCTGCAGAGCAAATTCGGCAAGGAAGAAGGCTACCACAACCAGCCCACCCAGCAATTAACACCAACATGGCCAGGACCCCAGCAGCAAGCTCAGGCCTAAAGATCTGGCACTGGAACGCCAACGGCTTCCAGTGCAAGAAGGCGGTGCTGCAACAGTATTTACGAAGTATCGACCGAGCGCCGGAAATAATAATGGTGCAGGAGACGCACGCAGAGAGCGCGCCGTCCCTTCCCGGATACCGGACGCACGCCAGCCCCCCGAGCGCGCGGGCCTGCGGTAAGGGAGCCGGACAAGGGGTGTGCACTTTCGTGCGAAAGGGAATCACTTTTATCGAACACAGAGACCTCCTCGGACGCAGCACCATCGAATACTGCGCGACCGAGGTGGTGATTGGCAAAAAGTAGAAGGAGGCCTTTCTCCTAGTGAACGCGTACAGTAATCCGGCACATCGGCAGCAAAAATTCAAGGCCCTCCTGGACAAGGCGCTGCGGTTGGCACCGGAAAACACGATACTGATATGCGGCGATTTCAACGCCCCGCATAAAGACCTTGGGTATGGCAGAACAACCGTGAAAGGAAAGGACCTACTGGACGATGCCGCGGACGCAGGCTTCCTGCTGCTGACGGACCCCGCGAACCCCACCCGACTGGGCACGGCTGCGGCCAGGGACACCAACCCGGACTTGGCATTCGTCCGAACGGTAAGCAGAGCGAAGCGAGGGGTGAAATGGCGGAACGTGGGGCGGAACATGGGCAGCGACCACTACATAATCGAGGTGATCCTGCCTGCGTCCGTGCCGTCCGTCGCAGAACCCCTACGCAAGCACAGAATCACGGACTGGGACCGGTTTCGGCAAGTCCTCGAGGGACTACCGGAGCAGGGAGAGGAGATCACGGACATCGGCGAATGGGCTGACGCCATCGTCCACGCGGCCGAGAACGCGACCACTGAGGTGGAAACGGACGAAACCATCCAACAAGTGGACAGCCGCCTGGCCCACATGCTAGAAGCCCGCCAATCGTTACAGCGGCGATGGAAGACGCAGCGCACGAACCGCCGGTTGCGCAAGAAAGTGGCGCTACTAAATCAGGCCATAGAGAAATACAGCCGAGAACTGTGTGCGCAACAGTGGCACGCCGTCTGTAAAGAGGCGGACGGGCAAATGCACAAGGGGAGAACCTGGAACCTACTCCGGCACCTCCTGGACGAAGCCGGGACCAAGGGCCATCAACAACATCGGCTAGCCCAGACGATGCACACAACCGTCCGAGCGTTGGGCGAGGACGAAACGCGCAGAAGAATTAATGCAAGATATTTGCCAAGTACCCCGAGCGAACGGCACGGAGAGTACAGAGGAGCGGACAACCCGTCGTTGGACAGAGATGTCGAAGAGTGGGAAGTTCGCGCGGTGCTGCAGACGCTGAACTGCAAGTCGGCAGCGGGTCCGGACCGCGTTACAAACAAGACTCTGCGAAACCTGAGCGACGGTGCCATCGCGGCCCTGACAAGGTATTACAACAAGTGTTGGCATACGGGCGAGCTGCCCCCACAGTGGAAGACGGCCCGCACGGTGTTAATCCCGAAGCCAGGAAAGCCGCCCAGCATTGAGAACCTGCGCCCGATCTCCCTCACTTCGTGTGTAGCGAAGGTTCTGGAACATGTTCTAATGAATAGATGGCAGCATTACCTAGAGGCAGAAGGGCTATACCCCAATACCATGCTGGGGTTCCGGGAGAGGCTCAGCACACAAGACGCCATGCTATTACTACAGCATGAGGTGCTCGAAGTGAAGGCCCCCACCCGCGACAACAGGGCGGTGCTGGGCCTCGACCTACAAAGCGCCTTTGACAAGGTGCGCCATTCTGCCATCCTGGCGCAGGTATCGAAGCTGGGCATGGGCAGGCGCTCTTACAATTACATCAAGGACTTCCTGTCGGAGAGGAAGGTGAAAATCCAGGCCGGAGAATTGGAACTACCGCTAAAGAAGCTCGGCAGCGTAGGGACACCCCAGGGCTCGGTGATCTCGCCGCTGCTATTCAACCTCCTAATGATCGGGGTGGCCAACCGGCTCACGGAGATCCCACAAGTCCGCCATTCCATCTACACGGACGATATCACCCTGTGGGTCTCCGGGGGCAGTGACGGCCACATCGAGGCGGCATTACAGAGCGCGGTGAACGCTATCGAATCACACTTGGAGGGCTCCGGCCTGACATGCTCTCCGCAGAAGTCCGAGCTCCTAGTGATCCCCCCGCCGGGCGCGTACCGAAAACGTGCGACGATCACAATACGGTCATGCGGAAAACGTGGGAAAACGTGCGGAAAACGTGCGGACTCTGCGACGATCACAATACGGTCGAAGAACGGCACGATCGTACCCACGGTGAGCGCGCTCCGCGTCCTCGGGATGACGTTGGAAAGCAGCCGGTGCAACGGCGCCACAGCAGACCGCCTCGTCACCAAACTCGGGACGGCCACTCACCTCATCACGCGGGTGGCAACGCTACACCAAGGGATGAAGGAAGCCAGCCTGCTCCGGCTGGTCCAGTCATTCGCGGTCAGCCATGTAACCTACATCGGAGCGTACCATTACTGGAAGACGCAAGAACGGAACAAGATCGATGCGGCCATCCGGAAAACGTATAAGGCGGCGCTGGGACTCCTGAACAGTACCAGCACGGAGCAACTCCTGACAATCGGAGTGCACAACACGCTCGATGAAATCAGCGAGGCCCAGCGCACGGCCCAGCTCGAACGTCTTACAACCACACGAACCGGTCGTAGCATTCTCGCACGGCTGGGTTTCGCGGACCGTGCGGCCCGTCAAGCCGACTCGAAGGAACTGCCAGAAGGTGTCCTACGGAGACTCCGGATCACCCCGGTGCCCCGGAACGTGCACCCGGAGCACAACAGCGCCCGGAGAACTGCTAGGGCCCAGGCCCTCACGGAGTTGTACGCCAGGGACACCGGCGCCCTCTTCGTGGACGCAGCGGAGTACCCCGACAGACCCGGAGCCTACGTCGCGGTGGCGGTGCGAGCCACCAGCGGGGAGGTGTACAGTGCTTGCAGTGTACGCGTACCGTCGGCACGGCACGCGGAAGAGACCGCAATTGCCCTGGCCCTCACGGACCCCGGATGCACGACAGTGTTGAGTGACTCCCGCTCGGCGATTGTGAATTACACGCGTAATAGCGTCGGTGCTAGTGCTGTGAATGTGCGGTGCAGTGCAGTGAACAAAGCGGTGCCGGCAACATACTTGCGGTGGTTCCCGGCGCACACGGACACACATGAAGGCAATGACAAATACAAGGGCGGTCACCCCAACCGAAACGAGACGGCGGACGCCGCCGCGTGCGCGCTCACCAACCGCGCGGCGGCCCCTCCCACCACCCCCGTCTCTCCAGTGGAGCGGCGTCGACCAAGCGAAGACAGCATTCACCAGGAACCTCTCGTCGAATACACCGAGATCCTTAGATGGTACCGGCAATGCCGTCGGACCAGGCCACCACCACACCCGAAGCTATCAAGAAAGAAGGCAGTGTTCTACCGCCAGATCCAGACCAAGTCGGTGATCACGCCGGCGCTGGCGCGACACGTGTGCCCGGACGCTTATGAGAGCGCCTTGTGCAGTGTGTGCGCGGTTACGAACGCAACTTTGACTGACATTCTGTGGGACTGTACTCGCAATCCGGTGGAGGCGGCCGCACAGGAGCGGCTGCCGGACAATATTGCAAACGCGATTGCATCGCCGGCCTACGCGTTGCAGTTACAAGCCGTCCAGCAGCTCGAGGCAGCCCTTGCCAGGCAGAAGTGTGGGGAGGCGAGTGCGGAGGGTCCGAGAGGACTTCTCCGGAGACCCGCCGCGCGCCGAACCGGCGGACGCCGGCAGGGCACAGCCTTGAAGACGTGAGCGGCCGCGTCGGGGAGTAGGCTGGCTCCACGGAGCCCTTGCTTGCTCTCTCTGCAGGAGACTATCCAATAAAGTTGTTTCTCTCTCTCTCTCTCTTGAACATGTCTTCGAATTTTAATAAGTGCGTTAACCTTTGTTTTTTAAATAAAAAAAATATCGAGTATAGATATTGTATAAACGGTGTGCCGGTTACCACGAAGACTACTTACAAATTCTTGGGTGTTTTTTTTTTCTCTGACTGTTCATGGAATGTACGTGTGGATCACGTTGTCGTGAAAGCTGCGAGAGTGTTAAGCTTTATTCAGGGTAACTTAAGATGTTCGCATCAGCGACTTAAAGAATTTGCGTATTTGACGTGTGTTCGACCAGTCTTAGAATACGCATGGGCTGTCTGGGATCCGGTGGAGATATCTCCTAGTGATAAGATAGCAAAAATACAGAACAGGGCAGCAATGTTCGTCCTGGGAGGATATCAATGGTGGGAAGTTACCGCTATGAAACGAGAATTGAATTTGGAGCTGCTTTCATCGCGTAGAAGAAAATTGCGATTAAAGCTTCCATATTTAATATGTAATAATAAAACTGGAATCAACAAGGATACATATTTACACACGCCATATTATTTGTCAAATCGAAGTAATCATTCCTTTAAACTCAGAGAATACCGCCCCAGGACTGGTATTTTTGCAAATTCATTTTTTTGTCAAAACGATACATGAGTGGAATGGGCTCTCAAATGCAGAATTGTCTGCTGTGAATGAAAACTTGTTTTTTTTTTAGCCTGTAACCCCCTGCTATAACTCCTTCGGGCGCTGCATGTATACGTTGAATAAAGAATAAATAATAAAGTTATTAAAATACATCATGCAGGCTCATTTTATCAAACCAGAGTAGCAACCATTCGCAAGTGTCTGCGCGCTTGCTTATACGCGTCGCATATATTTCGCGCCGGTAATATTAGTGGCGCAAAATTTGTCAGCCTTACTGCGTTCAGGCGTGGGGAATCGGCGCGATCAATATCAAAAACCAACACAGAGATATCTTCTGATTTTTGGCTATAAGTGGCATAAAAACTCTCTGCGCTCCAACAATATAAAAACATCATGGAAGACATTTTTCCTTTCTGTTTCGGTTATGATGAATCCAATATGTGTGTCGGCGTGACTCGGACACATCGCGTTTGCTAGTTTGAACACGCAAAAGAAAAATCCTGACCCATTCTTTATGAAGAGGTGGGTGACCGGCGAAGTATTTTAGAACGCCATATGGCGGTGACGGATTATTTAAATGAATGTGAGATGCCACTAGTATATAGGGGCAATGACGTTGCACCGATATCATTCCACTGATACGGCAAGGTTGAAGCGCATCGGGGCACGTGTTCTTTCTGCCCACATGATAACCCTACCAGCCCTCCGAATCCGACTGCTTCCTCAAGCTGTCAGTGTATCCCACCCTTATACATCAAGGACGCTCTTTTAAACCACAAGCTATACAAACCACAATCTGGCAGTGCTCCTTCGGTGGCCCATGTTTTCAGCACATAACACGCAGGCTTTTTTCCGTGCTGAAACGGTGCAAAACAAACTACGATATGTGGCACTCACGGAACCCTGGCGTATCATGGGTACAGCAATAATTTGTTTTTTTTTTCTTGACGCCAAGTCGCCCTCTATATCTGTATATCTAGCCATACTGATATATATAGTTCTAGCTATCAGCTCTGACTTCACCTGTTTTTACAACTCAAGATGTACGGGTTCATAAATCTGCCGATGATATTTACGGCGAAGATAAGCATATGAACTGATCCAAGAAAACATAAAAACCCCTGCGGTGCACACATGTCATTGTGTCTGGTACACTGCTTTGAACACGCAGTTGCACGCCTAAATGAAATGCGTTTCTGCGCTGTAACCGGTAAGAGCAAAATATAAATTTAGGGCGTTTTGTTTATTTTTCTAAAGCGATACTTCTGCTTTCTTTTCCCAACTTAGCATAAACAGAATCACAACTGTAACTGGTGTCGAAATTGTCTCGCGCGAGCCGGACGAGGCGGAAAACCGGGACGCACCGCGCTACCTGTAAATCCCCGTTTGGGTGTGCTTGTTTTTGGCTACGCCGCAGGGTTTGTCCTCCAGCGCGAGAACTCGAAATGACTGCAAGCGTGCCGTCATTTCCTAGTTTCATTTTTGTTTAAAAAGCTAATGTGAGTACCACGAAAGGGAAAAAACAAACGACAATGAGTTAACTGTCTGGATATTTGGACATTACAGGGTGAGGAGGAGAAAAAATCGAGCCAAAAAGAAGTAACCAAGGCAGCGCATGTATTACGTCGGCCCTCTGTAGAAATAAAAATAAGCCGAACATCAATGTTTCTAATTGCTTTCAACGTGCCTAAAATGCGATTGGCATTGTAGGTACTGGTTACTACTGTAAGCAAAGAAAGTTACTAAATTGAATCTGGGTACGTTATCCTCAAATGTTGCATTAAAGGTTACTTGCAACACTTTCTCAGCGTTTTTTAAAAAATCCCCTTTTTAGAGCATAGTCAACCAGCGCGGATATACCTCAGTTCAAGAAGCACCCAAGGCAAATATTATGCTGCACGCAGGTGAGACACCTTCAAAACTCGCTCGAAGTGTTAATGCGAATCATTCATGTGGACCACTGAGTCAAAAAGTAGGCGTCGTTGTCGGAAGTCATAAAACGGCTCGTTCGGCTCGGTTTCATAGCGCTAGGCGTTCCAGAGCACGCACATTGACACACAAGTAGTGAAACGTGACTGTCAACGCCAATACAACGCAGATGAAGGAAACCGAACAATGCAGCCTAACGAGCGAACAGGCAGGCAATGAAATCCACCATCACCGCCAACTCTCCCATTGCACCGCGACAGACGCGAGCAGAAGGGCAATGCGGTAGAGACAGATCGAAGCCATTAGAAAGCGTTAAGCGGGATCGCACAGCGAAGGGTCTAAAGCGGCAAGATTACGAAGACCTCCGACAACGCGAGGTGAAGTCAAGACATCTCAAACGTTAACTGGACACCCATTCTTTCGCATTCGTGTCTACGAACTTTTTTTTTTCTTTCTCGCTCTGCACTTTTTTTTGGCAGGCATAGCAGAGTTGCGTGGGCCGCCAATAGTTTTCATAAGACGGAGTGACGAGGGGGTAATAATACCTCGATTAAGAGCGGACAAAGGCGGCTGTACTGAAAGTGTACTGAAAAAGTGTACTGAAGAGGATTCTGTGCCTGGTTGGAGTGTGTACGAATCGTCGCGAAAATGGCGACAGCGTCAAAATTCCCCACATGCATGCATACAGTAAACCCTTGTCGTAACAAAATCCTCTTGACGGGATACAGACTTCGCTGTATGCGATACTTTCTGACAAGCGGAGAATAGTTGTCGTCATGCACATAAAGGGAGACCACGAATCACTTCAAATAAAGCCAGATTTCGAATAAAGAGATTTCGTAACATCGGAGATTTAACCCATTTGCATAGTATCTTACAAAGCGCCCTTCGGCGTTCGGCAAACACAGCAGTCCAAATAGTGCGGGATGCCGCTGGCCCGAGCCCCTGAAACCAGCCGGAGCTCTTTGTGAGACGATGTTCTTTCACGACTTGCAAAAACTCGATAATCGGCACTGCGTGAATCGCAGTCTTGTTGTCGCCTGCGCATCGCTTGCGGATATTGTGGGCTCGCAGCATGTTCCTAGCAATTCCTTAGAAAGAGGTAGGAAACCTGAATTTATCTATATTTATAGCAACTGGCGCGAAATAAGCAGCTTTATAGTAGTGAAGCACGCGGAATTACAGTGATTGATATTTTACCTAGAGTCTGAGATGCCCAAGGTGCAGCTGATAGGCCTAGGTTTCTTTCTTTCTCCTTGACCAATTGCATGCATTTGTCCTCGGCAGTAGTCCAAATTTTCGTTCCCGTGGCGTGCGACAGTACTTATTGTCCCTCTGCTGTTTCTGACACATTTGCCAACGTCTGTAGAAAACGTCGACCTTTGATAGCGTAGAAAAAAGCAAAAAGACGTAATAAATTTTGTACACTCAGCCTTCATAACAGGAATATACTTTGCGGCAGACAGATCCACCCGGGTCATGGTTCAAAATTCTCTCCATACTTTAGCGGGCTTTACACCCCGAACCCACGTTTGGGCTGAGGCGCTTCGTAGGTGTACGCTACAAAATAATTCGCACCACCTGGGGATCATAAATGTGCGCTCAAATCAACACAGGCGTTCTTGTCTCCCCCCCCCCCCTCCCCCAACCCCATCTAAAATAAACTGTCACCGTCCCCATGGCCGTGATAGAACACGATTCCTATAGCTTAGTAACCCGACGCCTTGGACACTCCACCAACACGTCGAACAGAGTCCCCCATTCCGGGGAAAGTGTACGATCACCGTCTCTAAATCACAAACACAATTTCATTTATTGTAAGGATAGCTACAACAGTATAGAGAAACACTATGTGGAAAGGGCACGCTCAAACGGACCTTCATTGTTGTCAAAACCTTAGCGCGAAAGCACCCCTCCTGAGGCGTTTGAAACGTAGTGAGGTCAAGCGCACAGCGTGCGCTCTCCTTATTCTCCTTATCACAGATCCCAATATTTATTGGGGTATTTTAAATCCAGCACTAATTTCTGTTCATTACTTTTGAGTGCTCGGCACCATTCGACGTCCTCGATGAAATGGTTAGCAGCCTTCGCCCCCTAGTTATACGCCGCAATGCACCGCAGGTTTATAACACTTTTAATTTTTTTTCTGATATTTAGGTTGATGAGAACAAGCGGACCTATCTCTGTATAATAATGGACCGCACCTCCGCGCTTTCTGCAATCTCTTTGGGGATACAGAATCCTACCCCTAGATCTTTCCTTTCTCGATGTCCTCGGAGGTATGGGATATCAGTGCTATTTACCCTGTTTAGGCTTTCCCCCTCTCTCACCCCTCCCTATTTTTTAAATCACGCCTAATACTACGATATCCCAGTTAATGCCCAAGATCGCCTCTAAGAGATTAGCTAAGCTGTCCTTGCGGTACATATTTTCATCGTTAAACGTTGCCATGTTTCGAGGAATCTGGAAAGACGCGATCTCCTGAACCATCGTGTCCAGGAAGCTAAGCGAGAAATACGTTAGGATAAGGGTGCAACTTCATTGCTAAACGACCTCTTGTTTTGTACGTGTGCGAACTCAAATAATCCAGGGTGTCTCGTGCTGCTTTTCGCTTATCTGAGCGTGTGGCAATCAAGATGACAGGATGCAGTTGTGAGGTCTTCCATTCCAGAATAGCTAGAATATGTGGAAGGGCGTTTAGGTAATAACGGGTGGCTTGTATTACGACGTCACTTCTAAAGGCAGGAAGGCTGCTCGGTCCCATATGATGTGGCTCCGTTTTGTGGAGCATTAAATTGTCATGATCCATCAACATTGTGCGGCTGTTTTTCAGTGTGTATTTTCGGAGCATTTATGCTTTCAGAAACCAATAACCCACATTACACACGTCGGTATTGTTATTTTAGCTAACAGATACCACGGGGCACGAATTGTTTGGCGTTGCGTTCGTAATATTAAAACAAAAGCTGGCTTTTTGCTATGAGTATCACCTAAAACAGGAACTGCAAGAAATAGTGGCCCCACTCAACGTCGGCTGCTTTTTATATACATTAAGGCCGAATATCTGATTTCATGTCAAAAACGTAACGTCAAGGAACCAAACCATCAATACCAAGCAAAAGAACCAGTCACTGTTTTATTATATGAACACGCATATAAAACGTTCGATAATTCATATAGGGCCACCATCTTGTTTTGTATATCTGTGGGAAGCTATGTGCTGTGTATTGTACTGAAAAATGGGAAACTTCGGTGAGAGAATGAGAGCTGAACCACTTAAATGGCTTTAAAATAGGGGGGGGGGGGCAGCCTCCGGTAAGGCCACTAAATACTCCCGTTTATTGTATTTTTGTGCTAAACGATTAATCGTTATTACGTATGAACCAGAAAGCAATATAATAAGGAAACAAATGCGTTTAGAAATGAATTACGAAGACGCTTTGAATAGTGGTCGAATGGTCACTCCTTTTCAGGGTGCCACACACCAGCCTGCAGCCTTCGCTTAAGAACGGCGTAATTGGCGTGTACTCAAAATATATTCTGTGCTTACATAACCAAGTTTACACTGAGGCGTCTAATGTGCGGCGGAGGGGGCGTTTATCAAGGACCATCTTTCAGAAAACGTGAACATTCAACCTCGTGGGTCTCCCTTCTGAGGCATGTTTCCCGCAGTAATCTAGATCCACGCTGGGCGCACCATTGCGCACTCGAGTACCTGTTTACCCTGCACTGCGGAGCTGGAGACTCTCGAGCACCCCGACTCCTCTCGCGTTTCAGGCGACAGTACTGACGAGGATGTTCTGAAGATGTAAGCACTCGCTGAGCTCTGCGCAGCTCGTCACGCGGCCGCGTGTAATACCAGTCAGGCACCAGCACAAAAGTGGGCGAAGCAGGCGCCCACTGAAAGACATTCCTCATCCAGAACGAGCGTAATTCTATTCCATCGGGAGGAAAGCAGTGAATTTGTACCGTACTTGGATGACTGCGGAAACAGTTTGGAGAGGCCAGAACCTAGTTATTTGGCTCTTCACGCGAGTGACCCGTACTAGAAATTGCGCTCCTCCCGCAATCGGTGCATTTCCTGCCCCCACTATCCGTCGCTGCGTGAAAAAACATCTTCTGCAAACTTCTGATTCTCTAACGCCATCGACGGGGGCTTAAACTGTGCTATTTTCTGGGAATATGGGCTTACACAACGAAGCAACCTTTGGGGGCCAACGGTCGCTTACTCTTGCTTCTACTAGAGAATCTTTTTAGGTCTTAAGAGCTCGGGTCCTGGTAACTGTTGTAGCGTATTTAAGTGGACTCGAGCCTGTATATCACGTTATAGGTCCGGGATTTCTTTCGTCTAGAGTGGCGAGCATAACGTAAGCACCAGGTCCTGGGGCACACCGTGAGGATTAATTATCGAGTGGAGGGGTTTGGCCCCTTCGGGCCATCTCTGAATCTGTTTTGTACTAAACCTCAGGCCTATCTACACCCCCTCCTCCCAATTATAAATGGACAGTTGCAAGTACACAAGCAGCCGTCACCTGCGCTTTTGGCGTGCGCCGAAAAGCTGACAAATATTACGAATGATGCTTACAACTTTCCAAAAAATTCTAGTCAAAATGCCAGATGAAACTTGTTTTGAATAGCGATTGGGCTTCCTGCTGAAGTGTGCGACCATGCCACTTGACGAGGCCCCTGGACAGCACCCTGCGAAGCTCATGTCCTCTCATTCGCAACCGCCAGGACCCACCTCCTCGCTCCCGTGGGTTTACCTTCAATATTATGGCGGCTCGACGGGCACTGGGAGGGGGCGCTGGGCACCTCCGATCCGGAGGTGCAAGCGTCTGACGAATCGGGCTGCCATTGACAACGCCAGGCTTAACCCAGCGGCCACCATGTCCCCGTAACAGTGCTTGGCTCAATAACGCTCTCTCTCTCTCTCTCTCTCTCTCTCTCTCTCTCTCTCTCTCTCTCTCTCTCTCTCTCTCTCTCTCTCTCTCTCTCTCTCTCTCTCTCTCTCTCTCTCTCCTAAATTGTTCAGAACAAGGAAAACACTGTCTCCGGTTATAGGAGAGAGAAAACACGTAAACACGTACTCGAACAGTTTCATGTAGGTCACTGCTAGCCCAAAGCTCTGCTCTCTACACCTTTACAACCGCGGAGTCCTTGATAGTCACCGTTTTTTCCTTCTGGCCCAATCACAATTTCCAAAAGGAGCCCTAACAGCGTTTGTCGGGCTTGTTGGAGGCTTACAGCGGCATGGTTTATTAGAACCGCATGGTTTGCTCCGCGTGGTCAGCGGTCTGGCTTTAAGCCCGTTCCCGGTAAATGCCAAGATGCCGAGCTGCGCTGTGCTCCGAGTGCAACCGTGTACTCTTTGTAGATTTACTGTTCTGTTCCTGACCGGCGGGGACTCGCCGCGTAGACTTGGAGCTGGCAGGTTATCTTTTGGAACGCTTGGGCGTAATCCGGTGGGTCTTTTCGCAGCGACTAGTATTCCAGAAAAGTGTAGAGGGGCGTCAGACAAAAATATGACATGGGTCTGTTGCCAAAAAAGAACTCGTCCATGCGTACGTACGTATTTCATGAAAATTACAAATATGGAACCGATTATCATTCAGCCAACCAAATTACGCGGATACTGCATATTTTTGAAGGCAAAAACAAAATCAGCGTATTTTCGTACTCATGTTGTACTTTCATGTCTCGGTCTTCCTATGAGGACCAGTGCGGGCTGGTATAAGGTGATAAAGTTAAACGCGCCATGTAAGGTGAATAACAGTAGCTCTTTGCTTCTTCCATTCTCGCCTGGAAGCTTTAAGGAGGCTCCAGTGATCGCCAGAATAGGTCTACACTCCGTAGTTTGCTCACGGCAATAGATACGTTCGGCGACCACGACATTGCTTTTCGGGTGATTCTATTTACTTGGACTATTCTTCTGAGGGTGATATTACTGCTGCGGATGCCAGCATGATGTCAGCATGAAGAACGCAAGAAAGGAAGAAATATCTTTCGAGCGAGTTTCTAAATGATTCATTGTGGCAATGGAAGTGTTTGGGCTCGTTGGTTCGTATACATCAAACATAAACAGCGCTCAAGACGGGACAGAAAGAAGGAGGCTACCAGATGAACACTCTCTTTACTCTATTGTCAGCGCTGTGTGTGTAGGCTCCTTCTTTCTGTCCCGTGTTGAGCGCTGTTTATGTTTGAAGATTCATTGTGCTTAGAAACGCAATAATTTGCATTGCATATTCTGGCCATTTCACCTCAAAGCTTGACGCAATCATCAGAAAATGTGTGCAAGCGCTAAAAGAGGTTAAAAATTATTTTAGGGGCCTTTAAGAGGCTTGAACTGTTGGAACTTGTGCGTTCCCAGCTGTGAAGTTTAGAGATGCCTGTTTAGTACTATTACCATCTTCCAGCCATGAAGAGATCGTTACATCCTGGCGGCAACAGGAGGGGTAGGCGGGGCGGTGTTGTGTTTTGCCTCATTTATGCAGTTCTGTGGTCGGAAAGCCTGCATACCGGCCAAAGTTGAAACGCGCACATGTGTGCATAAAATTATTGATCCAGACGAAAGGAAAATGGGAGGCCACCAGCAGGCGGAAACATGCCTCGCCATTCGCCGGGCACAGAACGGCCTGCTAGTGTAGGGAATGGGGAGGAAAGATCGAGTACACGTAAATGTTGAGTACAGAGAGAAAGAGTAATTGTGCAGGTAGAGATAGTTGGTATGAAACACACGTATGAAACGCTATATTTTCCCTTTAAAACGGTGTTTGTTTTTCCCCGGTTCCCGTCACACTCCCGTTCTCCGTAACTATTCTCATAACTGAACTATTTTAAAATGGAGCGGCCAAAGTGCAGCTGCTAAGAGAAATACTAACTGAAAGTGTGCTCAACCCATTAGAAACGCACTTATTTGCAGCTTCATAACGAGTTACATAGGGGTTATAATGGAATTTCTTAGTTAGCCCTTTCTAATATCTCAGCCACGCTGGCCCGTGAGTGCGAGCCACCAAGTGGTCGCTGAATTTTTCTGCTGCGCCCTGCAGTAGACTCAACAAGTGCTATGTGCGGCTGCAAAGATTTTTTCCTGAAATCCCGCAAGCACTCAGAGATCAGCCGGGGAAGAAAGCAGCAGGTGGAGCATGAGGAAGCTGAATCCCTGGGTAACCAAAGACGGCGAGGAAATAGGCCGCTGAACTAGAGCGAATACGGCCCCGGCGATGTACGTGTCAGTGCTTGCGTACGTCTCAAGACACATTCAAACATATTTAGCACACGTACCTTTACACGCCACGGCACATTATTTGCGATATAAGAGCCTAGCTACTTCTAGGCAAAACTTACCACTCACCCCGACAAACGACGTACATGTCACGCTGGACATATACAGCAAGGGGAAAGGCGATGTTCTCTAAAAGAACCTGTTGTATGGCCTGTTAAGTATGGTCTAAAAACATGGCTATTAGTGCAAGTAAAGAAAACACAAAAAGGTGGATACCGACAGATACCATCCTTCTTGTGCTTTGTTTACTTGCAACAATACCTGTGTCTGTAGACAACTGTTCTCTTCTGGACATTCCTATAGAAGCAAGTAGTGTTAGTGAGCCTGTGGCCTAATATAGTTTAAAACATACCATGCCGTTTGATGTTATTTGAATCAAGACAAGTAAACAATCGCCACGCCGCAAATACTATTCATCCGATTCGGGAAACATACTTTTAGCTGTTGCCTTAGAAATATTCGAACGTACAGCGTTTTGCTTCTTCTGTCTTCCTAGACTAAAGAAAGGCCACCAACCTTTCTCCGTTTTAGTTTCTTCGTCTCATATTCACACATCTCTGCCTCTCCCTTTTTCTTAGTTATTTCTATGTTTTAAGGCCTCTAAAATGGGCCTTACTCTGTTTTTGCGGCGCCTACTTCCAACGAATTGAAACAAACGTCCTTCATTTTGCGCATCACTATGCGACATGAGCAAGAACATGCGGGTTGCGAGGCCCATTGCGATCTTCTGGTCCTACTCTCATTGCATCATGATTGAGAGCGACGTTAAGTATCCAAGTAGGTGCAGGACTGCCCTGAGCACTTTTAGTACGAAACCGTTTCTTCGAAGCTCTATCCCGGACGGCTAGCGAAAACAGCGACCGTCTGCACCCTTCACTTGAGATTTCCACACCAAATAACATTGCGTAACCGCATGAATAGCAACACTCTAACGCAGCATATCAAGTCTCCCTGTGGGGATTTTAATACTCTTATCAAGCATTTTATTCTCGTACTCTTCCCATAACTGCAGATTCATTTTGCCTATTATTGTGTTTTTTTTGCCACACCATGCAGCTAAGACGTTCAAGTAGCTCCTGGCTAGGCATTCCTCCCAAGGAGAGTTACGCAACCTTCCTATCGCATACTCAAAGCCTACATGTAACCGCTACGGAAGCACATACTGCAGGTTGCATAAGTACCGCAAATTGACACGGAGCCTTGCGCTGTCTCAAATACAGTATTGCGCTTACTAAACGTATAGCTATCAGAGCGTCTCACTTGCTCGGATGCTGGGAAAGAAGGGACACGCATACGACGAAAGGAGCGCTTATCCCCGAGTCACGCGCTTCTTGAGTGAATAGGAGCGTGGGTAAAGAAAGCGAACAAAAAGGGGATATTACGAGGGAGGGATTTGCGGCTTTAGGGATCACTTTGGTTTGTGCTTCGCTCTTTCTCACTTATGGCGCGGATGAGCTGCAGATGTTGCCAGTTTGCGCCACCCTTAGAGCATTATTGGGAAGGATAAAAATGGGAGGGGAGCAGAAAGGGTGCAGTGCGCCGCGTGTTTACTCTCCTGTCAGCTCTTCCCATGTCGTCTGTTTTGGTTTCGAGGCCATAATCCTAACAAAACGTTCACTTATTTTTTTGCCTACGTGTGTTAGAAATCGATCGTTTCACGTTATTGTCCGTGTTTCTTTCGTGGGATAAAGTAGCTTTTCACTGTTACGTTTAAATGCTTTACTCGCCCGACATGTTTTTGTGATGCCAGGGGAAGTTTCAATGCATATGTTTATTACACAAAAATAAGTCCACGTTGTTTCTATTGCAACTGTATCGAAATATGAGACTGGACGACTACAAAATGTTTTTTGTGATCTTGCGCTACTCATTGTGTTCATCTGGTTGCCTCGCCTGATCTTCGCTGTTTATTCCTTGCAACTCAGCGACTTTCCTGATGCACATGCAACCAAGCGGTAAGCTCAGGGATGAATCTTCGGCTTCGTCGGCTGTCTCGGAGCACAAGCAGCGACATTCATGCCCGTTCCAGCAGTCCACCAGCTGCTTGTGAAACAAGATATGGTGCTGTAAGGTTGCAAGAAATTAAGGAGCTGTTCTTGCGACTGTCCACTCGACTGGCGGGAGTGCTTACTGATGATGACGCTGCTCTGCTGGTTACGCACAAATTTTCTTCATATTTTCACCGCTGGTGAAGGTGACGATGACACTCTTGTTATCCCCTCCCAATACCGCACGTTTAACTAACCGGCAGTAAGACGAGGCCCAAGCCAGCGCCGTTGAAGTGGATTCAGCAGCTCTGCAGCTGCTGAAACAGCACCCTAAAAACACGGTACCTGTGAGCAGCGTTACCAGATCGCGAAGAGGCTTCTACATCAGCCTCTGGCCAAAATTTCACCAGATTTCACCAGCACTATTATACGACCATTACAACACACTTCTGATTTCTGCATCTTTTCGGTGCATGCAATTTTCCGACACATAATGTTTAAAAAGGTGTTCTTGTTGACTTTGTCCAGCCCATCGTGTTGGGAACGACTTGATTACCTCTTTTATTAAGTCTGCAAAATGGGTTTGAGCGAAGGGCAATCAAATGTTTTCTTCATATCGGTCGAAGTGCTAGGTAAAAAGCACTCTATTTTCTATCGGCACGCCTGCGCGAGAATTTGCCGCGAATCCAATACAATGCTTGCTGTACTTTTTGCCTGTCTTCCTATTATACATACGACCTGTGGCCACCCATACTTCTCTCACGTTAATATGCGAGCATTTAAGATTTTACTGGTTCTGGTATAATCATCCTGCATACAAAACGGGTTAGTGAAAAATTTATTAGAGCGGAAGCGCTAATGTGACGTCCCGCGTAAAGTATTTTGGATCATTTTATTCGGTGTTGTTTGCTTCAAATTGAAAATGTCACATTTTGGTTTATGTTGCATTTAAAGGGTGGTGAAAACCAAAACTATGTATCGAACACATTAAAACGCGAATGCAGCGCCGTAATCTGGGATCCACTCAGATGTTTAGGGGGCTGGAAAAGCTTCTATTCAGTAAAAGAAAACCACAGGAAAAGAAAACACACTTTTTTTTCAGAACTTTTCACCAGAGATTGTTGGGTGTACCAAGAGCTGTTCCTTTATTAAAATAGCCCCCAAATTTCACAAGATTTTTTTACTCTCTCGGGCCTAAGTTTGGCATCTGGCAACTTAGCTTGGGAGGGGTAACCTTTTGACGCAGTGGCTCGATCGTACTCCGTGCAGCGCATCTATCTGCGTGGGCCAATGTCTTCGTGTGCGGCAGTCGCGCCATCGTCACTCCTATATTACCATAGCGGCGCACACGTGAAGAAGCTGTGAAAACGCCTTCTTACTGCTTTTATTCATTTATTTCTTTTCGTTCGCACGCATGCGACGTTTGCTGATAGCAAGTTTATAACACCTTTTTGTCATACCCGGCTCCCCATCCTTTCTGAGTGGAAGGTTCCCACCTCGTCTCCGCTTCAGGCTCGTATATCCAGCTTTCGCTGGTGCGACTCATAGCAATCTCATTTCGTGAGAGAACTTCCCCGGCACGAAATGAACGTAGACAAAAGCACCATCCTTCAGCTTTTTTATTTTCTTTTCCACAGCATCATCTGTTGCCAGGCAGAAGCTCCGAGCTTATGGAAGCTGGTATTGAGTTGCATTTCTACGATATCGGGACTGGTTCTCAGTATACGCACAGATGTGCTCAAAACTTTTGGTTTGGAAGTGTTCGAGGAACCTGGTAAGTTTTGCACGTTCACAACCTGCTGTTTTTTGGGGTCTACTAACTCTCTTTGACTACTTTATAAACGAGCGCTCTCGACAGGATCATCATTGAAAATTTTTACCTGATGCTTTGGGTAATCGAATGTTGTTGAGTTTGACCACGGATGAGAGTGAAGTTAGCAATATGCAACAGGAGAAGCTGTACTTCAGTTACCTGGAATGTATAGCTGGAACAAATTTGAAGGTAGTCACGTGACAGTTGACGGATCGGGACAAGGTATTATTGTGTGAAACTCTTAATTTAATTGGCATTCTGTGACTGTTCACTTGTTTTTTTTTTTTTTTGCTTTATCTGTCCAAATGCTTTCTTTCTGTTTTCAAGAGGAAGAACATAAAATAGATATTCGGGGGCGGGGAAGTGAAGAGACGGGCAGGGTGTTGCAGAATAGGCAGTAAAAAGTATGAAAAAATGAAAGGAGTGGGAGAGAAGGGGAGGGCAACTCAACCTTCAAACGGAGGAGCGCTTGGCCGTCCGATGTCTGTACAACCATTTTCCTGCGGCAGCCCGCCAATTTGACCTTCAAGCAGAAGAAAATAGAGGGAATGCAGGCGTGGTGGGAGGGATTCTAGGGAAAGAGCGATTGGTGTGGGCGAAACGGTCAAGCCAGGAAGACGGTGCCCGAAGTGAATTCTGTTCGTTAGCACAAACGTAACACACATGGAAAAATCCTAAGAGCATCACATTGATAGCCACCGAAGACGGGTTCCGCCCGATTTTATTTTCCCGTGGAAATAAGGTAAACTTAGCTTTCGCCCAATTTCGGCTGTTCCACAAGCCAGAAGAACTTCTATTGGAAACCATACCGCCCACATCCGCCTGTTTCCCTATCCCCCTCTTGTTTATTTTCTTGCTGTGTGATGTTTTTATAAGAATTCTTGTAACTACTAAGCTTCGACGGGTCAGCAGTGGTGGCGGCCGGCAGCAGTCTAAATAAACGATGTTATCGAAGCCAGTTAGCGATGAACGTAGTAAGCAAAAGTGAAAGGAAACAACGCAAAGGCAGCCGTTATCGTTTCTGGTAGCAGTGCCGGTCGTTTATGGAACATCAGCAGGAGAGGAAAAGCTAATGTGATCTCATTCCCACCGTAGTCAAAAACAACACACGGAGGCAGTGTCGGCTAGATCGGCAAATGCTCCCGCCATGACCGCAAAATTGATTCCGGCCGCAATTCGGCATCGAAAGAGAGAGGTGGGCAGAAGAGACAGATATCTTGTTTTAGGACCGAAGGAGGGAGCTGCTGCTGTCCCCCAAATGCAGGTTCACAAAACGTCCCTCTAGAAAATGTGGGTGTGAGGGCGGTTAGGCGGAGAAAAAAGATGTAACAACAAAATTAGAGGAACGACGGGATGAAAAAAAAATCAGCAAACAAGGAGTGGTAGGCGTGCACGGAATTGGTAAAGTCGAGACTGTACCGATGCTGTGTGGGAAGGCCAGGGGACTCAAGAGTGAAATCGAAAGCTCCACGGCCTCAGGGCGGAAACAGAAGGTGAATTGCCGAAGTAGTAGTAGTAATAACTTTATTTTGCACAAAAGTTGCGGTTATTGCACCACTGAGTTGTTCCCACAGTCATCTGGACAGCGGGGCTCCGATGTTTCGGGAGCTCGGTGTCCTCAGCCAACTGGGCGAGGGCTTCTTGCACGAGGGGAGTTGGGCCTGCACCATCTTAATGAGGTTGGAATCCTTGATGCCCTTGTGCCTTGTCGCAACCCTGAAAATGGCCCGGGTGGTTTGATATATCCCCTTCTCAATCTTACCGAGTGCAACTGTATGCCGCCCATTAGCATTTAGGCGAAGTCCCAAGACCTACATGGAATGAACTATATTAATGTCGTCCCCTGATGGTGTGGTTATATTCAATACTGGTGGGTTTTTACGATGCGGTTTGTTGGTGAAAAGTTCCGATTTTGGGGGGACACAATAAGTCGCGCACGGCTGCGTACTCCTTAACGGTTTGGGTTGCCCGTTTCAGGGCTTCCTGTATTTGGCCGGCGGAGCCTCAAGCCATCCACAGGGTGATGTCGTCTGCATAGATGGAATGATGTAGGTAGTGTATGTCCGATAGAAGAGCCGGAAGGTCCTTGATGGCGAGGCTAAACAAGAAAGGGGACGGTACCTTTCCTTGGGGGGGTTCCTAGGCTACGCAGCCTAATGGGGTCCGAGTGAATGTTTCCGAAATGAAGGGTGAGGATACGAGATGAGAGGAACGATTTAATGCTGGTCTACGTGCGCTCTCAAAAGCCATTCTTGTTCACCATCAGTAGTATGGCCGAGTGTCACGCAATGTCGGTGATTTTGGAGGTATATAAACCAAGCTTAACCTTAGTTGTGTGCTTTGGCGCGTATGCAGGATCCAAGATGTGATGGTGTAGTTTCAACATAAGATCCTGAGTTCATAGACGAGCGTGAAATTTTAGCATGGTGTGAGGGAACAGCTGAGTCTTTTCGGCGTGTTCGGTGAGTCGTATAAAAACAATATGCTCTGGTAGTTTTCCTAGGCACGATGCTGCCGAAGAAAGCTCAGCATTGAAATGGCCCGTAAAAGCTCACGATGCTCTAATCTATAATGGAGATCAGAGAAAGACCTTCATAGTTTCTGGCACAGCTCGTATAGCGCAATGGAATCAGCAGTCACGAAAGGACGTTGTTGAGGCCTACCGTACGTGGTCAAGCAGTATGAAGGCAAAAAGCTGAGAGATGTCGGCACTCCACTCCCTAATTAGCACGAAAGAAGGGCCGATGAGAAAATAACGCCAGCTACTCGAGGTTACGGTTGACGCAACTGCCCTAGTTGACCAATAAGGCTGTGTGCAGTAGAAAGCTATGTGAGAGTCAGTATCGCGCGAAACTGCCAGGAATTCCTCAGAGTATTTATTCCTGGGAGGCCACAGTTAGCGGGCGACCATTGAACAACTTCCCAACCTCTATCTGAAAACGCAGGACATTATCCAGTTTGGCGTGAAAAAAGCGAAATGTCTTTTTTTGTCATATACAACGGGGTGACCAGCGAGAGACCAGCACTGCCATTTCACGTCGAAAAAAGGAATTGAAGTTCGGCAAACGCTGCTTGCATTGCAACCGGCTCTGTCAAATTGAAGACGAGGGCTTTAAGGTTAAAGAAGCTGGACCTCAAGACTTCCTGCCTGCTGCGGGATGGTGTACGCTACTCTTTCAGTGTCCCGCTTTGGTCGTACTGACTCGTCTGTTTAATCTGATTGTCACTGAATTGCGAAAGACGAGCTTTAACAGCCTGGTGGAGGGGTCTGGATGCACTCCCGTCGGAGCTCAAAGACGTGTTGGGAAACATACCTGAAGAGTGGTGGAGCTGAGGTGGACGCTGCTCGAAATCACCAAAAAGTATGAAATGGGCCCCGTTGTGACCCACAACCACGCCGGAGTTGTTTCGGAGGCGTAGAGCGAGCACAACCCCGCTAAAACCTGAATGAGTCTTTCCGAGGGCCGTATGAAACGTTCTAGTGCATGATTCTACAAACGCTTCTCAGCGACACGGTGGTCAAACCAAGCCGTATTATCCCGGTAACATCAATGCGCGGGAACAAAAAAAAATTCAAAGGTTTTCTTGGCGCCTAATCACGGCGACCGCACTCGCTTTACGGTCCGAGCTGGCTCAGTTCTTGACTCCTCTTACGACATTGCCTTCTAAGATGAGATAGCTTTGGACGCTATCTTGATCGACCATGGAAGACCCAGATGGCTGTTCTGGTTTGTTTGTGATACCCTGTAGTCGTTCACAAGGAAGTGATGGCGTGTGAAACGTAAAGCATCGCTGATCATTTCGGAGCTCAGAAGCAAACAGCGACATTAATTTGAGAATACAGAAGGTGCTTTCCGACATTTCGCATTACCTTATCGACACTTTCAACTCGGCCAGTAGAAACAGTGCACAACAATGTCCTCAACGCAGGGGTACGCAACTGAGCTGATATTCTCTTATACTTCTCGCTTATACAATGAATCCGAAAGGGGACGTGATAGGCCGAGTGTGATGCTGCCTAGAGTCAAGCTATTGGCAGCTTGTATAGTGTCTCTAATGAATGCTGCCTTCCTGTTGGTAACCTTGCGAAAACGCCGGGTCAAATTGGCCGGGCAAGGATTAATGCGGCAGAATTGAAATGCGAAACAACATTCATGAGGACAAATGGACATATAGGGGAATAGGTTCCGCGCGGAGGAAAGTAATAAGTAGAAGTAGAAACGGAAGTGGAGGTGGAGAATAAAATTCTTCCGATACCACCTCAGCGGCCCTCTGCAAACACAAGGGTTTGGGAACACACACGCCGCTCGTTGGGGACACCCTAACCTGTACCACTCCACATGAGAATTCCCCAAACCCCCGACCCAATTGCCTATACCCAGCCCCGCCCCCTCCGGATGGGAAGCCGCTCTTTCCAGCTCAGCCTTGGTCATCCAGTGCGGACTGATCGACCGGGCAAGACGGATCGCAGCAGCAAATGGGGCCCTGGACTAAGGGCACCACCCTCTGAGAGCTAAATAATCTGACTTTATAATAAAGTTTTCTACTACTACTACTAGCCGCCTTTCCCCTACGCACGGACGTCGCATAAAAGAGGAGAAATTCATCTTTAGGTTTTTATCCCGAATCGAGCGGCTCTTTTTTGTTAACCTAAATTACGTGTCGTACTCGACATAAAAATTAATACTTCGTCCAAACCAGCATTTTGCTTCCGTCTTGTGTGATATATGTGCACAGGACCACAATTTGCTTTGTTGCACACTTCGTGTGCACCCAGGCACTTGTGTAACCTTGAAGACGTTCTGGATAAATTATGGCTCACTATGGATCTCTCTTTGAAGCTAACTTATAGGAACAAAAAACTAGCAATGAGAAAACCAGTTAGTTTACTACCCGTCCGTCTGCTGCACACTTATCGCAATGGCGCCCGTCTGCTCGGTTGCCCAAGACTCAATGCCTGTGTTGCCTCGAGGCGGAGCTGCGTCTGTAAATCGATCAAACTGATCGTATACTCTTTGAGAACCGTCTAAGTTTCCTCCTCTAGAGAATGCCTGTTCAGATGAACTGCTCGAGTGAGATTGTTATTAATGGGAATCCCGAGACGGGTTTTCAGAGGCGAGACAGGTGTATATTTAGGTAGCATGTATGCAACACGAAGGTTGCGCGAACGGCTTGAAATACTCCTGTTTCAGTTTAAAAGATCTAGAGAAATTACGGTGTATGCTTAGAAGTTTCTAGCAAAAAGCCTAGTTGGACGCTTCTGTTGGGTTGGTGTTAAATTCTAGGCTTCCAATGATAACACGACAGTGCTTTGCCTGCCCCTATCTTGCTTCCCCTGGAATATGGATCTCCTAAAACATCACGACGCCATGGTTGTCCCTCGTGTCACTTGGCCCCCGCTTTTCGAACTCGTGGCCATAGAAGTTGAGGAAAGCCCATGTCGTAAACTCAGATCAACAGGCCACATTGTTTTGTCTTCTGCCCCTTAATGGCAAGCCGATGGTACCACGTAAGGAGCCCTCGACGCTAGCAATCTTTGCTTGCCATACAACCTTGCCACTTTGTTTTCTTACAAACGCCCATGCCTCCTTCAAATCGATCGTTCAGAAAAAAGCTCCCTCTAGATTAGATACACCAGCACTCGCCCCCCCCCCCCCTCACCCCTCCTTTCCCTTACGCCGCACTTTCGACGGCTTCGTCCGCTGAGAGGAGGATTTCCTCAGAAAAAAAAATTCTGCAGCTGCTACAATGTGGCAATCAGCTTTGGCTGCAAAGCACATTAGGGTTCCCGTCTTCTCTACCTGCCAGTTCTAGTCGGCGGTCTTTCACTCAGAGCACAGACGGCCCCTGATTACTTTTTGCGATTCCACCCTCACTGAAAGCACCAGGTGCTTCTGCTGCACTCCTGATATCGTGCCCATCAACTACTAGGTTGTTATGATTCTTTTTGGTGCCTTACCCTCTCTGCCATTGCACATGCTCTCGGCTTCTCCCCCTTTATGTCTCAGGATGAAGCCACATACACGCACAAACATTATCAGGATGCCATTCCCTAGCCAGGAAGCCATTAAACGTGACTCTTTTGTCGGTCGTCCACCCGTTAACCGTATAAGATTATTGCGTTCATCGCGCTGGCTTTCTTTTACAAGTTTCAGGGACGATCACATCGGCTGCAAGTTTCAGTACCAATTGAAGTGATTAGTGCTGTAAATTACCTTATAAAAATGATTGATTGATTGATTGATTGATTGATTGATTGATTGATTGATTGATTGATTGATTGATTGATTGATTCAAACAACTAGGAGTCGAATCGTTTCTAATGGAAGCTCCGCAAAATTGCAAACTGACCAAAATGTTTTGCTTGAACAATCACGTGGCACACACGCATTCTTCTCTCTTGGATTCACCCTAGAGTTCTCCCAAAAATACGTCCAAACAACGGGCGAACAAAACAATAGCGGATTACACAGCACAGCCAGAAGTCTCTCAATCGACGCAGGAATAAACGCGTCGTTCCTGAGACAACAATATCACAGCTGCTAGAGATGGCCTGTGCAATGTCGCCTTGGGACTTAATGCTCACCTAAATCGAAATTCTGCCATAAGCCTGGAGGCCCCACATGTCATTAAATTGCGAAAAATCCCTAGACATTCCCACTTGAATCGCTCCACTTGCTCTGAGTAGTGGTCAGCTCTGCTGTCCAGCTGTTGACCTGAGGACCAACTCCTGCTAGTGAACAGGGCTGAGGGAGCCCGGGCAGCAAGTGCGCGCCTGTACTGAGGAACCTCTCTCGCAAGATTGACTAATAAAGTTTTTTCTGACTAATACATCTGTGTAAATACTCCCCTGCTAACCCTTAGCTGCAAATTCATTTCAGTAGGCAACAGTCAAAATAACTGAACGTTGCTCAGTCTTGAACGCAGAAATAATAAGAGATGTATGAGACTGGGCAGAGGGGATAGAGTCCCCTTAGTGAACGAATGTATTTATAATTCTTTTCGAGAATCCTTCCGTTTAGATAGCCCGTCTTTTATTTTTAAACTTAGTGGTGCACTAGAGATGGACGCGGACACGTTCACACAAAAATTTAAAGCTCTGCAACTACAACCCACTCGTGTGCAGGTCGCCCTTTCCACCGACCTTTGAGTGTTCTTTCCACCTCGTGTTTGGTTGCTGTTGGAACCTCAGGAACTAAACAAGTTCTTTACGTACTGTATCCCATTCTGAAGTTGTAAAACCATAAACGTACATTGAACCTTTCCACCTCTTTTGTTATAAGTTTTTGTGTGTGTGGAGTAAAAGCTCTTTAATTAGACCCGCAAGCGAACGCCGCCTCCGTTAAAAAGATTAAAGTTCTAACTTATGAAAGTGACCAATAACAGCTCTACACGGCTGGTGGGAATAACTAGATCATGTCAACACTTTGACGCTTGAATAATCCCGTGATTGCGTCCTACTTTTTGTCCATAATGACGACATTCGGATACAAACGGGAGGCATTCCATCCGGCCATGACTTCTGAGCGGACGGCCGCACTATACGTATATGCTTCGTGTTCGTCTTTATTATCGTCATTGGCAGTGACAAGTCCTGCGCTTCTGGCCTGAGGTAAGCATTCATCTATCAGCGCATCACACACACCGGTGTACTAGCGTCCTCATCGACGTAGTTAGCCAGGAATGTGTCTTGCAAAACGTCCTACATGTAAGCTTTAGACTGGCGTTATTTTATTCGGTTTACACTTTTATGCCCTTTCCATTCTACGCAGCGTCGTGTGTAGGCACCAAGTGCGTTTCTGTGTTTGTAAACCAGGCGCCAGGGCCGCCAAAGCGGTGGCGTGTAGCGCGACTTATCCATGCCAGAACCTACTTGGGTTTGAATTCTTGTTTAACGGACTTCGTTATACATGACATTCTATGGAAACTTCGCCGCACCAAATTGTACAGTTCTAATTATCGAGAAATTCGAATTATTTACGTTTAAATTAATAAGCTTTCACTGTATCTGCTTGCTGTCGTGCCCACGGGCTACGGTGTCAGTGGAGGCTGGTAAAATTGCAAGTAAACAAACAAACAAACAAACAAACAAACAAACAAACAAACAAACAAACAAACAAACAAACAAACAAACAAATAAATAAATAAATAAATAAATAAATAAATAAATAAATAAATAAATAAATAAATAAATAAATAAATAAATAAATAAATAAATAAATAAATAAATAAATACCGAGGTTTATTACCGACTGTTCGTAATCTTACCAGTTGTGTCTGGGAATACGTTCGCTTGTTTCCACAGGACTCTGCATGAGACAGCGAGGACTCCATTCTCATGATTTTGGCATTTCTGCAATTTTAACCAATGGCGGTTACCGCGATAGGTGTTCTCGCATTTTGAAAACACTAATGCGCCATACCGACCAACGTGTTGCCACACGTTTGGCCTAGCTGCCTCATCTAAAATTGGCGAGTGGATTCCGACCGTCCATTGCATCAAAAAAAAAAAAAAAAAAACATCTCCGCTATAAAACTCTACCGATCCCGAGTTGGCAGCGGTAACCGCTGCGCCTCATTACATTATCGGACATCATTCCCAGCGATGGGTGATTGCCTTGGATTCACGATGCCCCTCACGAGTTCTTAAAAAACCTGCTCAACTACCACCGTGAGCTTGTGTGCATTAATAGTGACAGTCACACAAAGGCAGTGCACGAAAGACGTTATCCCATTATATATTATATAATTATATCCCACGCGGCCACCAGCGCAGACGACAAGGAGAGGCCTACGTTTATCGAGGGGATAATAATGCCGTTGTATTTGCGACAGCATGAACTGCGGAAATATCCGAGTGGTTGGACCTGCGCCAAAGATACGTACTTCTCCAAGCCTTCCACCGGAACTGTAAAAGCCTCTTTCATCCCGGGATCAGCCGGGGAAATGAAACATTGCTGCACCACCTGCGGCTGAACGTGCCGCATACTCGCAACTACAAATATAGGAATAGGTGGGACTATTCACCATTGTGGCAAATGCGCTCTGTGCCCAAGAACATCAAACATATCATGTACGTCTGCTGCCACTAATTGACTGCTGCGCGGGCAACCGCAGGTAGCCACGCGTCTAATTCATGACTTGGAGAAAGGCATGAAGTAGACCATTTTTTCAACCCTCGAGCAGTGCCGGATTAGGAAACTTTGGGGCCCGGGGCTACTGCGTCCTTGGGGCCCTAATGATGATGATGATGATGATGATGGTGAAAGTGATTCCGCTTTAATATGCGAAAATTTTTCAAGCCCATGTTATGCTCTCTGATCAGTGATAAATTATACATAATTTTACGCTTTTCGGAAACTAATTTCTTGGCTTTATGTCTAGTATTATATAACGGATTTTAACAGGCGTAAAAGTTAGTATGGTTTGATTGCCGGTCCGTCACAGATTCACAAATAATCGAAGCGCCGTGTCGGCCTGCACATGCCATGGTACAGAAGAGTATTTTCTTACGAGAAGCATATTTTAATTACCCTGTAAAGTTTTATTTTATTGTAAAGTTCTCCACCTGCATATATGGGAGGGCTCAAAGTCCGCGCAGGCAGCTGTCACTCACAGACATCTGCCAAACAGTTAGCCGCCACGGCTTACGGGCCAAAATCCTGTAGGTTACCCACGCAGACGAAAAAACACGCGGCGGTTAGAACACGCGCAACCTTCTTATCGGAGCACGATTCGCACAAAAAAAAATGTCGCTTTTTTGGGCTGGGGAGCGGTCGGGTTCATGCGTGGGTTTGCGCATGGCCGGCGAACTTTCAGCGGCGAGAAACGCTTGTTGCGCGCGCAGCTTTGATGGTCTTGCTAGTCGGCAAGCCGTTGCACATTAACGGGTTCCCTTTGGGTTGGAGAGCGACAGGTGAGCACGAGAGATGGCATCAGACAACAGTTTAATAGGAATAGAATGTCTCTGCTCCTTCCCCCCCCCCCCCCCCCCGCGCTGCTACTCCCGTCGGTGCCGCGCAACAATTCCAGCGGTCAGTAGTTCGTTGTCGACCGGTCGGGTCGTTGTTCGGTCGTAACTGGCAGTGGAAACACGCTGAAGCTTCTCGTCTAGATTCGGGGTCTACAACGGAGGCGAGTATGGGTGGACCTCTCGTTTTCGACTCCTCAACACGTCGGCCGCGTCCAATGTTTTTCCCGCGCTCCTTCGGGGGTTCCTCTCCTCCTGTCACCACGCCCAAGCGCGACCAGAACTGCGGGCGGCCCTTTGGTCTGCGCTGCGCCGTCCGGCGGCTCATTCCAAAGCGAAAAGCGCCCACGGGGACAAGGAGCTTAACATCCCCGAGTCGCGGCGGAGGTGCGTTTTCAAGACGGCATCGAAAGGGCCGCACGCAGGATGCGTTTTTAAGTGGGCACAGCTTTCGTCATCCCGAACGGAAACAGACGTTGTTGTTGCTTTGTTTGGCGTCCACGCCTGAGCTCTTCACACCGGCTAGGCCTGGGTCGGGCTGGCCCGGCGGCCTCTGCGTCCACACAGAGTGGCGCCTAGAGAATTAGCTCGAATGGAGTCGCTCGGACGTATAGCATCAGCAACGCTTGTTGCTCAGACAGCCTGCAGAGGCTACAGCACAAAGGCACGGGCTGAAGCCGAACGACCCCACTAGTGGCCTACACAACCTTTGAACATTTAAATAACCATACAGTGACCATTGAGCGAGAAATATCAATCACGCTTATACGATTCAACTAATCCACTAGCTTTATTGAACGGGTCGTCATCGCAATGAATTTCCTTGTCAAGCGCTATACATTGAAATTTTTGGCAGAAATTGTGTATGAGAGGGCAGTGCTTAAGTTGTCAATAATGACATATAACGACCCTCAGGTTTAAACCATTTGCAATGTTCTTCAGACATTATTTCATTATTCGCACGCCTGACCCTTTCTTATACCGAAAAGTGCGCACGCCGAAACGTCCGCGTACTTAGATATCCGAGTACCGAAAAGACTACCGAACCGACCTTTGTCGCGAAAAAGACCGGAGCCGAGCTCGGGGCCTTTTTTATGTGGCTTGTTAGGCCCGATAAAGATGTGTACCCACGAGTTTTGGTCAAAGAAGTATTCTCATAAACCTCGGGAAAACAAGAAAGAGGAGTAGGAATAACTAATTTAAATTGAAATGGACTAGAAGGTTGTCAACCATAACGTGAGCCCCCCACCCCCAACTCCTCCACACCTGTAGTCATCTCCGGTGTGAAGGTGAGGTTGAAGCTCCTACCTTCAACTTTCAATGCGGGTAGCGAGCACACTCAACAACTTTTTGATATGGTCGAGCGGGGCCCCTGGCAGCTGTGGGCCCGGGGCTGCAGCCCCCGTAGCCCCCACCTTAATCCGGCCCTGCCCTCGAGTAGAAGTGGCAATTCTACTAAGCGGGAAAATTTCTTCGGTGGTTTCCACTGCACGTTGAAAGTGGAAACATCTTAACGCCGAAAATACGCTGTTACTTTTTAGGTTCATTTGCCGCGTTGCCATGCCTATAAACTCTTCTTCTTGTTTGGTTGTCCTTGCTTCCTCGGTAGCGTTTTCTTTGCTTTTTATCGCTTTCCTAGCATTATCGTTCTAGTAGTTTTTTTTTTGCCTATTACATAAAAGGGAAGAAAATCTTATGGCGATTTTAGGTTTCACGATCTAGATTGCAAACACAAGATAAAAATCGAAAATCACAAAAACGAGGATCTCCAGAAAAATCAACATGCCTATGTTAGTATTTCCGAATAAAACTGTACATATTACTAATTTCCTGTGGTCACCTAGGTACACGGAGATTCTACGCCTGAATAAAGATGGAAACGAACCTAAAAAGCTCGCTAAATGACAGGCTAAAGCTAACGTCAACTTTCTAGGATCCACAAACGTCGCAACACCAAGGACACCATTGCACAGGGACACCTTTGCACTGTTTGATAACAAGGACACCATTCCATCAATAACAAGGACACCATTGCACCAGCCGCCTGACACTCAAAAGTGTCAGGCTGGCGGTGCAATGGCGTCCTTGTTATTAATGAAATGGTGTCCTTGTTATCGGGCAGCGCAAAGGTGTCACTGTGCAATGGGGTCCTTGTTGTATAAAGACGAGGACTACCACCCTAAACACCCCCATTAACCTCAACCAGATTATGGCCACTCCAGGACGATGGCCTCTCCAATCGACTGAAAACCACTCCTATCTTGCTTCATCGCAATCGATTCTCCTTCAACAACTTTTTATACTGCATCCACTAACCGCGATTTTGATTTCCCGTGCTTGAGATGCTGTTTCTCGGCAGATATTCTGTTTCTTTAGAGGTCCATTTTGTTCGCTCTAAACATTGCAAGCCGCTTTTTTCGTTTAGTAGTGCGTCGATTCTATGAGAATCCATTTTCATGACGCGTTTAGTTTAACTAAGATTTCTACCACGCGACTTCGCAAAGACCACACGTTTTGCCCCACCAATTGGCACGTGAATGCACATTGCGTGGGGTGCATAGCAATCGACAGATGCGCCTACTGTTCACTTGAGAGGGATTCTCGAATGCCAGGCTAGCGCATCTCCAACTTATGGTTAGGATCTGCACTGACAATCTCTTATGGTCGCTATATTCATCCACCGTTGCTGTTATTTTCTTACGTAGGTTTGAACGCCGCCTCACTGTTTGGATGTTTGTACTTTCGTCGTTTTATTCGTATTATTTTAAAACCAAAAATTAAACTTTTGGAGCACAATTCATCGAACACTAATTGCAGGTCTGGATTCATCAACCCTGGATTCATTAAACAAGAAGATGTCGCTCAGCAAACACTCAGCGTCTCAAATATTCATTCACCTTTTACTATAGTAGACCTGATCTCTTCATATTCACTATCAACAAACAATTCTTGTCCACTATGGGTCAAAGGAGCCTCGTAATAGTTCAAAAAACTTCTGTGAGAAGTCTTTCAAGTCGTTTTTTTTACACCGAACTTTCGAATTCAACTCTGCTAGGTTGGACGTCCAGTAAAGGTTTTTAGCCCATGACATAGACTTCACACCAAATTTAGGCGAATGGCGTAAGCAAACTTCATTTCCCTTGAAAGGTAACAACGGCCATTCCTAAAAAAGACATGTGCAAGCGCACACACTCTTATTTTTATCCGACTGGGTGCCTATTTATAATTAATCTATTCAATATGCATATCAAATTGTTGAGACGAAAACGATGCGTATTATTAAGATATCTACTCAGAACGCATATCCAAGTGATGCCACGTATGAGCTTGAGGTCAAAATCATGTTTTAGCTGGCATGCGAATTCGGTGATAACGGCGTGGTGAGGAACACCAGGATGTTCTTTCTCGAAGTCTTGCGTTATAGAACGCCTCGTGCTTCAAACACAGGTGATGCTTCGGGAGTTGTCGTTGACGGAAAGAGAAAATACATAGAACCCTAGCCATATAAGCCTCACCTAAGAAAGCTAAATAAAAATGAATCGGTAAAAGGTTTCCACGTGCGGGAAAACACATTCATTCGCAAAAGACAACGCGAGCCCACCTTCCACACTATTTGGACAGAATCAATTTGCAGCCAATTTTGCCTGCTCTCAGAGTTCGACGCACCTTTTAATAGTAGGGGTAAAGAAGCCTTCAGCAAATTTGTGTTACCTCCCTCCTCCCGTGTCGCTCTGAAACAACAGAAAAGGAACGGCAGATAAAGAGGGAATTTTATTATCGCAGAGTTTTCTCTCCTTCCATGGCGACGCGATGTGCCTTTCAGGTCACATACCAGCTATCATTTGTCGCTGAACTGGGGCTATTGACCTCTAACAAAAATTAGTCTGAAAACGTGGAACAAAAACTTGATATTTACTAGCGTGTGAAGCCTTTATGTTACGGCAACTCTTAAAGGATGCCAGTTCCTTCAATATTTTTATGCGTTTGCCTTCTGTGCACGGCAGAGAATTGCGACGCTGTTAATTTTAAATACCAGTACCAGTCATTGACCTTGGTTTATTATCCAACCTTGGTGTATTATCCAACAGTTGCCTTCAGATTCCTAATTAAGAAAAGCTAAAAAAGTTCTAACCTATACGTTAGCAGCTCATTCCATTATGAAATGCTCGGAACGCAAAAGGTTCAACATTAAATTGGATATAAAGCGCCAAAGCCGCATTTCGGCTGGTAGGTACGCCGTAGTGGGAATCTCGGGGGTCGGTGAACTATACCCTGCTTTAATACTTGCACACATCATATTTTCTTGTATATCACCTCAGTCAGAAAAAAAAAAAAATACAGCCGGCGTGGCTAAAGATTGAATCTGAGTGCATTACAGGCTGCCGTTAAGCAATTACGAGAGCTAGAGGGAAAGAAAGATCTTTAATGGCATTGTGAGGTCAGCTAGACTGCCGCCCAACTTGCTACGTAAGATGGAGTGAAAAAGATATAAGGAGAAAAGAGAGAGAGAGAGAACGCATTTAATGAGGTTTTACATTTCGCTGCGCCAAGAAACCCTTTTTTGTAAAATGCAGAACAGCAGGGTCTATGAATACGCCATGCACTGTCCCTATATCATATTTTCTTGAACTGGTTGTGTGAGCCTCCGTATGCTAGGCACGCCACCCTTATCCTCACAACGTGTCACAGTGACAGCTTTAAGAAGAGAAAGGTGAGAAACGGTACTGGCCCCATTGAATTATTACTAAAGTAATGGACAGACAGACAGACAGACAGACAGACAGACAGACAGACAGACAGACAGACAGACAGACAGACAGACAGACAGACAGACAGACAGACAGACAGACAGACAGACAGACAGACAGACGGACGGATGAACGGACGGGTAGGCGGACGGATAGACAGACGGACGGATGGATAGATGGATCCTTCTCACACGAGTGGCAACAGGGGAAGAAAAGGGGTGCGCCTGCGTTTACGACTTACTATAATCTCTCAGGAGCAGTGAAAATTTCGCTCACGCGCTGCAAGCTTTCCGAAAGCTACGGCGGTCTGAGAAGCATGGGTCATTCCAAGATTTACATGCAAGTCAGTCGAGGTGCAGCACAGTGAATGTTTAGGATGAAGTCAGGGTATTCTTCTATTTAGCTCAAAGACTTCTAGTGGTCGAAGAGGTGGGGAAGGAAATGTGCGAGGTGCGCTCACACCCCCCGTCCGGTATTAACGACTTCCCCGCGTGTATTTCGGGCAACGCCCACTGGTTGCTACCAATAAATGCTTACGAAAGACCCAATAGCATAGTCTACAGCCTGCGCAGGACTACGAACTGCAAGTGGGTAAATTTATCTCGCAGTGTCCATGGCTGTTAAAAGTATAAGGCTGATTTAACTAGGACTCAGAAGGCACTTGGCAAAAGGAAAAATGGAATAGATGGGTTATGCGTTGTCAGCGCAGCCCTTCACCGCGGTAAACACCGTCACGCCGGTCTACACATATGGACACTCGAGAAAACTTGGCATGGCTGAATTAAGGATGTGGGTGGGCCTAAAGGTCCCGCAAATGTATATTAGTGTGTCGGCGTGTTGAAATACAAGAATTAAGCTACGTTGTAAGTCCCAGCGTATGTTAGACGTTATTACCCACAAAAATGCCACGACAAAACACTTTTTTTTTCTCGAACGCAGTGTTTCTCGAAAGCTTGTAATAGCATCCGACACTGTCAGCAGAATTTCCGTAAAGCACGTGACAAGGTCTAGAAACGAGAGCGTGTTTTGAAGCTTATAACTTAGAGACTAAGAAGTGCTCGCGAATGCAAGAAAGCCGTATTCACCTGAAAGGCGGGTTACCTGGTGTCTGTTGGCATCCGGCGCAAACGTAAAAGGGCTACTCCCCGGCGCTATACCGTAGTAGCGAAAAGTCCGATTCCATAGTATGATCGCGCTGCCGTGATGGCACGGAGCTTAGAAGGAGCGCACAGAGACAGGGATACGACAAAAATTCCGGGCCATGTCCACTAACGTGAAACCTGGGGAGGGGCGAATCATGTCGTGTGTGCCAGTGTTTCCCACAGCAAAATCGCCGCTAATGAGCGATGATAGACAACAGATGATGATGATGAAAAAACTTTATTATAGTCGTCTCTGTTAAGACGGAGTCACTGCTTGGGAGTGGCAGTGTCCTCGTGCCTTCAGACGGCGGTCAGGAACCCATGGGCCCTGGCGGCGTCTTCCGCCAGCTCGACGACTGCTGTTTGGACGTCGGGTTGGGAGCTAAGATGCGCGGCCTCCAATTGCTGGTGCCTCGTAATGCGTACACGTGGTGTCTCCGGTTTACTGGGACACGCCCAAACCATGTGTTGTAGCGTGGCGGCTGCGGCGCCGCACCACTTGCACTTATCTGTGTATATTTCTGGAAAGTTGCGGTGGCACAGGGCGGGGTGTGGGAAGGTGTTCGATTGTACCCTGAGCCATGCAACCGATTGCCTTCTGCTTAGTGTACGATGAGCGGCTGGAAGTGTACGTCAGCCTAATCTATAATGCTGGGTAATTTCTTGATATGTAGCCAGCCTGTCCCGACCCCCCGTCGATGACAGCACGTTATCTTCGAAGTCGGCCTGGTAGCTGAATACTCGGGCCTCTTCGTGTGCCATCTCGTTTCCCGGAAGAGACGAGTGTGCTGGTGTCCATATCAAACGGATATGTCGTGAGGCAGGATTGGTTAGCTTTGAATGATCTTGGCTGCAACTTTGGATATTCTCCCTCGTAAATAATTTCGCAGTGCGGTCTTGGAGTCGGAGATAATGGTCGTGGCCGACGTGCCCGCAACGGCCAGAGCGATGGTTACTTCTTCCCCAATTTCGGGATTAGCCTCAGCAGATGGTTTTCTTTCAACTATATACATTTTTACACCTATTATATACAAGCAGCAATCGCGTAGCTGATTCCAGTCAATATCCATAATTTATTGCTTGGTTCTCCTCTCTCGTACTAAAGCGCCTCGTGTCGATGAAGCTTCTGCGCTTCCAAGTCGTAAAATCGTGCCGTTCAGGTAGAGGTATACATCTTTGGTGTAAAAGTCTCGTGCATTTGAAGCCCGAAGCGTTCTAGCGCGAGATGTTGGAAAACGAATGTCCCAGTGTGTTCTGTTTGTAGGCGTTTTTGCCAACCAAATGAAACGTTGTAGCGCGACTCGTTGAAAAACGAGTGTCCCGGTGTGTTTCTTTGCAACGCGTTACGTTCTAGCGCGAGGCGCTAGAAAACGTGTCCAGGGGATTTAGTACCGTGACCACACGAGACGCCGAAAGGAGACACCGACAGCTCGAGCTCGTCAGAAGCTTCACCACTGAAATGATGCGGCACCACTTTTTTGAAGTCTAGAGCTATAACTGGAAAAAAAGGGGGAGGGGGGGGACGTGCTGCCCTCGATTCCCCCAAGTCACGCATGCACACTTAGATAGCTTTTGCATCTTTTGATCTTGCGAAAGTTGGAAAAAGGTGGGTTCCGCCTGTTTGACTAGGATTATTCTACTAAAGTTTTTCATTTTGTTGTCTGTGCAAACGGATTTACTTCAAACCGCTCGCGGAACAGCTGGCCGAGCGAAATTGGCTTTTCCTCGGAGCGGGGCTGTACTGCGCCAGAGCCCCCCTTTAGACCCAAAACAGCAGTTCAGTTCTAAGACGCTGTGGATCTAACCACGTACGTCGAATGACTCAGCAACTTTCGTCTTGTCCTTTCGCGCTCCTGTAAATTGGTTTGTTCGCCCGTTTCGTAGGTCGCTGAGTTTTTTTTTTTTTTTTGTTCAGTTGCACCTCGCTTCCTGTTTTGTCCTCTTTGTGGGCGCAAATACTGTGCACGACCCCGAAGGCTTTTTTTCTTTCTTTTACTAGACAAAAAACCCCGAAGGGCACAATTTTCTGAAACTTACGTAGAAACGTTTAAGAAACGGCGTTCTTTATCTGAAAACTATAAAAATCTTTTCAACAGATTCCGACTAGCCAACCAATTTTAGATAAAAATGTTCCGTAAGAGAGTGCGTATGTTACGTCTCGACATATCGTCATCACCACCATGACCCTTTGGTTGGTAAAAACTTTATTGAATGATTGCAGAGCTTTCGCTGACCGGGTTTAGTCACCCGTTTGGGGGCGTGGCCGGTGGTCCTCTTCGCCCGTTTGGGGGCGTCGAAGTCCTGCCGCTTCACCACCTCACAGGCCTGCTGGACGGCCCAGAGTTGATCGTCGAGGCTGGAGCTGCACAAGGCAGCGGACATCCGCGGCGGGAGGGTCCCGGAGATAGCCCCATGCGGATCTTTGGCACAATCCTAGAGCATGTGGGCTAAGGTGGCTACCTCTTTGCGGAAGACTTTACATGTGTTCGTCGTGTACATTTCCGGATACATTCTGAGATTGTGTGCCGGGCTAGGGTGCGTGCGCATCTCCAGTTGCCTGAGCGCGACCGCCTGTGACCTGTCAGCTTGTCGCTGGGCTGAGGGAAGGTCCGTCGGGCCAAGCGGAAGACCTTGGTGGTTTTGTTGTAGCTCGTCATTCGATCCTTGGTGCTGTACCACGAACGGTCGTCGTCGGCGCGGTTACATAACCCCATGACCCGGCCCTCACTAACGGCATTAGAAATATATTAGTGGAATTACGACCCATTACGGTATAACACATATTGGCAGAGCTCTTCAAGCCCGTGTCCAAAGTTCGACCGGGACCGTGTTACTGTTTCTGTGCGTCCTCGTGTGATTACGTGCGTTCACACCCGTCATCATACCCATAAAGGTAGCCAAACAAGCTCGCTGCTTCGCCAAGTTCGCTGAGTCGTTAAAATCACTCTCTCTTTCACTTTCTCTCTGTTCACTTCAGTAAGGAGCAGAATGGCCATGTAGCGGTTTCTAAAGCTGTAGAATACTGATTGGTACAGTACTTATTGTGGGCAGAAAAGCATTATCTAGAAGCGGACAAAGCGGGAACGAAGGACATGTTGGATGGGTTGGAGCGTTAAGGCGCTACTCAAACCAACACAACTGGGAGCCCTTCGGTGTTTTTCTATTTCTATAAGACAGCAGCATTTATTGCAGAATTTACAGCAAAGCTCAAGACGCTAGGTGCCAAATTCATCGCTGTTCTCTAACGACGCTTACTTCACGCTTCTTATCGCTTATCACAATGCGTCCTGCTTGTGTTTAGGAAAAGAGGTGTAACACTATCTGCTGAAAAGAGCTGTAAGAAAAGACACAATGAACCTAAACTGCGTCTAAGCCTATGGCTGACTACGTGAGTTTTTAATGGTACATCATATCTATTGTCGGCGGTTTGCCAGCAAATGAGTACGGATTGAGTAGGGCAAGGTGTAAAGAGTACAGGACGCAGGTGGCCTACGCGAGGACAAAAATTCGGGGTCGCCATACAAAGTACAAGAATACAAAGTACAAAGCCCAAATACAAAGTACAAGAAGAATAAAATTTTCCATGCTCTCTCGCGTGCAGTGTACTTCGGCTAACCTCCCCTCCCCATGTCCCAACCAAATTAATGCCGTAGTACGAGGCGAGACAGCCTCTCAAAAGATCAAAAGCATGGGCTATATCATTTTTGTAATAACATAGCTAACAGAGAAATCTTCGACATTCAAAATGTATGATTGACGACGACGACGACGACGAAAGTTGATGGTTAGTATGACAACCACGATGATGATGATGATGATGATGATGAAGAAGAAGAAGAAGAAGAAGAAGAAGAAGAAGAAGAAGAAGAAGAAAGGAGAACCAGAACAAAAAGAAGCGCTTTCTCTGAAGCAATTACAGCTTTACTTCCCTGTTTATCTGGCCGTAAGAACATACATTCGAGCATGGTACAACCTATGAGTGCGGAATACGACACGTCCAAGCAATTTTCTAAGCTGAGCGGCCTGGTAGTCTCTGTTCTTTTACCCATTGAGCAGGCCTTAAAAATTGCCTCATTTTTGGAAGCTCGAACAGGAGTTGTAATAGAACATATACGCTAGGGAGTTATGATTTGTCGCAATTTTATTTCGTTGAAATGCATGCTATACAAGCCCAAAAGATTACAAAAACACAGAATTTCGGACATGAGGAATTAGGGGACGTTATCGGCGCTGACAGTGGGGCCTGGGGTTTCTTTCTACGCATTATGCAAACAAATTCAATAACACAAGAAAGATGGGTTCTGTGGATGAGACGTGTGGCGCAGATATTTTTATTGGGCCCCAAAGCGTCTGTGTCTGCTCTTCAAAAACTCAGGTATGCGTCATAACTGCCAATGACATTACCATGTCCTGTATAAAGCCCTCACATTATAAATAAGTATCGCCAGGCAGTTTCCGCACAATAACAAGAAACCTATGCATAAGCATTTGTTCCAAATTATTCAGTGTAGGAGCCCATCCTACCTGAAATGCGTGGTGCTGACACAGCATTCATGCAGACGAGTTGAGGCTTCAGTAATCTGTTTCGTTTTTCAGCAGAGGCGTATGTCGCACGAACAAATACACAGATATTCAAATCACAAAAGTTTGCATTGACTGTACGAGACGGCCGGACAGTAGCATCGACGGAAATCCGGCCTTTGTACTGCTGAGAGCTGTCAAAACGCATGCCTTTCCACCGCTGTAGTTGCGTCAATGGCCGCTTCCTGGAACCAGAACTATTAAACATAAATCTGGAAGCTGTCTCTCCGGCATTGTCAACTCTTCATGTGTGATCTAATCGCATTCAAGCTGGCCATTTTCACTGCAGAACGCGGACGTTAAAAACTCAGCAATGCAAACGATAAAAGTCGCCTGGCTGTTCTGACGTACCTTCAGGGAACTCAAAACATTTTTTTTTTTAATTTGAAGCCTCTGTTCGGCCCTCTCCGTGCCATCGTCTATTGAAGGGAAAAGGGGGAGGAGCGTCACCGTTACTGCGGTTTGAATATATTGTGCCGCTGCTTCGGCCCCCTGCAACAATCTTGGTGGGATTTCTGAAAAAAAAGGCTTTTACCCCGGAAAATTGCAAACAAGATCACCCCACGGCCAACGGGCTGCTGCTAAATTTCTGGAGAACGCTGACAAATCACCTTTCTTGAAATGCAGTGCCTTCCGCGTCGTGTCTGAATTTCGACAGGATGTCGCGGAGAATCATCGTCGCTTTTGGAGAACACGGTTTACGTGCCGACCTGTTTACATCATTCGACACAAACCCCATGTCAGATATGTCCAGTTATTTCGCGCATTCAACAAATGAACGCAGTGAAAAAAATGTTGTCGTTGCATTTTCTGCGTCTGCAGAATACAGGCGATCAGTAACGGTTCTAGGACTCCGGGGAAATAAATAAGCTTCAAGCAACATTCCATTGAGATGAACGGATAAAAATGTTTACCGGATTGAACTCAAGTGTTAATAAGAACGAAGCGAGGACATGAAAAGAACTCGTGCTCAACAAAGCACCTGCACAAAAAAATTCCTTGCCCCTATGTTCGATAAATGTTTTCCGAGATGCCATGTTCCTCTTCGCTTCCACTTCACTGCGTGCTTGATCCAGTTCATGCAGGAGCCGCAGTGTTTATGAAAACATTTTTATGCATCTATAGTCGGGCTGAGAATAGGAAGAGGGAGAGGTTTGGGGGGAGTGGTGCGGTCTCACAGGAAGCGGCAGGAAAGTGTGTTTAGCAACCGTGCTAGATGCGAGCTTGATTGATTGATTGAAGACACGTTTATTCCATTTTCTTGCGCTTGGGCACTGCTATGGATATATGGTTCGGTAGGGGATTGGTAGGAAAGGAAAAGTGGGAAAGGATAATGCCGCCATTTACTGCGTCAGCGGCCTGGACGCAACACTGTGGTCGCCTGGAGTCATAGCCACCGTACTGTCCTGCGCGTCACCACAAAGCCGGTCACCAACGACTGGTGCTGCGGGGTCCAACACAAAAAGCTGCAGGGCGCGCCACAACCTAGTAGCGTACCCAGCAGGAGCTTTTGGTGACAGACAGGGCCAGGACTGGAGAGACGAGGGCCAGGGTCCAAGTCGCACGTTGGTGAGGGCACGGTACCGAGGAATACTGTAGCGGGGGCAGTCCCAAACTAGATGTTGTAGGTCTGCCCTGGTGTGGCAAGTGCTGCAGGTGCTCGGGACACTGGGAGCGGCCCCACAGCGATGAAAACGGTGGAGCAAAAACGGCGTGAGCAGTGTTCCCGTCTGAATCTGTCGGATGATCACAGTTTCCCGCAGTGAGAACTCACGGGAAGGAACTGCAGGGATGTGGAGAGGGTTGGCCATGGCTACAAGGTAAGCTGTCCGGCGCGTTTGACTAAGCTGCCGTTCAGCCGTGGGATCGGCTTCTTCTTGAGGAACGGGCAAGGACGCCGTAGCCACGAGTGGGGAGGGTCTCCGAGTTAGCACGGAGAGTAAATGTGCGCGTGCTAGTCGGTGCACTTTCTCATTTCCAGGGATGCCGCAGTGTGCTGGAACCCAGTGAAGTGTGAAGCCGTTACCCGATGCCCGGAGTTTCAGAACGTTGCTGCGAATGACTTCGGTGACGGGGCTGGTGAACTGCACATTGGCACAGGCTCGATACGCTGCCTGTGAGTCTGTGTACACATGGTGATGTACAGGGGAGCTTCTTAGGTCTTCCTGGAGAGCTGCGTCGAGATAGTCACAGATAGCTTGCAGTTCAGCTTGTGTGCTGTGGGCCGGAGTGACACCAACGTGGTGACGGCGACCTTGAAATCCAGTAGTTTTGTCGAACCAGGCCGTGGCGTACCCAATGTGCGAGTCTACCGTAGTGGGCATGGCCACGTCCGTGTAGATGACACGCTCGTGTCTAAATGCCGCCTGTATGGAGCGGGCGTGACGTTTCGCATGGGCTGCTCTTCGACCGCCGTGATGAGGTCCCATGTGGACGAGTAGTGGCTTGCCATCTGTAATGAAAATGTACTCCCACGGGGGTGTGCGTCGCGGGAGTAATGGTAGACCACTTGTGTTATAGCCCAGACGGCGAAGGGTGTCACGGCCAGCCTCTGTCGAATGAAGCCGGACTTCCTGCGTGTGCCGGTGCGTGTCTGTAATCTCGAACAAGGCGTTAATAAAGCTGCAGCTCTTCAGCGCTTCGAGGCGGGTGTATCGGGGAAGTCCCGTGACAATGTGTCATGCTTCGTTGAGCAGCCTTTCGAGTGCAAGCTTCTGGGTGCGATTGACCGGGTGGTAAGGAAGTCCGTACACAATACGAGACACTAGCAATGCTTGCACAATCTGCCGCATCTCCCTTTCCTTGACTCCTCTCGTACGGTTTGAAATACGCCTGAGTACTGTGAAAAATTGGTTTGCACGTCTTTAATGTCCTTTGGAACTAGGTAGAGGCGGTACAGTTCTCGTCCAGGTGCATGCCCAGAATTCTGATCGACGCTATTCTTGAAATCTCTTGGCTTCCAATGCGCAGTCTGTATGCCTGTTTCACCGTTGTACGCCTGCCCCCGTGAATTACCACGAATTCGGTCTTATCTTGTGCAATAGTGAGGCCGACATCCCACATGTGATTATGTATGATGTCCAGAGCCTGTTGGAGAGTGGCCTCTTGTGCACCGATGGAACGCTGGTGCGTCCAAACGGTGGCATCGTCGGCATAAATGGCGTATTTAAGCCCAGCTACCGCTTCCAGCTTGCACGGAAGGCCGTGCATGGCAATGTTGAACAGGGTAGGCGCAATAACTGAGCCTTGAGGCACTCTGACGTTGTTGCGATATATACCACTAGTCGCCTGGCCTATGTGGACCTGATAGGTGCGGTCTTGCAAGAAGGTTGCGATGAAGTTATAAAGCCTCCCGTGTATGCGGAGCTTTCGGGTCTCGGTCAGCACGGTGTGATGCGGAACCGAATCGAAAGCCTTCCTGATGTCAACGGCGACCACGGCACGAGGCTGGTTAGAGTACTTGGCAAGCACGTCTTCTCGAAGGCGAAGTAGCACGTCTTGAGTAGACAGTCCAGATCGAAAGCCATACTGCGTTGGTGGAAACAGCTGGCGCTCGTCCAGATACCAGATTAATCGTGTGTTTACCATGTTCTCCATAAGTTTACAGACGCACGATGTGAAGGAGATTCGTCGAAGGTTGGACAGAAAAAGAGGCGGCTTGCCTGCCTTCGGGATGGGTTTTATGATTGAGAACTTCCAGGTCTTAGGTATCTCGCCACTATCCCAGATGTGGTTTAGTTCATCAAGAAGGGCTTGCTTGTGGCTCTCCGGCAGGTTTCGCAGGTGGGCAACGCATACTTTGTCGACCTCTGGCATGCTGCCAGTGTTCGCTCGTTCGAGGGCATGGTGCAATTCTGTCATTGTGAAGGGGACGTTGTAAGCTTCGTCATCGGCAGATGTATTGTCCCGATTCTAGGTAGTTGCAGAAAGGTGAGACGTCTGAGGGGAAAAAGCGGCGGCAGCTTCTTCGACCAGCTCGTTTACGCTCACACCTTCGCGAAGTGCGACCCGTGCGGCACTGTTTGTTTTGAGCTGTCCAAGAAGAGGTCGGAGAAAAGCCCAGACTTTTGAAGCGTGCGTGTGCCCATTTATGGTCTCGCACACATCCACCCAACGCTCGGTGGCTAATGCATTAGTGCGACTCTCGATTTTCTTCTGAACCTCGAGAAGGCGCGGCTTGAGATTTGGCACACGACCACACTTTTTCTATTGACCGAAAATTCGCAACCGGCGGTTCTACAGCGTCACAAAGTGTCTGTCTGGCTCCGGGTGATCTGGAGGCACGCGCAATTTCTTGGTAGATTGTTCTTTCGCCATGCACAGCTAGTCTGTGAGATTTTCAATTCCGCCGGCTGGTGGCTCTTCCATTAAAATGCACCGATACTTGTCCCAGTGCGTACTGTACGCCGTCTTCGCGTAAGACCCAGCTCTACTTCGATGTGGGCGTTGTCCGCCAGTGCGGAGATGGATTAAAATGGGCAGGTGGTCACTCCCTAACGTATCCTCGTAGCTTTCCCACCGGGCCAGCTTCGGATGGGATATCCACGAGAGATCCGGCGTTGTGTCAGCTTGCTTTTGTGTTTGGCATAATCCAGTGTACGTCAGTAGTGTGTTTAGCAACGTCAGGCTGTCTGCCGTCGCGTCTGCCATGATGTACTTGCCCCGGGAACTGGTCTTGTCGTAACTCCAAGCAACACGCTGAGCGTTAAAAGCACCGCACATAACTGTAACGTCCTTCGGGTAGAGCATCTGGAACGGCTGGACGAAGCTGAGGTCTATGTGCGATAATTGTGATTTCTTACGCGCGCCTTCTGGACTTATATACACAGAAAACATCAAAATTGTTTGGTGTGATTATATTTCGACTCGACACCCTGCTACTTCGGTGAAAGCGTTGCACCATGGTTGAGTGTCGAGTTCTACGTGCGTAAACCCCCTGTGAATGAAGAGTGCCGCTTTGCCAGGTTGTGTGGCATCGTCGTAGGGTGCATATTCTTCGTACGAGTGGATCCTCACGAGTGGTCCGTTAACCTGCTGAAGTGCAATAATAGCTGGAGTGTTTCTTCCCTGAATTAACTGCAATCTGTCGATGAAGTCCGCTTTCCTCCTCCTAAAAGAGCGGCAGTTCCACTGCAATACGGTCATCCACGGATGGTAACCCGTGGAGTTGAAGCCATTATTGTGTGTCATGATGAGTGGCTTTAGTGCGCACTGCGGCTGCCGAAGGTGTAGCAAGGGAGCAGGCTTGCAAGGGGATGATTCCCGCAATTACTTGTCTGTCCATGATGGTTCGCACACACGTTTCGACGATATGGTCTGTTGTGACCTGGCCTTGCAGCGAAGCTTGCACCACGCTGGGTGGCGAGATCACCATGGGTGTCGCGGCGTGCTCCGCGTGACTGCCCCGTAGGCGCGTTTGGAGCTCCTTGCGCCGCGCAGCCTTCTCAGCAATGCGGCCGTTGACTTCTGCCAGTGCCCGTTCCATCTCACGCCGAATTTCTCGTACCTGGTTATGCAAGTCTCGTTCCTCTTCTCGGAGAGCCGCGATTATAGCTCCTAGTTCGTCGTCTGTTGCAGGTGTCAAAGCGGGTGAACTTGGCGGGGAGGACGGTTGTGCCGATCGTTGGATAGGAGGCATGGTTGATGCGGTGGCCGATGCTTACGTGACCTTTTTTTGGTTGACTCTTTAGCGATTTGAGATACAGGAGAAGCAGTGGCCCTGCCTTATTGTGAAGCAGTGGAGGCACCAACACTACGGCTCCTGCTGCGGCTGGTACTGGTTTTGGAGAGGGGCATGAAGCGATTACCGTGGTTCTAACTGGACGAGCGACGCCTGCTTCTACGGCGATGGCGACTACGCGAGCGGCGATCTTTTGCCCACTCCTTGCTTCGTTCTTCATACCGGGGACGCGTGGGGCACTCGGCGTCAGTACCTCGGTGGCCAGACTGCTTGCAGTTTCGGCAGTAGGGTGTCTGATCCATGCACTGGACATTGTTATGATCGGCGTATTGGCAATTGCAACGACCGTCTGCAATATTATCGGGTTCAATCACCCAACCCTCCCGTCGTCTGGTTTCTGCCAGTTCCTTCCCCCCCCCCCTCTCATCGACAGTGAGCGACCAGGCTTTGTGCGCAAGGACGCGGGGCGACTAATTCTGCTCCTGGACACAAGCCGCTTTCCACGGCTTCACGGGAACCCAAGTACCCGCCGGCAAGGCCAGTCACAATGCGCGACAATGGTGCAGGGAGGGATGAACAATGGCGTGCTGCGTTGCTCCTGCGGCGGCGATCTTCAGCTGCGAGCCGAGCATCGTGGGGCCGCTTTGATGTGGATCCGAGACGGCGCTGTTCAAGGAAGGTTGCACCCTCGAAGCCAACCGACTGACCTGTGAGAGGGAAGTGCCTTCTCTTTGTGAGTGTTTGGACATACGTTTCAGTGCCCCGGATTGGTGCGTCCTGACGTCAGCCGAGAAAAAGGAGAAAAGTGGGAGGACCCACCCTGGTTAATTAATCTTGTGCGCACCGGAGCGCAGAACCCTGTTCACTCAGTCAAACGCCATGTAAATATGTGTATATAAAGATTCTTTCTTCGCCCTACGCAGCCCCAATGTTTGCCCCAACTCTGGATCAACGAACGCCATCACCAGTAACGCTACCAGATCCGCAACAACATCAACAGAGTGCTGCCTTCCGCATTTGGCTCAGGGGCTAGGGTGCGGGCAAATGCCTTTCTTGTGTCCGAGGCCTTGACAATTGTGGCAAACCAGACTGCGCGCTTCGTACGTGGAAACCTTCGTGAGTACACTCCAGTACCTGATCGTCCGTGGCGGTCTGGTTCCCCCGAACGTCACGAGGCAGGCTCCTCGTTTCCCCATCAGCCGAGCGGCAATGCTGCGGTGGCTCTCCGAGTACAGAGCTCTTCCTAGGAACTCCGCCGTCCCCGACGGGTCGACTCGGTGGTTGACACCACGACACATGCCCTTTCCAGGGGTTTGGTGTGCAGTAATCGGAATCGTTTGGTTCGGCGATATTCGGATGGACGTGAGTCGCAAGGGGCCTTTGGCGTACTGGGCGTCGTAAGTCTCGATTGTCACTGTATTCGATGCTCTGTTCGTGCGGATGGCTGCGTGATGCTGAAGCTCTGACGGTGGAGCAGCTGCCATAACCGTAGTATGAAGCAGATGCTGTGAAACGCTCGCCAGCGCAACACGCGTTGTTGGTCGAAGGGTGATTAGGTAGCTTGGAAGCTTAGAGCGAGGAATTTCTTCCGACGGAGCTCTAGGCTCCGCCTTCTTCGCGAATCGTGGGTGACGCTTTGGGCCCTGGATAGTCCACAGGCCGAACCGTTCGTCATTATCCTTCCCTGACGGGTCTCTCGCCGACCATTCGGCCTAGTAGTCCGAGGGCGGGGGCTCCTGGATTGATGCGGTGATCTCGAAGCGAAAGAGGAGCCGGTGTCGGTGTCTTCTATTTCCATGAAGTGCCCTGCACTTCTGCGTTCGCGATAGTACGTTGCTCGGCTTTTGCGGCGTTCTTCCCGTTGGTGATCAAGCAGGGTGTCTCGGTCGTTGTGCCTCCTTTTCTGCGGCGCTCTCGGGAGCGTGCGCGAGGGCCGCACAAAGCATCTCGGCCTGAGTAGCCATCCAGTGTCCTGCGGGTCTTCTCGCCTGGTTCTATCGCGTAGCAAGAAACGGGCGTGATGAGCGATTCCGGAGCTCTGGTCGTTGCATCAGACGCTGGAGCGCCGACCGTCGCCGACTGAGTTGACGGGGATGCACGAGCGCCGGGTTCGATGACGCCGGCAGCCGCAGGTTGAGCTGGCGGTGATGCACGTGCACCGTGCTCCGCAATGCCGGCGCTCCGAAGAGCTCCCGGCGTTAGGCTTATGCAAACGTCACAGTTCGAACAGGGTTCACTCTGTAGAGCACTAAGTACTGACCGTGTCTCACTTCACCAGAGAGAGCACTGCCGTTGGCGATCCCGATGGTGTAGGTTGTGTTGCAGTTCTTAGCGTGGTGTCGACGTTCGCAGAGTTAAAGCAGACAGCCGAAAGCATACACAGCCGCTCCCTCTGGCCACCAAGCGGCCAGCCGAAGCGAGCTTCTTAGAGAACCATACACATCGAAAGTGGCCGGCACCATTGATGGTGGCTCTGGTAGAGCCCTCGACGTGAGTGAAACCACCGGTTCTTGGTGACGAGTGCTACAATTCACTTCAAATCCTGCAGTTGACTGCACCGATGCGGAATGGAGGGGCAGACGTACGGACGGACGGGCGGGTGGACGGACGGGCGGACGCACAGACATACAGACAGACAGACAGACAGACAGACAGACAGACAGACAGACAGACAGACAGACAGACAGACAGACAAAAGATTCCCGCGTGTTTCATGCGTCACGTTAAATGCGAATGTCTCATGTTGTAAGCGCGCACATAACCTGCAATATTGGAAGGAGGTGCTGGTTGAATGGAACTGAATGCATAGTTGCGTTGGCATTGGTAAGTAATGGAACCCACCTGAATTTAAGAGTTCGAGCATGTCCTAACTATCACGCTTATCTTTTAACGCTGTCTTTTTTTGCAAGTATGAAACTCCATTGAACCTCGAACTGGCAGCAGGCAATAAAAAATTCACTGACACTATTGAGTCAGAGCAGAAGCGTGCGGAAAGGGTAAGCGCACCCACTCATCTTCGCCGCGGAGGTTAGTAAGTGTAGTACTCCTGCTGTGGGCAAATTCGAGAATTCATGTGAAGTGCAGAAGTGGGGTCGCCGACAAAGGGAGAGGGGCTGCCAGCTCTGCTATCTCTCCAGCTTTCCACCACTAGTGCAGGTTGCCCCAATTTCCTTTGTATCGTTTTGTATTTCGTTGTTGTGTTTTTTTCTCAAAACTCCGGTTAAATCAATCGTTTTTATCACGGCGACTTTTGAACAAGTAAGGGGAAAATGTCAACGATCAGCCTCTGCGGTTCTAATTGGGTTGCTTCAAAAGTCAGCTTGGCTATGCGCTACGAATGCATATAGGTCGCAGATGAAGACAGACACAGCTGGTCTAACAATCGTATTTCATTGCCATTCAGGAAAGTGGAGATTCCCATTCCATATTTCCAAGTACTGCCACCTTCATCTTTGGTTCTGGAGTCACGTTTGGGCGGAATGTTTTAGGAGTTATTCCAACTTCGGAGTAGAAATTGTGCAGCACGTGCTCAACCCTGGTGTTCATGCTGTGCACGCAATTGCGGTCACGAAAGCGTGCAAAGCCTCTTGCGCATTCTCGGAGCAGAAATGGCCTGTAGTTGTAAATACAAGTAGGCAATTTAACCTTGGTATCAGGGATTAATAAGGCCCCTTCATTATCTCACGCAAATAACGCTGTCTGAGACTAAATACGGTTGTCTTGACTTCCATACTTGCAATTTTACCTTCTACTCTATTCTTAAGAAATAAACACTCTCGTTTCGTGAGGGGGACAAAACCAGAATTATAAGAAATGGCTTTATAACGGATTTATAAGAAAAAAGCAGCCAAGCTAATGTTACGCCTTTTTTTTTTCATAGCCCGAATATTTCTCGACCACCTTATTGTCCCACGAACGGTCCATATTTTCTTCTACAAAATAAAAAATACTGAATACCAATCTGATGTACTTATCTGATGATGTGTATCATTCTGACGCATTCGCGCAATAGGACACTTCACAAGCCGAAGCTCCAATTTAGTTTCCAACGGCGCTTTGTGAAACCAAAAAAAGCATAACATAAAAGGAAGTTCATAACGTTTTCTTTATAAATTATAACGCTAAAGTGAGAATTTCATAGATCACTGACAAAAAACACCTGCGATAAACTAAAAGTCAAGACCACGAAGATGTGGCGGTATTTTTTGAAGTTTGTTTTCGAAGCAACAAAACGCGGCTTGTTTCACTACATTTCATTCAAAACTTATGATCGGTTTTAAGAGTCACGAAAAAAGTAAAAAAATGCTGTCATCTATGACATTATTTCTTACTAGGATAATAAATAGACAGGAGGGAAAGCTACCTTAACCAAAATGCTTGAGAATGACTTTTTTTTTAAATGGAAACATTCGTGTTTTACCTAGCAATAAAAAAACGGCCAAATTATAATGATCATATTTTTGCCCGAATTCCGCGCTGGGGTATATAAATACGACAAAAATCAATTAGGCAGAAATTGGGATAACAGGAATATTATTGATCAACCTCATTCTGTTACAGTAGACAGCGCCGTCAACAATAAACATAGGACCAGGGTGTTCATACTCTTCTCCCGTTTTCGGAGAGTCACTAAGCGTGGCATAGAGTACCCCTAAGTAAGTTAAAATTATAGTGCAATCTCAATTTGGAAGAGTATGGCTACCTTTCGTAGCCAAGTGCGAAAGTTTTATAAACAGTATAAATGTAGTCCACGGTCAAAATAAAGACACAAACGTAATTAACTTCATAAAACTTTTCATGGCAATATATCGGTAACCGCGGTCAAATGTAATTTATTTGTCTCAGTAGATGTGCCTTCCACTCAGAGTTAAAGCTTTATTTTCCGTCTCCTAGGTTCGCGATGAAAATCTGTGAGCCGAACCGCGCATAAAAACAAAGGGACGCAAAAGAACTAGCGACAAGTCACTGGTTTATGCTTTTTAAAAAATACGGGTTTTCACCGGCGGTGAAAAAAAATTATATTTGTTGGAACACGGGCCGGTTTCCAAAGAAACAGCCAAGTTTCTTCTTTCAATTGGTGGCGAGCACGCCAAGAAACCTTTCAAGGGGAACAGGTGCCCGCACGATATTTAACCCATGGTTTTAGTCTGTTTCTATCAACGAAGGCCGCAAGTACAATGTCCTAGCATCAAGGAGGCCCATCTGAAGCACACCTGCACACCTGTAGCCATTTCCGAAAAGGCAGCCTGGCTAACATTGAGCGGGACGTGGACAATGACAGCCCAGTGGAAGGCCAGACACAGGCTGTCAAAGGAGGTCACCCAGCTTTCGGTGGCCCGCTCTTGACACTCACGTATTAGGGAAAGAGCAATTGATGAGAGTCTCTGGTGGGGCCTTTTCCCCTCTCTAGCACTTAGCGTCAACTCTATGAAGCATGTAAACACGGGACTTCGAATTACCCACTACATCTGCAAAGGTAGAATACCGGGGTAACGTAAGCTAGCGACATGAATATCCTTAGATGCGAGAGGCATTTGCTGGCACCTGTACACGGATTGTTTGTCAGGAATGTTGGCTGTCGCAAATTTCGTCGCAAAGATGGCGGCTTATTTTTATCTACAACTTACACAAAAAAAGAGTCTGAACTTCCAGATGAGTCACAGCAAGGCAGTGTTAGTCTAGCAAACGACGTTTATGTGGTATACTAGGCAAGATTTTATTGGGGTGGGCGTTCTGACATATATTTTAGTGTCCGTTTGAGAGCCGTATTTTATTAATTATATGCCAGCGAAGCTTGATCACTATAAAAGAGCACCTACTCAGTTACTTTCTCAAAGCCACAAAAAAAATGAATTATTATTATATCCGCCCACGGTTGGGTTCGCTTTGGCGATGATTGACTTTTGGTGCCTGTAGCAATGGCTCGTAGTTCCAATAAAGTCTCAATTTCATAATATTTACGCTTATGGACGTCAAGCTCTAGCACCCACGGGAAACAGGCAGGTGCTTAACTATGGTTTTGCTAATTACTAAGTTGCGCGGACCATGCAGATCTTGAAACTCAGCTCTACGTCAAAAGCAACCCATCGCAACGTTGATTCTCTGTTGGATTATGGACGCCATACCCGAATCTACTGTCATCGACTCCCTCCACCCTCTCCCCCACGTGCACATTCGCCACAAGCGAAGCGGCATATAAAACCAATGAACGTAATTCCGCTCTTAATCAGTCTTGATAGGACCCCATGAAAGCCAGATACGAAGCGGGAAATGCAGGCGAACTCAATCAGTATTAGCACTTGGAACGCAGGAAAGGCAGCCATAAAAGTACGGATGCAAGCGAAAGAGGCCAGATAGAGGTCCAACGAGCACCGAAAAATATCATCGGAATGAATATAGACACCGTCCCCGAGAATCGAACAACAATTTAGCTAAATTGCCGCTGCGCAATTGTGTAAGATACGAGAGACATATGCAACACATACCGATGACGAAGTATATGGGGATTAAACCACTGGTAGCTCTCTGTTTGTCTGTGACGTCATACCAGCTGCAACTCTAACCTGATCTATTTCCATTCAATCGAATTACGTGCCCTTCTCCCGGAATGCTGTGCTTCTTATATGAATGAAAAGAAGAAAAAACAGCACAACAGGCTTCAATTTGGGTAACTATCTGGTAACTGATAATACTGGCCTGGGGTAAGACCAGTATGATGTGTACTTGATACTTCTGGGCCTAGAGCAGTCCCTTGCGAAGACATTGGCAATGCGACGTAGGCTTGGTTTAACCGTTGGGTTGCCGTACTTGTTCTAGATGTCGAGATTTTTGCATGCCTTTCGCATTCTTCTTGCCCTTTTTTTTTCCTTCCCGCTGCCTCGTGATCTTCTATGGGAACGCGCCGTTTGCGTTCCGGATCTCAGCTACCCCTGAAATTCGGAGTACCTGACTTAAGCATCCCTCAGACATATCCATGGAGTGACATATGCCCACACAACGCCAATCACCGAGGCTTTACAGAAAAAATAAACAAATTGATCATTTCAATCAGCCAAATAAAATCAGTCGACAAATTCAACTAACTGATGTCGATTGCCAATATTACAGTAATCCCTCGTTAACTCGAAGTCATTAAATTCAATAAAAATTTCGAGATAAGTGGACCATCGAGTTATGCGAAATTCCGAAAATTTGTGTCCCGGTCACTGAAATAGAAGCTAATCCTGGTAAAAAAGCTCCATTGCGCAGGGTACCTTCCGTAATAAAGGCAAAAAAGTTCGCGGGAAAAACGAATTTTTGTCATTGCGGAAGAATGAACTGCTTGAGGCATGCCTGCTCCGCGTTCGCACCTGGGCCCAGGAAAGCGCTCTTGAGCTGCTCATATCATCGCATAAATTGCTGATCGCCACCGCTACATTCTACCTTGTTGCAAAGCAGGCCGCACATCTTTGTTGTTTCTGTTCTTGTAGGTCCATCTTGAGGCTCCTCTTCGTCGTCATGATCAGCTGCATCGTCCACAGCTCTGTCAACGACGTAGCCGTCGGGCAGCATTCCAGTAACGGGAACGTCGCCCTCGTACAGCGTAAATTTCGCGTTTACGACCACGTTAGGAACGTAGTGGGAGCTGACAGCACGAAGACCTTATCAGCTGTCTCCAGCGGATATTACCTTGTGTCCTCTCTGTCAACATTTCGAGGTATCCGTGGACCCCCAAAAACATTTCCAGATAAAAAAAGGGAAATGAATGGCTCCTTTGGGAAATAAATTCATGGCGAAAAAAGTTTCGACTTAACCAATATTTCAAGATATCCGAGCTTGAGTTAACGGGGATTACATTTTCCTCTGCTACAGAAATACGTTGCTCGACTTTGTGGTAGCCCCTCCGATGAACGGTGTTATCGAAAAAGGACAACCCAGAATCAATACTAGTCTCCTGAGGAAATATTGTCAAGTCACGGAATTTGGAAACAAATCAGGCTCTGAAAGAGCAGTCCCCTGAGTGACAGGCGCCGCTAACTGCAGTCTCGTTGAGAATACATAATCAACCACTCTAAACCAGAAAACGTATAGGAATTAAGATGCTGCGATAATTTTTTGTCACTTGTTACGCAAGCGCACGTGTAGAGGGAGGGCACAGGGCCCAAAACTAAAGAAAACGACACGTAGGGAAAACAGCGAGTGCCGCAGATGCAATATCCAATAATAAAAGCCGAAACCACAGCAAAAATGGGCGGAGGCTGGGAGAAAAGCCCCCAGCACCGTCATTTGGGCCCTTTTGTTGAAGCCGACAACGCACCACCGTGACTGGACTGTCGTCAACTGAGGGGTCCTTGGGCATAGCTTCCTACCTAACAAGGACGATTCGTAAGCGACGAGTGACTGATAGATAAGGAAAGCCATGAAAGGGCGCCTATCCACGGAGGCTTCACGTGAAGCAGTTACTAGACACTTAGATGATTGCGATCGATTGGCGTTCCTCTTTCGAGCATAGCCCCTCGTTTCGCCCACCTGCATAGAGGTTTTTACTAAATGGGCGCAAAGTCCAGATCGATGGCTCGTGAAAATACGAGACGTGCTAGGCATGCAATGCGCGGCATTTCTGGGGTGAAATACATCTCCGTCACAGTGATACATCGTTGACGGTCCACACACGGATTGCCCTTAGAATTTTTAACGAAAACTATAACCGAAAGAGTATTTCAGTTTTTCCGAAATAAGTCGGCCTACCCGAAGGACTGTCCATAACGGCGTGGACTGAATATCCAAACCCGCGAACAAATCAAGGAAGGGCTGTGCTCTTACCTCGTATTTATTTATTTATTTATTTATTTATTTATTTATTTATTTATTTATTTATTTATTTATTTATTTATTTATTTATTTGGTACTGACAGTTCTTTAAACAAGGTTTAGGCGGGCGCGGGCAGAACAAAGAAAAGAATGCGCGATAATACATAGCATACATGCAAAGATAGCATCAATATCCGCAATGCAATCACAACAATGGGCGCAAGGAAATAAGAGATTGTGCCATCAACAAAGTGAACGCAGGTACTATAAGTATCTGCAAAACAAAACAATCGATAGTTCTAACGAAAAAAAGCAAACCTAGTGGTCGCAAGCCAGACCAATACTGTTAGCATAATGAATAACATACAAGACATGAATGGAAATGAGCATGAACGGGCCAAATTGTAGAATGAGGGCATTGTAAAAGAACAGAGGTACACCCCTCAAACGACGCAGAGCTAGAATTTAAGACATAAAAAGGCCGCAGCAGAGCGACATTATTGTTTTGCAATAAAATGTCAGTTGGTGCTGTCACCCTATTAGGAAAGCGGATGGAAGGAGAAGATAAAAAAAACTACAGATAATCTGACAACGCTTTCACGAAAGAATCGAGTGTGCCGTAATCATAAACATTGGGTGGAAGTCGATTCCATTCACGAGCTGTTCTCGGGAAAAAAAGAGTTTTCAAACGTGTATGTCTCACAGCTGAAATCCTTTATTTTTTTTTTTTTTTTAGTGGTGTGATCACGTCGAGCGCTAACTAACCCGGTCGATAAAATTATTCTCGTCTATTGGGAGCTCATCGTAATAAAGTGAGAACAAAAATTTGAGCGGTTCACGTTGACGTCTCTTCTGCAATGTATCCATCTCTCATTTATTCAAACGTTTTTTTTTCTGATTTCTTCAATAATGTCCATGTCATGGGCGATACAAAGAACTGGAATCAATAATCTGATTTCTTCGGTTTCGGTGATGCAATTTGCCGGGATAGACAAGAAGACCATCTCATAATCTGAAATTCCTTTCATTGCTTGTATGTCGAGGTCTCAACTTGCAATACTCAGGCTAACAAGAAAGAGATCTAGGACCGAGCTCTTGCCTTTCTGGATGAGTGGGGGCGGTTTAACTGATTGCGTTAAATTATGAAAAAGCATGACGTCCACAATCGGTTCCGCCGCAGAGACTAGTGGCTCTTGGAGATCACCAAACCAGTCAATCGGCGGAAAATTGAAGTCTCCGGCTTACAAAACCATTGCTTATGTCACATTTACTGGAACACAGCAACATTTTGTTTTTCAAAAAATGTGTTATCGCTCTTAGGAGGGCGATAGAATGCGCCTACAGCCAAACTTAGCTCGTTCAATACAGTTTGATACTAACACATTCAACGACCCTGAAATCGGTTTGTGTTATCACGTACATTGATTTCTTAACCGTACTCTCCGTCACCTTGAAAAGGATGCCCGACAAGCCTTGTTGAAATATTTCAATTACCTATGGTGTGATGGTTATGTTCCTCAAAAATGCAAGTCCAGCCACCTCGTTCTGCTTCTGAAGCCCGGAAAATCTATGCTGGATCCAATGGCATACCGACCAATTGCACTTGCAAGTTTCGTTGGAAAGCTTATGGAGCGAATCATTCTCGCACGTCTGGAGTGGTTTCTGGAGCATTACAATGTCTACCCTGATGTCATGGCTGGATTCCGTCGTGGACGCTCATCCATTGACTGTATTATTTATTTGGTGACTTTTGTGCAGCAGCGGAAAAGTGCGAGGCGCATATGTGCTGCGTTGTTCCTCGACGTTAAAGGGGTCTATGATAACGTGGAGCACGATGCGATTCTTAAAGTACTGCAGGGTGTGGGGATCGGTTTCCGGGTCTACCAGTGGATACAGAACTACCTAACAGAGAGGTTATTCTTTCTTATGACTGCGGATGGGCCGACATCAGCTCACTGTACTCACCGTGGTGTTCCTCAAGGAGGCGTCCCGAGCCCTGCACTGTTCAACCTTACACTAATTCACCTGACTTCATGTCTTCCAAGGAGGGTTCACGTGCCGATATACGCCGGCGATATATGTGTTTGGGCAGATGGCGTGACTCGTCGGCAAGTGCGCGCCCGACTGCCAAATGCCGCAGACTTGACGACCTCCTATCTACACGGACAAGGGTTGGAAATATCCAGCAGCAAAGGCACCGTGCTTCCGTTTACACGAAATACTATGTATGCATACCCTTTATATATTAATGGCGAAAGGGTGTCTTATGTGAGAAATCACAAGTTTCTCAGCATAGTTTTCGACAGAGGGCTTTCTTCGAGCGCTCACGTAAACGTTATAAAGAAGAGGCTCCCTGCACTGGTGCATGTACTCAAACTCATCGGCGGCAAGACATGGGAAACACCAATGAAGTCGATGTTACAGCTCCACAACGCTCTGTTCTTGGGCTGTCTGTGATACAGTGCCCCTCTCCTTTCTGGAGCATGCCGCACAACTACTCGGTCACATAAGGGTGTACAAACTCAGGCCCTGCGAACCTGTCTTGGCCTACCACGATGTACGTCCACAGCAGCGACCATTGCCCTTGCTCGGAATCACCCTTTTGACAACCTTTGTGTAAGTTTAAATACTCAGGACAAATATCGGGCACATCGCCCGTCTACTTGATCATTACCTCGAAGGAATACCAGCGACCCGTACCCGGGCGTCATTCACAAGAGTAGTAGCTGCCCACAACACCAGCGTTCCATCGAACTACAGTCGAACACGGATATATCGAACTGCAAGGGGATCGCGAATTAGTTCGATATATGAAAATTTCGATATAAACAAATATGGGCTCTGAGTCCTCACCTATGGCGGACGTTCACTTACCGATCGTCGCATTCAAGAATGACAACTAATTCCGCACTCACGACGCAACAGGACGCTTTATTTCCGTGAAAAAAAATCGCTGATCTTGGCCTGCTTCTTCGTCCAAGAAATGAAATTAAAGCCGCTGGTCTCGATCTTCTCCAGGCTGCACAACTAGAAAATTCCAGCAGTACGCTGTGCCTTCGCACACCATGCACAACACGCACGCAAAAGAACAGCGCGCACGTACTACAATAACTTTGAAGGTAACAATTACAATTCCAAGGCTCTCTGAACGGACTCCAACAAAGCGCCGCGATGGTCATCTCCGAGAGAAACAGTGATCTCCGAAAGGGGCGGGACAACTCGCCAAACAGCACCATAAGCAGCAAAATGCAAAAGGAGGAGGAGGCCGCAAGCGCGCCTTCGTTCCCTCTTCCCTTTCCTGAGACGACATCGGGGGAAGACAGACCCAGAGAGAGAGAAAAAAAACTCTTTTTTGGCAAGCCGAGGAACGTACGCAGCCGAAAAAAAAGGAAAAAAAAGGGACGTGCGCAGTCGGGGCATCCCTACCTCGCACTGTCACATTTTCCGAGCGTTCGGACTTGTGTGCCTAGAGAGATTTCGCATACCGGGCTCCGTCCGCTAACGCTACGGCGGCCGGTAGCGGGGCCCGACTGGGCAAGCGCAAATTCGTTCCAGTAGGGGGATTTAGTTCCGCGAGCCAGTCTTCGCCATGCCCGCGCATTCCTCCACATCCTCCTCAACCTCAATCGGGGGGCGAAGCGACCGCCGAAGAGCACCTTCCAGCTCGCGCGGCGTTCGATATACCCAATGTTGGGAAAAATACGATTCGATATAAACGTACGAATTCCTATACTTTTACACACAATTTTCAAGGGGATAATTTATGAGTTCGATATAGACAATAATTCGATATACCCGTGTTCGATATATCCGTGTCCGACTGTATACGCCAGCGATGCGACCACTCGTTCCGCTGTGCTGTGTGATGCAGCCCCGAGTGTGCCTAGATATCCCAGTAGTGAATAAAACACGTCATCTTCAAATACCGGCCCTGCAACAGCTAACTTTGACGTACATGCACGGGACATACAGTGACCGAACCCATGTATACACTAATAGCTCGGTGACATCGTCGGGTTCGGCCGGTGCTGTTATTATACACGACTGTCACTGTCCAGCAAATTCAAGATAGCCAATCTTACAACCTCCACAGCTACAGAACTTACGGCCATCTGGAGCACTTTTCACAGCATCGAGCAAAGTTCGTGCCGCAGATGGGCTATCTTCTGTGATTCGAAGCCTGCACTTCAGTCACTCCAGTCAGCCCTGTGCCGGGGACCTCATGAACAGCTCCTGACAGAAATAAAAATGGTGTACGACCGTGCTGCCCAGGCGGGTCATGATGTCACCCTACAGTGGCTTCCCAGCCACTGCGGCATTGTCGGCAACGAAAGTGCGGACGCTACCGCCCGGCTGGCGCATCAAACAGCGACGACTGTGCTCATCCCATTGTCTAGGACGGACGCAGCTAGGGCCCTCCGCATTCTCGCCCGGGAAACAGCTATCTCCCAATGGTCTACAGAAGAATTCCCATGTGCACACATTGGTGCCCTTGACCCGCACCTTCAACGTCCCCTTCCACTAGCCCTCCCACAGTCTGACGCAACTCTTCTTTGCCGCCTCTGGCTGAGGGTGGCATTCACAAATGCTTACTCGTACGTAATAGGAATGACCGCAAGAGAGGAGTGCGAAACGTGCGGCACACCGGAGACAAAACTCCACGTTTTAGGCGAGTGCCCACGCTACTCGCCTGTAAGAAAGAAGCTGTCATCAGCACTGAGGAACCTAGACTCTCGGCTGCCATTTTTGGAGGTGAAGATTCTGTGCCACTGGCCTTCTCTGTCATCCGCTCCGAAGGCGACTAAGGAACTCTTACGCTTTCTACGGGCGACGAACTTAAACACTAGACTTTAGACTGAAAGCGTCCAGTGTCAATCGGTGTGCTTCAGCGCTGGGCATACATGTCTGGTGAAACTTTTCTTCTTTTTTTCCTTTCTCTTTTTTGCCCATTTTCCATCTCCCACGTGCAGGATAGCAAACTAGGCTCTAGCCAGGTTAACTTTCCTGCCTTCCTTCTACATCCTTCCTTCCTTCCTGGCAACGCCACTACCACTCGGGTCTTTGTCTTTTTGATATATTTTGTAGCCTCGTGGTGTTACTTCTTCATCGCTTATGTCACACTTTAACCAGGTTTCTGTGGTAATGAGGATATGGGGTCGGTGTTTAATAACAATACTCTCTAAACCTTCCAATTTATTTATGACGCTAGGAGCATTTATGTTCAGGCATATAAAAGGCTTACCAGCTTCAACTTCATTTCATTTTTTGTGTACTTGGCAACCGCCGCCCTTCTTTAGGAAAATCCTTTTATTTTGGGCTTCATTTCATTGTAACAGCTCCTCATCAATTTTAAGGTCGTCGTATTCCAGTGTAACGAACTCTCCGGCCTTCCTAATTTCAGAAATGCTTTCCCACAATTTTTGTTTTTCTCTTGTGGCTAGGAAAAAAACCTCCGGAAACTAGTATATCAGTACCTTTTAGCTAAAAGCAGTTTTATAAATCAATGATCAAACAATTTAGTATTACAGGTTCGTGTTTATTTGCTTGCGTGCGCCCAAGTCTATGCATTCGTTCCACCCAGCTCAGATGAACGTCCACCATTTTCTTAAACACATCTTCAACAACAGTCTTAGCAAGGGCATCCGCGGTTTCTTTGTCTTCATCGGGTATACCGAACACTATGATATTATTGCGCCTACTATGGTCTACTAAGTCAACCTCTTTCTTTTCCGGATTTCGGACAGGCTTTTTCCAGGCTTGACCCTGTCACATTTACTTCTTTAATGGGTGACGCCGAAGCTTCTAGCGCTTTTAATAGTCCTGTATTTATTCCTTGTATTGCGTCGAGCCTTGTTAGCGTCTATTTGTCGATGGTCTCCATTGATAGGACTCTCATAAAGGTGTAATATTTAACAGTGCACAATTAAGAATAATGAGAAGTGCTTGATCGTCCTCGAATTTTTTTTACCCACCCCACTGCAGCTCCAGTAACGCGCCACGTGCAACCCGAATACCATAAAAGGCACCCTGAAGTTCATGTCACCTGCCTCAGCCGACTTTACTCTAGCCGACCAAACACCAGTTACAAAAAAAAAGAACGCCGCTCACGGCAGTTCCACCTCCCGTGCCACCCTGGCAGTCACGGACATCATTAACCATGCTCGCCTCAGCCACTAAAGCAGACGCCACAACCGCAACAGCAGGAGCTACCGCCACAGCCTTGGCGATCACTACCCCTACGGGAATTTCAGCTTCCGCACAGACTCCCGGCAAGCCTGACGCTACAACTTCTTCATCCTCATACTGTGCGAAGTTCTCATTATCGTCCAACATTCCACGACCCCCCTCCTACTCCCAACCAGAGAATGCGAGCACCTAAGCACGTTTTCCTTTCCGAGAAGAAGGTGGCGCGTGCGGTTGTCCATAGACTCAACTTCCGGGGTCCATTCCGAGGACGATAAACCCTGGATATGCTCTCCCCCATATTTGTAATGATCTTTCCCCCTAGCGCCGCAGTCGCTTACAAACCTCCATTCCATTCCCTTACTCACTTCTGCTGAGGCCCGCACGTAGCGCAGACTCCACACCAGCTCCTGTTTTAGCTCCGCCATACTCTCATACCTGTTCCCCGTGACCGTGCATTTGTGACACCATTTGCGAACCCAGCCAGAGCAGCCTATCTGGTAGGATTCCTCCCTCTACTTCTCGACCTCACCCTCTCTCCGTTTCCTTAGCGGTACGAATGCGCCCTGACCACCTGTTTCATAAGGATTAGCGACGTCCCAATCAATCGGGCTACCCGCGCTGCAAGAGCGCTCGTCTTTCTGAAATGAGGACGCCCTTCATCTTTTCCTCATTTTATGTTTGAATGTGGTTCAATAAGGCGTCTACCTATTCCTAGTGAGTTCTTCTCGGCGCCAAATTCTGTACAAAATCATATTTTCCAATTTCTGAAGCACCTCGAAAGGAGCCTAAACAAAATGTTAAGATATAATCACGGAATTATTAGGCAGGTGCCTGTATTATAAAGCAAAATCACAAAAGAAGGGCCCGTAAAGTTCGTATTCCCCACGCTAATGAAAAAATACACGAAAATCCGACGTCAGATTATTTCGTGACCGTTTCTTTGTCCTCGAAGTCCAGCCAGATTAGAATTTCTGCTCACAATTAGGGGAAATGAGTTTCCTTTCCGGACAAAATTTGGTTGCGATGCAAGACTATTCCTACATAGCAAGTGAAGCGCCGGAAAATTTTACCTTTGTTCCAGCATTCGGAAAATCGTATTCCCGGAAGAAAAGTTCCTATATTATGCTTGTGGACATAATAAGAGTGCAGAAAAGCAAGTGCCTCTAAGCCAAGTAGTACAAAAAGAAACTGTCTGGATTGTTTTTACTTGTGCCAAATACCCGCGTTGTATTCTGTCTCACCTTAATATAAAAATCACCGAACGTCAAGATGAAATAGTTTGAATCAAACGCAAACACTGTGTCATAGGCTTACTTCTACGCAAGCTGTCGATTTGCGGTAGTACGAATCATTGCGGGTAGAATATCGGGACCGAATATCGCAGTGGAAAGATTCTTCATTTACTTTCATGTGCTTGCTTTAAGGGCACAGGGTAAGGCGAAATTTTGAAAAAATGACTTTTTGTTTTTCTTCGCAATTATGAAGTTCAATTCCTTGTGCACATTTTCCATATTGACACTTGCCTTAAAAAGTCTTATTTCTCGCTAAAAAGCAGTTTTCCCGTAAGCAAGTAGTAAGTGCCCACATCCTCTTAAGAATGTTCTCAGGGTTTATTGTCATTTTTTTTCATCAAAAAACTCCCAGTTTCAGATCAAAATGCTTTTCTGGAACCAGCTGTATTAACAAATTGCATAGCAACCATTGCAGAGCTGATTTTTCAGTGAGGGCAATCCAAAGACCCTGTTGCGCGTTTTTTCCACATTTGCCCTTCGAAGCTGCGAACAAAAAAACATCTTTTTTGGGCTGCACACTCTAATGATTGTAACATTGGATGCTGTTCTTTTATTAAATGATGAAGCAACGCATGAGCCAGCATTTTGAAATCATTCAGTCCAAATCCTGGAAGCAACACCACCATTAAGTGGCTTAAAGAGGTTGACCACAAGCAAAATACTTTGTGAGCAGATCTGTACGATGGTGCACAGAATAGTCAAGGAAGGACAGACGACCGGGTGAAAAGCAAAAAAATAACTTTGGCAGTGATTATGAAGCTGGTGCTTTTTAAATAAATGGCTCCAGTGGTGTCTTTGGCAAAAAAGTATTGTTTTTAACCTCTTTTTTTACTTTAAACTCAATTATCTCAAAACAATGTTTTTTCTTACATAGGTACCATTATTTCCTATATCGTTCACGATAACGAGCTGATTTTTCCCCCTGTCATCTACATAACGTTTCACACCTGCTGTACTAGAATTGAAAGTATGCACGAAACAGTTTTCTTGTTACACAATTTTTAATGCTAAAATAATGCCAAAATTTAGGTACTAACAGACAAAAAATTATAAAAAACTGAAATTTTTAAGGATGTTCAAAATTCTAGTACAGTTAAAAGAGCACAAAATTTGAAAGAAAATGACATATACGTTATGTAGATACCTTTATTAGATGCCGAGAAAAATCTACCTCAAAATGGCCAAAAATGCATGGGAAGTATAGGGCTTACCCTGTGCCCTTAAGGATGCTTCATTTTATCGTTTTTCGTAAAGGTAATATAGTACCAACACATTGAATTCCTTGCCTGGAAATATTTATTCTATTTCATCTAAACGTACGCTGAAATTGAATATGATAAAACGCATTGATGGAAGAGAGCTACCCAAATAGATCGAGTTAGTGGCTGGCTTATAGGGTTTCGCATGCTGGTTTAAAATATCACGTTAAATTACCATATATCGCTGCAAAATATTATGTATTTTAACTTTCTACTTTCAGGAGACCGTTGCGTTGGCTGTCGAGACCGATAACAACGCCTTTCTAGGCGCAGCCGCCGTCTACACACCGCTGACCCGTCGTATATCGTACGCTCTACGATACTTACCACGAACGTCACCTTATCGCTCCACGACGTGTTAATCTAACAAATGGTGAAAGAGAATGATGATCTAGCCTCACGCGCTTTCGAGAAATTATGTGCACCGTGGCGTTGTGTGGGATGTCAACTGTGCGCTATTAACAATTGATGTGTGCCGCTGCAAATTGTAGCAAGTACCGAAGCCCAAACTAGAGCACCAAAAGAGAAAACTCTCGCGCTCGCACCAAATTCAATTCACTGTGAACTTCAAATTATCGCTTCTGGCGTGACAGCCACGTATCAAAGTTGCGTAATTGCCCGTTCAGTTTCGCAACATCTTGTCCATGCGGGTTTGAAAACCAAATGTAATTCAGCGGATGGTTTTTAACACGCGCGATTGATGTTCAACCTCCATTTCTCCATCTACATTGTGCGTACCGTCACCCCTTTCTTCTCTCGCGTGCTTCTCTGCAAGCCGCTCCCTATTACCTAATAGGATAGCTTTGGCCTTGCTCAAAAGGCCCATGGCTGCGTTTAAACGTCACAAGGGCACTTTTTCTCCAGGTTTAATGGTCAGTTTTATTTACGATCCGGGGCTTACGACACAAGGCACTCATCGGAATGGTGCTGCATCCGCAATGCAAGAAGTCCTTGTTACTGCATTGAAGCCACGACAAGACATGATATGTGGCGTGGGATAAATTCAGTTGAGTAGATAGCAAAGAGAGGCACTAAAATTTCTTTTTTCCGCATGTGCGAAGGAGGTATGAAATCGTGATTTTCTTGAAGAAGTATACACGGTTCCGTACCGACATAGGTCCTTGTTTTTGAAGTTGAAACTGGCCCTAAGACTTTTCAACTTCTGAAACAAAGGGCTGCAGAAATCTATTCTTGAAACGGGTATCAATCTCTCTTTAGGGTCGATTCGTGACAACTGAAGGCTTCTAACTTTATATTTGGACACCTCCCAGTCCTTATTTGAATCTGCATCAGCTTATTCACAATCTCATCTCTTTGTCCTGGTATGGGTACCTGGCCACGCTAACATGGACGGCAATGCAAGAGTAAACGCGCTTTCCCGAGAAATATCCCCGTGTCCGTTTATAGTCTGGCCAACCTCACAACCTCATACCATCCTCCTTCCACTCGTCTTCACGATCGCGCAAGCCGTAAATTTAATTTACTCTCATATCGCCTCGCCCGGCAATCCCACCCTTCTCCAGGCCCGCGCCTCACTCGCGCCCAAACCGTTCTTCTCCGCCAGGCTCATACGCGCTCCCTCCCATCTCATCACATTCTAAATCGCATACGTAAGTGCTCCGGTCCCCCAACCTGCCCTTCTTGTGGCGCGTACCCCTCTATCCCACACTCCTACTGAGACTGCCACCCCCCGAAGCTTCCCCCCTTCCTCTCCCGTATCACCTCATGGGACACTTGGCTGGCTCCCCCGCCCGGAACAGACGTTCGGGCCGCCGAGGAGTCTCTATGCCTTCATATCCAGAAGATCTCCAAGGACAATCCGGACTATTTTGAAGACAGCTAGTGACGCCTCAAGGTCCATAATTTAGCTGACCTGGACATATGTCGGTGAATGAGCAAGAAATGGTTTCTCTCGCTCTCTCTCTCTCTCTCTCTCTCTCTCTCTCTCTCTCTCTCTCTCTCTCTCTCTCTCTCTCTCTCTCTCTCTCTCTGATAGTGTGCATTTATATTCGGTGTCAGAAGTATATGAGCTGCTTTCTTCTTTTGCCCTCAGCGGTTCGGATATGCAATACACTGTTGAGATCGAAAAAAATTTATAATAAAGGATTTATTGCGGCGGGCATTGACTGTCCCTTCCCCGCCCCTCCCCCCCCGCCCCCTTCGCTCAATAAAAAACTCACCATGGGCTTTGTGGCGGCACGATCATCTTGCGGTTATTGTTCCGCCTGAAGGCTAAACTGTCATATAATTAAAAAAAAAAAGCCGGTTGTAATATCTGCAAAATCCCAGAAGGAGAGAAAAATTACGCCCACCTCCCCTCGTGGGAACCCTGGTGTGATGCGCGCTGAGGGGGGTTCAAGCGCAAGCGGAGAGCAACCGTCGACCGAAAGGCCGCCGGAGAGCGGCACACCGGTTATATGTGCAGCGCGCCCGAAGGAGAGGAGTCCGCGGAAGAGAGAGTACTGCACATGCGCCGGCGCCAGTGTGTCTTCCGCGGCTATGACGCGACACAATCCACTTTAATCCAATCCAAATCCAATCCAAATCCAATCCAAATCCAATCCAAATCCAATCCAATCCAAATCCAATCCAATCCAAGCCAAGCCAATTGATTTGAATCCAATCCGATGCCCCTCGCGAGAGAGGGGCATCGGAGAGGAGAGGGGGTGAGCGGCGGAGAGCGCAGCTCGCACGGCGAGAGAAATGGGGGAGGGGAGGACGACAACAACGCCGACGACGCTGCATGGACAAGGCGAGTGAATGAGATGCAGTCGCATCTACAAAATAGTTTGGTGGTTTTCACAATCTCCAGAGCTGTGGAAATCCACAACACTCAAAGCAGACGTGGAATTTCTACGTCGGCTCTTTTAACAAATCAAAATCGCTCTTGAGAAATAGTGATGGAGCGAGATCATGGCTATCAGCATAGTTATAGATGCGAAAAGAAATGCATTTGCAGCTTTTATGTAGAAACAGTGCACTTCGAACATTATATACCACATTTATCACCGGTTTATTTTGTGTGCACTGAAGGATGAGGCCCACTCTTGCAAATCTTCAACTGCTCCTATCCTGCCCTGTACGAATCCGCTCTTTGCCACCCAGTTTCGTCAAGCCCATTTTCTGTCAAGATAGCGGTCTACCAGCACGACCATATGGTGGTTTCCGGCTCACATAGGCCGGGAGCTCCGCAACGGCCACCGAAACGTCAACGAGGTAGCCGACGCCGCGGCCCGTGATCTCGCCACGTGCCGAGCCGCGCCAGCGACGGACGCCGACGTCGATGAGGAATCGAGCGAAGAAGGAGAAGACTACGACGCGGAACCCCTGACCACGTACGGCGCGACGCTGCGCTGGTACAGGGAAGAGAGGCGGGCCTACCCTCCGCCCCATCCGGGGCTCGCGAGGAGGGAGGCCGTGCTTCTGCGGCAACTACAGACTCGGACGGTGCTGACGCCGGCGCTCGCGCGCCACGTGTGCCCGGACCTGTATGAAGACTGTGTGTGCAGTGTTTGTGCGCAAGTGACCGCGGACCTGACCCACCTGATGTGGGGTTGTGAAAGACACGACGCGAGTGACGGGAGGCTGACCCTTCCTCCGGACGTTACGGACTCGATCGGCTCTTCGGAGCGCGAACAGCAGCTAAGGGCTATCCAGCGGCTCGAGGCTGCACTGGGCAAGCAACGGCGAAAGGAGAACCCGCACTCCTCTCGGCCTCCTCCTGCGGGAGCGAGGGCTATAGGGGAGACAGCGGCGCCACTCCAAGTAGCCCGCGCCGACCAGACGCAGGCCTCGGGGTCGGCCCGACGCCGCAGTGAGCGGCGAAGACTACGGGACGGTGAAGCCCTGCGAGGCCTGACCCGTCCCCGACTACAGGAGATCCAATAAAGTCCTTTCTCTCTCTCTCTCTTCCTAATAATAGTACTGTCTCTGTAGCCGTTTCGTTACCCTCGCGGTGGCTCCATGGCTAAGGCGCTCTGCTGCTGAGACAAAGTACGCGGTATGATTCCCGGCCGCCATGGCTGCTTCTCTGATGGAGGCGACAAACAAAAACGCCCGTGTGTCGAGATTTTGGCGCATGTTAGGTGGTCCAAATTAATCCAGAGCCCTCCACTGCGGTGCGCTTCACAGCCCACGCGTAGCTTCGATGTGTTAGCTCCACAATCATCATTATTGCCATCACCACCAGCCATTTCGTTGCCGTGATTTTCATCAATTCTCAGTTCTCCGTATTACATGCCCACCCCAGCTGCACTACCTTCTTTTAGTTTGAACGTCGTCTCCCCGAGTGTGCTCCCTAATCGAAGACGTTCGTTTCCCTCCCCTAAGCGTTACGCCTATCGCGATTCTTTCCATACATGCTCTTGTGGCGGCCCAAGTTTAATTTATTGGCGATTAGTAAGTCTCTCAGTTTCACCTCCGTACATCTTATCCAAAGTACGCATTCGTCGTGTACCTTGCCAGGGGTAGCCTACCGTCCGTTATTTGAAATGTCAGCCGAATGCACCCAAGCCCACAGTAATTATGAATTCCCGGGCTGAAGTTTCACATGCAGCAACGTGCGTTTTATAAAAGGTTATCTGAAAACGTTTTTGAAACAACTAAGGGCACCCACTACTTTGAAACCTGGTTGACGAAGAAATATCATTCATTGCGGTTACACCAAGAGGACCCGTCTCTGGCTTACCCGTGTGCGCCCCATCTCAGTCGTTCGGTTGACGTGTTAGTACATCGTCTTCGTCTTGACGTAGCCTACGCCCGAAAATGTCTTTATCCTATTAGATTTGCTAATGACAGATGCTGTGCTCGGGGACACAAACCTGAAGATGTGTGTCATGTCCTGCTTGAATTCCCTCTATATTGATCAGAACAAATTAGGTGACAAGCTTATTTTGCCATCCCGTGCAACCACATTTTTCCGGAACCTGTTGGGTCAGTGGGACAATGCGCGTAACCGAACCAAAGCCTTTCTTGCCCTAAAGGGGCCATGTAGACAAAACACAGTTTGGTTCATTCGAAAGCATACCTCGTTAGAATCACGCTGACACCGCTTGCAACGTAAAATTCACTCGAATAAGCTACAAAATTAGAAAAGAACAAAGTGACCTTGCGAATCACTAGCTCATTTCCCGCACTAGATCATATGACGTCATACGCACAACCATAAGATTTGCAGAGGCCGGAAAGAGCGAATGCAAGTTTGGGAGGGTTTATAAGCTCGCAGAAGAAGCAATTTTCGCTTACCTTATTTACCCGATTCTAACGCGCACCCGATTTTCCTGGCAAAAAAAAAAAACGAACAGACTTGCACCTCCGATTGTAACGCGCACTGGACTTTGTGACCCAGACAAACGAATGCGGGCGATTTATTTCCCGAAGTAATCTCACTCATCTCACTCCTCGTCGCTCTCCGCTGACCACAACATCTCGTCCTCGGTGCCTTCAGGCGCGTTCGCGATGCCATACTTCTGAACGAACGTTCAACCATGGTCGATGGGATCGTGGCCCACGCCTTCCACGCCCATCCCGAGAGCTTCTCCATAGGTGCACGCTTCAGCCGACCGCTCGTTTTGAACGCTTGGGAGCCGCTGCTGCCATTGCTGTTATCAAGCGCGCAAGTGAAACGATTTGACGATGTGTGTGTCCGAAAAATTGTTACTAAAAGATTTGGCGCCATATTGAGATGACGATGGCGATGGTTGGGACAAAATTTCAGCTGTTTCGGCAGTTTCAGTTTTGTATCCCATTCTAACGCGCATGCGATTTTTCGGCCTATTATTTTGGAAAAAAAGTGCGCGTTAGAATCGGGTAAATACGGTAAGTGAAATGCATATTCATTTAATAGTAGTTAGAATAGTGCGGTGAAACCATGGAACACTGGGCTGCTTAAGTTTTGTATGCGTGATTCGTCATGGCTGTAGAAGTGGACCATGATCGCCTTCCCACCGATCAGCTTCCGGACCAAGATCGCCTTCACAACGACGGACCAAGATCAGCTTTTGGAGCAGCAGCCGTAGAGAAGGATCATGTACTACCCCAGTGTTGCGAGTGAAAGCGAAAAGGCCGGTACTCAGTCACTTTCCGAAGATTGAAACTGTCTGACTTGACAGCTGTCGATATCAAAGTGACGTTATAATGGTTTCGTTGTGAACGTTTCTCATGAGAAATCCATGAGCGTAATCTGTAAGGAGATTTAAACGGTTTTATATCCGGAAAGAGCACTAGCTCACATCTGTGGCGTAGGGTGGCTCCCGGAGTTTCCTCACCCGTGACACTTTTCAAATAACCAACGTTCCTGGGATTTCAAAAGTTGTTTTGCGTAGTTATTTTGGGGCAGCGCTTCAGTGTGGCTAGTTACTTCTTACTGGGCGTGGTCTCAGACCATACGCGTGCAGGGAAGACCAGCTCTCAGTAGTAGATAGCCGGGCTTTACCCCTGCCCACACAATTTGACATCGGCGCGCGGTCGTCCCAGCACTTATGACCCAGAGCCTTACGCCAGTTTTGAAACTACGGCCAAACGCTATTTTTTTGTGCGTGTGTGTGAACAGTGAACGCCGTTTTACGTTCACAGTACCAAATCGCTCTGTTCTTTTTTTGTTATGGTGACGTTATATAAGTTAAAGCCACTCCACTGCACCCACAGCCACTTTTTTAAGTAGCGCCATCCTTTGAAGAGTGCCGTCGCCTAGTTCCGCTTCCGCCGGATTCGGAAATCCTGTGCCCTTCCCTCTACAAAGTTCGGCGTTGGGCAAGAACAGTCACCGGTGGTAAGTACCTGCACGTTTATGCGCACTTTCCGAGTGCTCTTTGGCTGTCCACGCCGACTTGCTGCACTGCAAAATCAAAATGCATTTATCCATTTATCGGCGCACCGCGATGACGCGGTTGCGGTAGCAAGCGGTGGCGGTTGAGCATTGGCCGACAAAATTATCTTCCGCTTCAGTCCCTCCTCCGGGAAAACGAGGAAAATGAGGAAGCTCCTCGAGCGTGTTCACTATTTGGAGGACGAAAGTACTATGGGAGGGCTTAGACATAGCTTCAGAAGCAAAGTAACAGCGCAGCTCCACCCAATGCTTGCATCAACGGGCCGCGAAAGCGCGGTAGTTGAGTCAGTGGTGAAAACGCTGTCAACAAAACATGGCGGAACATCCGCTTCCATAGCTCGGAGAAACGCATAGGAGAGGGCCGATTGGCGCAACTTAACCTAGGTGGCGTACGAAAACAGTATGAAGGGGCTTTAGTATAATTCTGCTCCTGCCCAAGCTCTGGGGATTTTGCTTCCGGTCAGATTATCCATTGCCCATACAGAAAGACACAGTGTGACGTAAACGCAGAGAAATCGAAGAGCTCAGTCATTACATATGAACGATGCCTTCCGACACGGTATTTGAACTTTTCCCCCCGATGAGGCTGCGTACAAAAAATATATGAACAACGGAGCAGAAAAGAACGGAACAGAACAGAACAGAAAAAGACACCTGTACTTTTTATGTTTGCCTTTTGAAGTCAATTTTCAACGCCGTATCTACCTAGCGTGAGCGCTTCAGGTGAATATCTGTACTGATACGAAACAGGTGCAAGTATTTCCAAGCTCATCGTTACGAGAAGAGAATGCCAACGTGTGCGTTCGATTGAACAGCGACAATCAAGATTCCTTCACGAAAAGCGCTTGAAGACACGGGCGGAAGAGGAGGGGACATACGGCGTCATCGTGTGTCCCATATTCTCTAATACGTATCTTCCAAGGCTGCTTACGATTAGTCAAAACGAACTAGCCGGACTGTCTACTCGGATGAAAATTCCAAAACGCCGAAAATGAATTCATAAAGGCATTCTTTACCTCCCATCTTAACATTCCTTTCTATACCCCAGGTTCAAACTACGAACCATAGACCAGCTTGTGCCATGTAGAAAATCGCCTGCGAGGCAGTGCCGACTCGCATGTACAGTGCCATGCTTCAATTGCTCAAGTTTAAACTAGAGGCGTACTCTTTTTCTTTGTGGTATATTTTTTGAGGCAAGCGCTATGCAGCCACGAAAAGTGCGCATGTTCTTTTATGTTTTATTTATCGTCGTGGCACACTTTAATCAATATTAATGCACCCGTAATGCCGCATTCCGCATGGCGTGGTCGCGTGTAGCGGTACAGACACATTCCTGTCACACCGCGTTCCTGGGTTCAATTCTCGTACCTGACACGGTTAGTTAGGTGACATGATTTTCGGATTTTTGGACGCCTCTTGCGGACGCCAGCTGGCTGCGTGCTTTCACAAACTTTTTTTCGCGTCAACAAAAGCGATAGAAGGAGCTATCGCTCTGCTGGCTTCATTTTTTTTTTCGCGGAATCACCGCCTACTTTGCTCTGTTTCGCCCTGAAGTAGAACAAAAAAGCCAATAGTGAAACTTCAAGTAGCGTAAACGCCTTTCCGTCCTTGAAGTGCAGCGAGATCTCGCAGCAATAAATACAAAATCGTGTAAATCGGGCTGTTTAGTTTGCGTTGTATTGCTTCCTAAAAGAATATCATTCCCAAGCCGGTCCTGCAGGCAGGGACCACGGAAGCATCGCCACCGCCTTAGACAGCGAACTCCATCTACACTGCTTTCACTATCTGGGACGGCGGCCATTAGCTCCAGGTGAGACTGTATTGGCCCAGTAATTTGTTCTCCGGTAGGATTCAATGACCCGCAGCACCACGATGCACACAGACGGCGCCCTTTGAAAGTGACCGAAAACTTCGAGGCCTACAAAGCCATTCGTTTCTGTGGCCGAAAATATAGGTTTTTCTTAAGAGCTTTAGAGCTCGACATCTAGGGTCCCGTAATTGTTACAATTGAAGCATTGGCGACTAAGCGGCGCCCCTTTAGTTTCGAAGGCTGCAGAGATCGTGACGCGTGCTTTCCCTAATAATGGAAGCCTCGGGGAAATCTAAAGATTAGGCCCTGAACAGATGCATTGTTTTCGTCGACAAAAGGTTCGCTTTCGTCTGCAGCGCAATAAATTCCGGATTAAGATATGCAGGTTAGTAGTTGTTTTGGCACATTTGTCCCCGTTCGTTCAATTCTGGCAAACGAGTGATTCCTCACACTTGGTCCTTTGTCCTTGTCCATATGCTGGAGATGGCAGCCCTGTACCCCTTATAAGAATGGCCTGCTTTTTGACGCTTCCGTTCTCAGCAACACTTTTCTGGAAAACTTCGGTAAAGTCTTCCCCTTTCCGAACATTGCGCATTGTGAAATTCGGTTGTGCTGTGCGAACCTGTGTATACTACATGGGGATATAAATATAGTCTTGCAAATCAGCATACAAAACTTCAACCGCAACCGCTAGTGTAGCAGAAATATGCAGGAAAGGTCGGGGTAGTCGCTACCCATTTAAAGTAAAACAAACGTAATTAAAAATTAATTTTACAAAGACACTCAATTTTGCTATAAACTGATGAGAAAGACACGCGGTTCCGGTCTTCTTGCACGCATGTTTTGTGCGTGACTTTTTTTTTATTCAAAATCCCAACAAACAGTTGTATCATTGGAAGCTAATTTTTGTTCCACAGTTTACCTGCGAAATCTTCGTCTAACAAAGAGTGGAAATGGCAATAAAATACCCGGTTTTGATAAGCCATACCCTTCTAACAAATAAAAAGGAAAAAGAAACATCTCACCAAGTATAATTTCTCGTTGTGCAAATTCCCGAAATATGAACAGAAAACAGGTAAAACGCGGCAGGGACTCGATACGAAGTCAGGAGCGCTTTTTTCTCAGACTTTACACCACGGGAAACATCAACTTGCTTACGTCGGCTTGCAGTGCAGTCCATAGAAACAATTCGATCCGGTTCCAGCCGTAGTCTAGGACAGCCAACAACATTCGCTTGTTTCTAAGAGCGGCAACGCTGGAGGACAAACCTAGGAAGCGATCGCGATATGCCCACGCATTGGAAGTCGCCACGGCCATTATCTCCGGATCAGCAGAGTAGTGAGCTGCTGCTAATGGCCACGGGTGGACTTGCTCTGTTTTTTGTGTGTGTGTGTGTGCGAAAGGAGGGAGAGAAAGAGAGAAGAAAAAGAAAGAGAAAAGGAGTTGAAGAGTAAGAAAGAAGGGGAGCAAGAAAGAAGAGGCTATAAAATGAAGAGCCAAGGATTCTGAACGACACGAATATAATTTTTAATAGGAAAACCTATAAAAGGTAATCGTTACTCGCACCTATTGAGACAGAGAGGAAAGCCATTTATTGAATGATCTGGCCTTCTCCACTGCTAAGATAATCACCGTAAATAGAGTGCCACTTTTTAGCGAAACGGTAGCGGAAGCACCGCAAACATGCTGAAGCGGAAGCACGGTTACTTCCTGAAGGTTCCTTGACACCCGGAGCTTACACGAGTGCACTTTTTAAGAAGTGCGTGTGAAGCAATTATTGTTCGAAAGTTCACACACCGAGAATAAACAAGGACCAAGGAAGTTAGTTCGAAACAAGGCAGGTTTCTCCAGCCTTGCACCACCCGTGCGAGCTGCGAAACTTTTTTTGCAGTGCAAAAGCGCTAGGAGCGTCAAGGTCAGAAGTCTGGGCGTGTACTTTGATCAGCCACGTACGTGCAGTCTGAAGCCCAGCACAGTGTTAACGCGGCACTGAAGTAAATGTCAAGTTTTGTTTTCGCTTGCACTGCGTACACTGGCTCAAACACACTTTTCATCGTTTATCCGGGTGATAAGGCGGTGCTTATTTTATAAAGCCCGAAAGAAGAAAATTACCCTGCGCAGTCTGCGGCGGCCGCATCAATTGAAGCAGCGACGTCCATACAAGGTGCTACGTGATTGGACGATGCCGGAGATTGCAATTCAAACCAGTTTCGGTTTAGGTTCTGTGAAACAACACGCTTGGCATCCGACGTTATCGGTGGCTGTGCATTCTCTATTTCAGTAATCAGCATGCCACTCTTCTGCCATGTAGTAGGCTGGTAAATGTGGCAGATAAGCGTATCAGCATGACTTGGAATAGTAACAATCACTAGCCAAGGCGTACGCAGTGGATGAACGTTCTTCGCGCCAACGCAGACGCTCAAATGCGGTGTGCTTCTCCCCCACCTTTGGAGCTTGCCTGGCTCGTGCCTGTATCGAAAGACACGTGTTCGCACTAGGCTAACGGTTCCGCTGGTTCATGACTGTGACCGCAAGCAGTCGGTGCTTATGACAACACCACGCCAACGAGAACTCGTCAGCGCATCAGGGTCAGTCTGCAAGCGTTCTGCGAACCCGCTCGTTGAGAAATGAACGTTACAGCGCAAAAATGGTGAATTTAGTGTAGAGAAGATCGCCCAAAAACAAATAAATCGCTAAAAAAAACATGCGCTATTGGGGAATTGCAAAACACTAAACCTTGTGCTCCAGACCACTCGGCTATAAGCCATCGCCGCCAGGGACGGAAATGTAAAGTATATAATGTATTGCCAGCTTACATTTTTATTTAGTTTTACCATTGCAAGCAGCTTACATGACTATTTAATAGCGCTCGTGCAGTAAGCGTCCCTTAAATTTTCACGACTTTAGGCGGAGAGAGAGAGAGAAACAACATCTTTATTGCCTGCGAGAGGTTACCTGCTGTCGCCGGCCTCCTGGGGGGGGAGGCAGCGTGTTCGGCCGCTGGCGTTCAAGGGCCGCCAGCGCAAGCTGAACGGCCTCCCGCTGTAGGTTACAGTCCGTGCTGGCCACCGCACTGGCAAGGTGTGGTGGCAGCGTGTCCGTGAGTGGGCCTGTCTCTTGGCACTCCCATAACATGTGCACCATGGTGGCTTGATCCCTGCCGCACACCGCACACACATCACTTT
>NW_027526335.1:60095552-60143052 GCF_048455015.1 Haemaphysalis longicornis | reverse complement strand
CCTTGACGGCTTGCTCCATGCCCTCACGCAGGAAACTGTCGATGGCATACGCGAAAGTCTGGTAGGCTGTCGTGACGCACGTCTTGCGCTGCTCTTCGGTCGCCACGTCCGCAGAGCCGTGGAAGCTCGCCAGAAGTCGCGCGTTGCTAAAGCCCACCAAGGCTTGTACCCCGAACCAGCCCACAAAGTCGGCCATCTTCTCTTCGCCGTACTCTTGGTGGAGTTTGAACAGAACCCTCAACGACGCTACGTGGTCGACGAAGACGCCCGTCATGTTTTTAAGCGAGCTGTTGAGGTAGCGCCGCGAGAGGGCGTCCCAGCGAGATCTCGTCACTGCGGGAGTCAGTTGCAGGAGAAAGGACAGGTCTTTGCTGCTGTTGCCGTCGTCCGACTGCGGAAGGTGTTTGTCCAGGAACCACTTCATGGAGATGAAGTCATCGAAGAGCTCGTTGAAGCGCGTCTCGTTCATCGGTGCCAGGGACTCGTACGAGGCCCGGAAGTGCGCCTTGGCATGGATGGTGCTCACGTGCCGAGAGATGCGCTCGTACGTCGACGCGAACTGCATACAGAAACCACGGGCCGATTTCTATAGTTTTTCCGCCACCGCACTTGGAATTAAATCGATGCGTATATGCGCAACTTACAGTCACATATTAAATTTTTCATACTTGTGCAAAAACAAAAAGGTATGACTAGAAATGCAGGTTTTAGGGGCGAAGCTTCTCAGGGGCTCGGGCTGTCAGTGTCTACTGTCGTCGTAGAAATCGTCATCTCATGTAACCACGGTACTAAAACACCGGGACACTCGTTAACGCCTCGCGCTTGAACGCTTAGTAACGCGTACTAAAAAAAATACCGGGACACTCGTTTACGCCTCGCGCTAGAACGCTTCGTGTGTAAAAGACACGAGACTTTTACACCAAAGCTGTATACCTCTACCTCCCAACGGTTTCATCTCCGTTGAAAAAAACGCCAAGGCGCCAAGAATACACTTATACTCTGCATGCTTCGCCCTTCCCAAGGTTTACGGGGAATGGAGGTGGCCCGGGATTTTTTTTTTTCAGTACATTTTAGACATCGCCACACAAACATTCCTTAATGCGATGTAGAAAAAGAAGTACTAACGTGGAAAGGGAGGAGACAAACCGCATGGCTTGAGCAATATTTAGAGAGAGGCATAGAAATGCATCCGTAAGATATGAGATGTGTAGTCATGCGTCCGTAACTGTAACACCATGAAGGTGAAACTGTGATCAAAGAAAGAGACGGCGGTTGCGCTAAACTGGAAAGACCGCTTTCTTTTTACATAGCTCGAGATGTTTTACGTGGTTTCTTTAACAGCGAAACCGTTATTGGTCGATGCTTTCATGTGACGAGGCTTAAAGAAGCTGTACATGGTTGGAAAAGCGCTTTTTTGTAACACAAGGGACAAACGTAGAGCGAAAGAAAACCAGACAGAACGAGTGAGGCGCTACTAACACGAAGGAGCACTGACACGAAAATTTTATGTTACACTTTTATTGCTTTTATCGATGCTTAACGCCTGGCGAACCTGAAACAGCACTTCAAATACTTCAGCGCGCGATAGTTAATTACATTAAACGGCCTGAAAATCGTTTGTTTCAAGTTCCCGCGCTTTCATCTCGAACGGCGCATATGACAGACTCCCTGCCTGACCTCACCGCTTTGTGCGGACGTCACCGGCACCCGCTTGAGAGGGCGTTGCGCCGGCTCGCCGTTCGTGGGGCCGCGCGCATGAAGTGACGTCACGAGCTTTTGACGAGCACTGCCGCGTCACTTGTTTTGGCTCTCCCTGGATGATGTCACGCTGATGTCCATTTGCTGAGTGCCACTCCGCGCGCTGCTCCGTCGGCGCGATAAATGAGATCCAATTAAACTATGTTCTTCGCGTCGCAGGCCGCTCATATTTCCCCCAGGCTATTCTGTTGAGTGAAGGAAGCGAACTGTGCAATAATATTACCGCCGAAAATTGGTGTCAGTGCTCCTTTAATACGGCGGGTGCTGCGATGTGCAGAAGGCACGACCCAGCGAGGGAGAGAGTAAGCGACAAGCACACGTGCAACAAGTTAAAGAAAACTCTTGGAAAGGACGCATATATAAGCAAATCACTTCGAAAATACTGAATCTGGTGACAATGCTTATACTTGTCACCATATTTCAGCAAAAAGAAAGCATGAAACATATGTAATCAGAGATATTTGTGTTTTTCTTTTATTTAAAAATACATGGTTGCTTGATTTTTGCAAAAGCAAATAAAAAAGTGCGTTTTCAAAACATTTTCTGACTCAAAATACAGAAACCGCAAGCTTCTCCCCCTCGGTGCAATGTTCCGAAGGGCCGTGTTCAAAAGAAACAGTCTCAGCAGGTGGGGCAAGCAGTTGTACATTGCAAAATTGAATTGGTGTCAACGGGGATCGATCGCCTGGCTTTGAGAAGTTCTTTGCGATTAATTGGCTAGCACCAAGCAGCTTCGGCGCTAACATCAGCCTTCGCGACGTTAAGTCGCGGAAGCTTAGCTAATTGTTTTCCTTCACATAAAGTCCTTCGCTTTTAGAAGTGCTCATGAATACTGTAAGCTACAATTTTTAATCAATATTAAGCGCTGCTCAAACCAATTTTCCGCGCACCGTTTCTTTGCGAAGTCATCAATATTAGGCGCTGTTCAAACCAGTTTTCCACGCTCCGTTTCTTTGCAAAGTCACAACTTTTTATGGTGATTCCCGCATGGCCAAGTCCTGAACGGGTACAATTATCTCCGTAAGTCATGCCCTCTTTCGTTCTAGGGCATTTACGAAAGGCCCATTCAAATAAGGGCAATAAATAACCAGGCATGCTTTAGATTTCTGGAACACCCACAAACGTACTTACGAGAGGGCAATGGGACATTCTGAATGCCGGTACCAAAAAAAACATTCTAGGGTAAGCGAAAACAACTAAATAAGAACAGAAAAATTCTGAATGATGACAGTAAAAATACAATTTGCAAGAAAGACATTCCCCTTCCAAAGTAGGAAAGAATAGGCGCACACGAAAAAAGAATTAGAGAAAGAGGCTGAGAGTACAGGCGCCCGATCTCTGCAGTCTAGAAATTAAGGGCAAGAAATACACACGGGCTCCCAAGGCAACGGTACAAAGCAAAAGAAACACTGACATAGGCCAGCTAAGGCCTAGGCGAAGAGTTCAGGCAGCGAGGTATAGACGGCAAATAATATGCGCGAACATCGTGCCCGTACCTGTGAGTCGTACGAGAGCATGAGCGTTCGGGGCCCCTGCATACTGATCACGTACACGCCGACGAATAACGGCTGGTAGATACGACGTGACATGTGGAACATCGCCGCCAAGAAGTCCGGCTGGGGACTTGGATCGGGCCAAGGCAATCCGGCTGAGGCCAGCGCCGACTTCACTTCCAGCATGTTGTCGCGCTCCAGGGGAGACAGGCAGGCCTGTACGTACGTGACCACCTTGTCGACTGCCCGCTGGTTTTTACCGGAGCCCGGCTTCAGCGACAACGTGCGCTTGGCGATCTCGACCATGAAGCGGTCCCAGTTCATCTGCGCACACTCCCAAGTTGTTAGGGAAGCAGGCGTGCAACACCACAATCCTTAAAAATGCAGCCGCGGACATAGCTGCACTAATTTCACGTAGCAGTGTATGAAATAAGTTAGTGATGATTATTAACGTTTAAAAGAACAAGGCAAAAGGCAGAGGGCGCCGAAAATCATTCCCTCCAAGTGAAATGTATACGTTTTCCTATAACTCAAGTCACAAGTTCAAGGGTTTCATGCGGTAGCTCCAATTGGGAAGTATGCACCAGAAAACGCTTTTGTGATTTTCATGACGATACACAGAAACTCTGACCCTTCCTAGCCTTGCCAATAGTTCAGCGAAATGTTGTATGGCCTATGGCGAATAGTGAATTAGATGCATTTTGTGAACCCTTCACAAATCAGTCTACGTGAATGTAGCGACCTGCATGGCCTACTTATGTTGTGAGAGCGGTGCTTTGAAATAGAGAAGCGTTTCTAAATAAACCCCGAAATTACCTCATTTCGGCTTGTGGTCTCAATGGCTATTCAAAGATTAAATGAACAAAATTATGCTGCATGGGTGGCCTGCCTCAGTTGGCTTTGACTGCCACAGTCAATGCGTTCAATATTTCCTCGAAGTGCCGGTGGAATTGTAGGCGCATTGTGGGGAAGCAGACGCACTGAATTTATGAACTCGCATTGTTGATAAACAATTTCCATGAGTGGGTATGTCTTCGAGCGTATTGATAGGGGTTACTTTGGTACTCGCATGAAGCAGGAAATATATAGTGGTCAGCTGTATACTGGCAACGCAGTAATATTACCACAACAGACGCACCGGGCGTGTACAATGCCAAGCACATGTCCCTCAACTCGTAGCGTAAGGAGGAAGAGGGGCAGTGCCCACCTGGTAAACGGGCCTCTTGCCAGTGCTGGTCCAAGTGCCACAGACGTGCGCGTAGAAGTCATCGCACGGGTTTGCCTCTGGATTCTTGGCGCTAGCCAGCAGCTCCTCGTAGCGTGAACACGTTTCGCTGCGGCACAGGAGAGCCAGGGCCTGTGGGCGGCCTCTGCCGTAGACCCAGTACCGCGCTAAGAACGACAGAAAGGCGGCGGCCAAGGTCACCAGGGCCAGGATACCCAGGGATGCGACCATGCGCTTCCCAATACCTGCCAGGGGGGCTGCCCGGGACGGCGTGCGTTCGTGAGAACTCCAGGTAGCGATGGGCTGCGGTGGCGGCAGACGTTTTAAATTGTAGCCACGTGTGTGCCCGTTAACCTCACACTCTTCAAGATGTGAGCTTTGGAACGAAAGGTTAGAGCGTAAGGCAACTTCTTGTTTCAAAACGAACAGTTTTTACCATGATGACTGTGTCAACCCAAAGGTTGGAGCGTAAGGCAACTTCTTACTTAAAATGAACATTTTTTACCACTACGACGGTGTCATTCCGACAGCAACCGCGTGGATAAATTAACTGGGGGATTCTGTCGTCCGGCATCAACGTCGAAACCAAATACCGTTCTTGCAAGCAGCTCTGAGAAGAACCCATCAGAGCTACCTTGCCCGTAACCGTTCCTTAGTATTGTGATTTGAAGAAAGCCGAAGTGTTGTGGCTTGGCTATTCGGGAGAAACCCTCCGCCCTTAAGGTTAGAAGTCCTCTCTTAGGGTTAGAAGCTAGTAATTAGCTTATTCAAATGCAGGTATTACATAGCAGCAGCTGCACCTACGCTACAGAGATCGTTGTTCTGGAGGGTGACGTATTACCGTCCTAATCTGCGGTTCTTAAACGGGGTACCCAACGCGTGTACACATTTTGCTGGGACTAAGAAAAGCTACTTTAATTCAAAAGACGAAAATAATTTAAATGCAACATTTTGAAGTATGAAAAATTTGCCAAATTGATAGGGTAAAGCTTGTCGGCAAAGGACCAAGCGATAAATGCACGGCAAAGAAATCGCTGATCCCCATCGCAACGAAGAGCTGGTTCATCACAGCGTTCGTATTTTTTGCGAAGTCCAATTATTTTCGCTGTTTTTGAGAGGAAGCATTAATTATCACTACTTCACGACTTAGTATGATGCGAAAGAGATTGTGCAGTACACAACAAACTCAAATGAATAAGGTTTCGCAAACTGCACCTGGACTGGGAAAGGCAAAGCAAGAAATTACGTAATTCTGAATACGGTTTTCTAAGTGCACTAACGCGTCTTTCTGCTTATTAGATGCATCACCTTTTTGGTGTCAAGGACCGGACAAATTTCCTGTCATGCTATAAAATACACACTTGCGTCTCGGGTGATGCCCGTAACCCTTGTACTAGCATCTTGTAGCTCTTGTGTCTACAGTACTAATACCGTAGAAATGCCGATGACCTCCCTCAAACAAGATTCACTTTAACGAGTAGGGAAAGGGTCGCAGTCAGAAACTAAAAGGGAAAGGAAGGAATATGGGTACCGCTACAAAATACATTTACCCGTTTCTTTCTGCTTCTGCGATACGACAGCAAACTTTGCAAAAGAATGGCAAAGTTGTCAATCGGGTGGCCTTGTAAGAGCTATAGCTCTTGTAAGAGCTATAGCAACGGCGTTCTTGAGCTTGCCTACAGTTAAATTAACACATTCCAAGTCTGTAAAGGATTCAATGCGTATTGTATCATAGATGGAAAATTAATTTCAATAGACGTACATTAGCTCCCACGTGTGACTGGAGATGTTATCGCAGCACGCAAAAAAAATCTTGAGCCATATAATCCTGCGAAGATGGATGGCCAGTGAAGCTAGACTGCGGACTATACACAGCGTCACATTTACAAGAATGGAAGTGCAGTGAAATTCAACATGGGAGAATGAAAACTTGCTTTGGCGATGGTACCGTCTCCCTGAAGACACGCGCGCGCTTGTAACGCCTACAAAAAGAGGGCGGGGCGAACGTACAGATGACGGAACCGGGTCGCACGGCGGTAAACCTTTGCAGTCTTACTTGTCTTCCTGGCAGTCTATCATTCTTTTAAATGGTGCCAATAACTAATCGTCTCCGAATATTCATATCCTATTGATGAGACGTAAAATATTCGATAGGGTCAAATGATTTTGCCTATAATTCGGCACCCGGGATTCTGCAGACGCAGAACAAAAAAAAATGCATAGTACCCAAGGCAAAAACAGCTTCGATGTAATAATACGTAGAAAAACCACGTTCCCAGTATAAATGTAAATAGGACAATTTTTTTTTCTGTGCCCTCGCGTGCTGCCAAGAGGTAACATCTTACAACACTTCTCGTTTACCTGCATTGTAGCCATATTCACCAATACCGCGCGATCCTCGTCGACCGCTTATCAACTGTAACAGAGTAGTGAGCTGGGCAAGTTGGTATGGCGTCATTCTGGGCAACAGCGCGAAAAAAGACGCGGACGAAAGAAACGGACAGGACGAGCGCTCGTCCTGTCCGTTTCTTTCGTCCGCGTCTTTTTTCGCGCTGTTGCCCAGAAAAACCGCTTATCAACTTCGGTCGTTTTTTTTTTCTTTTACAACCGCACACGTCGTACTGCTCCGGCCCGTTTTGCGTTGTGCTGGCAAGAAAACCCACGTTGTTGTAACAGTGTCACGTAGACAAGGACGACGCAGCTGTCTTGAAGTTTATTGGAGCGCACTTGTGCTTTACTAACAACTCAAAGAATACACAGGTGGCGAAACAGCAGTCAACAAAGTAACGTGCCCAGACTGGTGTTGGCGAAACGAATACCGCGGCGACTGCTCTGCAGGCTTGTTATCTTTCGCGCGCGTGGTTCTCGAACCGTCGATTTACATCCAGAACATTGTAGATCAACGAAGATTATTCTAGGCTAGTAACGTGAGGGCGAAACAGTCTCCTTATCTGAATGAGATAGCCCGTGCGGCATAAAAATAAAGAATGGAACACGCGCTTCGCTTGAGAGACAGATAACAAAGCCGGGCGCGGCCGGGCAGTAAAAACAAACAAAACAAACAAACAAACCAAATGCAAAGTTCGCGGCAATAGTCTGCTGGAGTGAATTCGTGGGCATTGTGTTCAACGTTAAATCCCTGGAATGAAAGCAGTGCGCAGTGGAAAAATTCGAGCACCACTCACAGTCAGCCCTCTGGGACGAGAAGAGCGCTGCGGAGAACTGGTGCTCGAAGGAGACGCGTGGACCGGCTCCTTCCTTTCCTCGTCAGAATGAGACGACGAGGGCTCCGCAAAAGGCGACCACTTGAACAGCCATTTGCTGCACCAAAATCAATCAAAAAGAAATCACTCACTCACTCACTCACTCACTCACTCACTCACTCACTCACTCACTCACTCACTCACTCACTCACTCAGTCAGTCACTCACTCACTCACTCACTCACTCACTCACTCACTCACTCACTCACTCACTCACTCACTCACTCACTCACTCACTCACTCACTCAATTAACTAACTCACTCGCCCATTCGTTTACCCATTACTGCAGTCAGCGTATGAATATACGAACATTCAGTCTGTGACTGAACTTCCAGGAGTTCAGTGTCAACAGAACAAGGAACGTAGAAATAACATCACTCAGTATGCTTCTCTTGCGCTGGCTGTTGCCTCAGAAAAATTTTTTTCGTGCGAGCAGCGTACTTTGAGAAGTCTTCCCTTCTTTTATCAGCGACGCTGTTATGTCTGAGGCTTGGCGGATTTTTCGTGAACGTATACAATGCTGAGATGGCAGCAGGGCGTTGCGGCAAAGCCAACTTAATCACGAATCTTCACCAGAAAACAGCTGTAACTGTTTTACAAAAACTTTCCCCAAAAACAGTTCTAGCACAACTGGTCGCCATTTAATTTACTTGACACACTTATTTGACAGTGAAGTTGCAAACATTACTAAGTTTCCGTCAGCTGCCAACACATGGGCTTCTACGGGAGGGAAATAAATCTGCTAGGATAAAGCTGTAATCTAATTTTTATTAAGTAATCACAAAGGCATAGCCACTATCAGTATCGAATGATGAGAAAAATGAATACGTGTACATTTCCTGGGGATTTCCCCTAAACTTGCTAATTCTCTATAAATGTTTCGGATGTGTATTTTATACAGCTTCGCTGGTGATCAATCTTCACAGGGTACAATAGCTCCTTTTTTTCATTTTTTTTGAAGCCAGCTTCTCTTCATAAAAACGCTTTGACTGGCCTTTGTAAACTTCTTACTGATTGATTGATTGATTGATTGATTGATTGATTGATTGATTGATTGATTGATTGATTGATTGATTGATTGATTGATTGATTGATTGATTGATAACACCTGAAACTCGACTCGAGTATTATTAATGAAATGTTTCAAAGCGACACAGTGGAGTGAAGCTGTAACTTTGTGCTGCGGTACTCTGGGTCGATTGCACACTTTACGTAACGCTGTGCTGGAGAAGCGGAGACCTCAAGCTTCAACGCGTTGGCTAAACGGTCACAATGCTGCCACCTTCGTCGCTTGCGCTGAATGTCGACACGACTCCCGCGTTCTACGTTTGGCTTCACCCTGCGGGATCATTTAGCCGTTCTGTTCTTTACTACAGCACATTGTGATGAGCGATAATTAGGCGATCTGAATGCAATGGCTACCCTAGCAACCATATGTGCTACGCATCTGTTGAGCATTCCGCATAGAAGTCTCCACCCCCCCCCCTTCCTTTTATCTGTTGTCGTTAAACCAGAAAGTACCCGAACAGACGTATCAACCTCACCGATGACGTCTCGAGTTGAAGATAATACATGGACGCCTTTTTGGAGACTTATTGCTTATTAGATGGGGAAATTACGTGGGCCAGCCGTCCTCATACGCTAACTTCTACAGACCAATGAGCAGCACCGACCTTCCAAGCCGCTCATGGAGTGGTCTGCCTCGTCCCGGTTCATCGTGGAAGGCCTTGTCCAGTTTCGGCCCGAGGGTGTGCTTCGTGCTCCTCCTAGGAGAACCGGCGCCGGAGGACCTCGGTGGCGAATTCAGGTCACTTGTCGGGCTGGAGCCTGCAATCGGGCTTCGAGAAGCACTCCGAGATACCTTGGGCGGCGACGGGCGGCCCCTGGGAGAAGCTCGGCGTCTCGGACTCCGTGCTGCACGGTGTTGTTGCTTCGGGGATGGGCGGCGACGCCCGCTTGGAGATGGAGACCTGGCACGGAGCGTTGGGCTTCTTGCGGGCGAGATCGGCATGTTCGTACGCTTGGTCTGGAACTGTGAACGCGGAAAAGATGCGCGTGCCCAAATGAAGACGAAGACCCGCGCAACGGAGTGCACGTGATCAAGAGGATTGGCCAGTAGAAGGTGTGGTTTCTCTCTGAGACAATCCTGTGGTGCCTCTTCACCACAGTGCACTCATGAGGCCAATACGTGCCGCTAACACACCGAATTCGACTAATCACAGCAACTTGCATCCAACACCATCGTAGCCCCAGGGGCTGCCTGGACGGACACGCCTGCCTCATTCCCCCCTCCTGTGGCTAATAAATATTTGACTCTGAAATGGCATCTGCACTGTGGCTCTGCGAAATGCAGAACTCCAAGCTTCCGTTGTGCGGTGCCACAACCCAGGATAAACTTTTGATTCAGATATCGTGGTCATCATGATCATCATCAACAACAAGAGTGTACAAAATCCACTTCAGGATGAAGGCATCTCCCATTGATCTCCAACCGCTCCTGTCCGGCGCCGGTCGAGTCCATTTTCTGCCTTCTAAATTTCTTATTTTGTCCCTCAATCGAGTAATTCGCCCAAATGTAGCTGCTGATTGCATGGATTAGTCACTCGTACGCACTGTAGTGAGGCTGAACCACAGGACTGTTTCAGAGGGCATACGCCGGACTGACGCCCTATTGGCTGCGACGCGAAATCTGGCTGCAAACAGGAGTGTGCGCCGGTCTCCTGCTTACTGGCGCATCAGAAGGATGGGGATATACGGGCACGCGACCGCACAACGCCAGGCCTGACGTCACGCTATGACATTTAACGTCGCCAACCAGCAGCCGCAGCTTGGCCTCAATGAGTTTGACGATGCCTGACACACCGTCAGGCTCAACGTTAAGGCTACGCCAAGCCTGAGTGCAGGCCTGACAAGGGTTATCAGCCAAGGGTTTTAGTCATAGTTCCGGTAAGAAAAAAAAAAGGTCGCCATCCCACCCTGCTAAAGTGCACGTCCAGCAAAGCTGTTGTAAACACTACAAATGGTGATGGGGGAGGGTATAAAATGTTTCTCGTCGTCTTGGCCGGGCTTGTCGGTTGCGCTCGGCTAGTGTCACCAGATAAGGGTACTGAGCATCGGCACTCTTTTCTCTTATTGTTCCTGGCCGCCGTGACCACTGGTCAGTGTGTATTAAGTGACATTTGTCCTGCACGGGACGGGATTTGCTCGTTTCAAATCACATCCTCGAACATAAAATTCCAAAGTCCATCGTCTACACAGATTCTCTAAGCGTTGTGCAGGCATTGTCGTCAGGAAGGTCGTCAAAAAACTATGTAATCAATGATCTTTTAAAGGTCGTAATGACTGCATATGCTTCAAATTTAAAAATACCTATATGCTGGGTACCAGGTCACTGTGGGATCCCTGGCAATGAGACTGCTGATCAAATGGCTGGTGCTCCTGCTCTCATGACCACAGTTGACATAACAACAGTACCTTACACCGACCTAAAGACACAAATCAGGCGACAGCTTCGTAACACATGGCAATTACGCTGGAGTCAACAAACAGACAACAAACTACACGTAATAAAACCACAACTGGGACGCTACATAACTGACTCACACAACAGATACACTGAAGTCGCCCTGGCTAGGCTGCGGATAGGCCGCACACATGTGACGCACTCCCACCTGCTCACTGGAACTTCGAGACCCACGTGTAGCAGGTGTGGAAAGGGCCTATCCGTAGTCCACATACTAATCACATGCATTGCACTTGACACAACACGACACAAACATTTCCCTGAATTATACAGACGACACATTCCTTTGCACCCATCATACTTTTTAGCCGACGAACCAATGTTTTCACGTCAGCGTGTTTTTAAGTTTTTAGCTGAGGTACACTTTCTGCAGCTCTTGTCATATCACGTGTAATCATCCTGGCCCTGTACACCAGCCATCTCCATTGTCTTTTATTTTGCATCACCTTTACTTTTAGTCACATGTTTTAGTATTTACGGTCTGATCCAAAATTAGTAACTTCTTCTTTGGTGCTCTTTGCACATAGTCGGCCTTGCGCCAATAAACCCCAACCATCATCATCATCATTACGCTGCAATAGGTTCATGGACGGCACCATTTTGTTCTTTATGCGTTTTAATCGGACAATTCTGGTATGCTCAGCTTGTCCTCCCTAATCTGCAGCTGTGCGCGACTGACGTCGTTCTTAACGCGAATCAAAGATAACGCGTGTAACAGCTTTTCAGCAGCAGAAGTGTATCCAAAGATACTGTTTTGCTGCATCTTTGGTAGTGTTGTTAACAAACCACCCGGTCGAAGTTAACGGCGATCCGTAGATGCGGCAATCTCGCAACACTGATGAACGACAAACTCTCTACCGTTGCTGTTTTGAGAAACTCTCCACCGTTGCTTATTTGCGTGCCTCAGTGGCAATACTCTAATACTTTATCTAATGACCCTTCGCTAGGTTTCTGTGGCGGCAAATGCTGAGTTCTGCCTAGCCTGACGCATGCTCTCGGCGTCTTGGGCAAGAACAGCTGCTGTATCTATTGACATAATAGTCCTGCCTGGCAGTCAAAGACAATCTCCAAACAGTTCTTAACTAGCAACACATAAGGGGAAGGGGGGGGGGTGAGGAGGTCCCGTTTTTGACGTGCGCCTTATCAACCATAATGCGGTTTCGATGCGTGTTTTGTGCTTTCCTTAAACGAATTCTGAGCTCCATGCTGTATGCCTGACTAGCCTGACGCGGCGTCTTAGGCCTCGGTGCCTTGACGTTTTTGCCCATGGAGATCGTTTTAGCCCATTGCGTTGAAACTGTTGGGGGGTAGAGGTATACAGCTTTACTGTAAAAAGGCTAGTAGGAAGAAAGCGAGGAAAAATGTATGTAAACATTTTTATTTATTAAAGGGGTGGTCAGTGGAATAATAAAGGTAAGGGGTCGTTTTGGAGGGGGTGCTGGGCTCCTCTAGGCCCTAAATTCTCGCGGCTACGCCTCATATTTTTGCGAACTCCCACAGACATAATAATGTCTTCTTGGCATGAATGGGAATCGTAAGCGTCGTCTACTGTTCATATTATGGGCCCTTTTGAGCCTGTAGGGCTCGGAATAGACGGAGGCCCCCACAGCCCCACAGGAGGTGCCGAATGACCATATTTACTGTGCAGCCCTTGCAGTACGGGCAGAGGTACGGTCGGTCAATGATAGTGGAGGAGCCACCGCGTCTTTCAGGGTCATTACGTGGAACCACTTCACGTAGGAGCGCCACTTGTACAGCACGTACTCGCTAAGGACGGCAGCTGTCCAGGCCTTGTAGGTTAGAATTTGAGGCCCTCTGTATAAGCCCTTTGGACAGTAATTTCCCTACACCCCCCCTAGGGGGTGTGTAGACCCCCCCTAGTTTTTCTGGACACCCCCCCTTGAATCCCCAAATTTCACTCTTGTCAGTCCTTGTATGGACCTTTTTCAGTATCGATCTGCGCATGCGCGGGCTGCCCGTCTGCTATTCTTGGTAGTAGCCTAGGGCAAAATAAACAAAAGTGCGCCCTCCGAGCTTGCTGTTAGCGTTGCACGTATTTATTTCCTTTTTTTCGACAGCTCGTGGCAAGTTCGTATGTGCACACAAAAAAGGATTTCGAAGGAAAGGGGCAAAGTTGCGTTCTTTGTTTACAACCGTAATCTTTGCAGAAGCTCTTTCAGCATGTACATTTAAAATGGGCAATTTGGCGAGGCGAAGCGCTACGGAAGCTAATCCTGCCGTTTTAATAAATCTGGAGCGTACAATCAGTGCCTGATTTATAAGTGCTGCATAATTAGTGTACTACTTAAACATTGTTTCAGAACTCAAATTTCGTCACTGGCCCTGGTAACAAGTTCGAAAATGTCCTTATACGTTGAAAAATGGCGAGAAATTAAAAAAAAAACTGAATACGGACCTTTCATGGTAAAAAATGAATTTCTCTAAATTTGTTTTTTTCTTAGATTGAATAGAAAGCACCGTCTCTTAAGTGTATATATATATATATATATATATATATATATATATATATATATATATATATATATATATATATATATATATATATATATATATATATATAGAGAGAGAGAGAGAGAGAGAGAGAGAGAGAAAATGAAAAACGTACGTCACGGGGATGAGCGTTTGGTTAACAGACGTCTATTATTTAACTAGTGGGATAAAAAAACAGCTTTTCTAGTTTATGACCCCCCCCCCCCCAGAGCCATTGAGACACCCCCCCTTGATTAGATGCCTGGGGAAACCCCTGCCTTTGGAAGAGAGTGTTCATGTTGGGGAGTCATGTCTCCCAAGTTATTAAAGCAAAGCTTTCTACCTCTATCAGCTAGCGTTTTCGTCGTGCCGTGCGACACAAGAAACTCCCAACTAGGCTGGGGAGGAGTATGGCGCTTTTTGGAGGCGACCGCGGACAGAGTAAGATAAAGGGGAGCGCCAACTTCGCTCTCTCCGACGGGCCCTTAATATCCCTCACTCACGGAGCAAAGTGTAAATGGTGCGGCGAATAGGCGCTATTACGCAGCGTCCTCGCGCGCCGGAGCTTGCTGACCTTGGCAGGAGCGACGGCGGGACCCATTCCGTCGGCTTTCTCGTCTGGCTTAGCGATGGTTGCTCTGGGCCTGCTTTGACGCAGCTCCACATCCATTTAGAACCATTCTACCAGCGAAAAACGGACAGGGACATAGAAAGAAGGAGACGGGACACTCGCTAGACTTCAACTGTTCATCTTTTACTTGAGACACGTAATATATGCAACCGCTACCAGACAGGGCTAAAAAGATAACACTTACAAATGAAAATAATAAAAAAATCGCGCCAATCCACCCCGTGACTGTGGTTGGAAAGCAAAGCTGTAAACGGCACCCATAACGATTACTCATGCGAAGTCACTTAAAATCACTCACATCGCTCTACAAATAGTAAAACCATAGAGAAGTGCACTTAACCACACCATTTATTACTTCAAAGAGATATTCTCGATATGGTTAACTCAATGCATGATGCATGAACGGTGTTTGGTTGAGTTGTATTGGTGTAGCACAAGACTGGAAACTTTTTTTTTATAAAATCAAAGTAAGCTCCAACCCGGTGTTAGACGACCTGACTTCTCCGTTTCTGCGCCGCGGACGGAGGTGACGAGACTTGCGGCTGAGAAGGAGGGGGAAGAATTACTGCTGAGAGAGAGAGAGAATAAACTTCTTTATTAGCAAAAAAAAAGAAAAGAAAATGTTGAGTGGTGTCCTCATTTCAGGACCCCATTCGTGGTGCCAGCTGCGACAGCCCTTTCAACCAACCGAAGCTGGTCTTCCGGACTGGAACCGGACAACACGCTCTCCCACTGCTCATAAGACGGGCGAGGAATTCTGTCAAACTTGGGGTTTTTCTGACAACCCCACACCATATGGTAGAGCGTGCCAGGTTCGCCACAAAACTGACACAGAGAGGAGTACTGGGTCGGGTACATTAGGCGCAATTTCGTCAAGTGGGGAAACGTATTCGTTTGAAGCAGCCTAAGTATTCTTTCCTGGGCTTTCGTTAAGGATTCGTGGGCCGGGGGGTAAATCCTGCGCTCGAGCCTGTAATGCTGGCTGATCTCGTGGTAGGTGAGCAATGGGCTCGCAGCCTCTATCCCTCGTGGTGCCCGGCGGGATAGCTCTCGGGCAGTATTATGGGCGGTGTTGTTGCCCTGGAGGATCGAATGGGCTGGAGTCCAGAGTATTTTGACTCGTCGGTGAAGCGGACGTTGAAGAAGAATGTTTAAGGCACATTTGGATATTCTTCCATGCAGGTAATTTCGGCATGCCTGTTGGGAGTCTGTGACAACTGTATCTGCGGTGGTCTGAGAGAAGGCCAGGGCAATGGCAGCCTCTTCTGCTTGGTCAGTGGTCGTGCAGGGTAGGGTAATGCTGGTAATATGCGACGTTGCGGTTGTCACAACAGCAGTCATCGATCCCTTCTGGCGTAGTCAGCCACATCAGTATAGACCGTGCTGGCCCTGTTGTCATTGACCCTTCCGATTGCACGAGCTCTTGCCTCTCTTCTGCCTGCATGATGTACTGGATGCATGTTGCGCGGTATTGGCGCTACTGCAATCTTCTCTCGCAGTTCGATTGGCATATCCCGATACTGTACCTCTTCAGGGGACGTCATTCCTAGTCTGCCTAGGAGGCTTCTCCCAGTAATACTTGACCCTAATCTTTGTCGCTGGTTTGATAGATGAGCCTCGATGATTTCAGCCACTGTGTTGTGAATACCCAGTTTTAAAAGTTTTTCATTCGAGGTGCTTACTGGGAGGCTCAGAGCCTGCTTATATGCCTTTCTGATTAATGCGTCCAATTTAGCTGTTTCAGTCTTATTGAGTATGGCATATGGAAGGGTGTAAGTCAGTCGGGAAATCACACAGGCCTCAACGAGCCGAAGTGTCTCTGCCTCTTTCATGCCCGTAGACTTTGTCGTTATTCTTCGGAGCATATGTGTCTTTTGTTCGGTAGTGCGCTTGAGCCGGCTGATAAGAACTGTGTTCCTGCTGTCCGCCTGGAAGAATATTCCCAAGATCTTGATCTGACGGGAAGGCCTGATGGTATGGCCATACAAGATGATCTCGATGCTTGGGGCTTGCCGCCTTCCCCTGTGCACCGTGAAGAGCTCTGATTTTTGCGGTGAGCAAGAGAGGCCACAGCTCTTCGCGTATTCATTGACTACGTCGACGGCAAGTTGTAAGCGGTCCTGCATTTCCCCCACCGAGCCCTTTCCAGTCCACACCGTTATATCGTCGGCGTACAAGCCATGGTGCAGATCTGGTATGACCCCTAGTTTAGCGGGGAGGCCAATAAGGGCGATATTGAACAGTAGGGGTGACAGAACCGCTCCTTGTGGCGTACCCCTCCCACCGAGGTCGATGGGGTCCGACGCAATGTCTCCGATCTTGATAACTGCTTTCCGTCCTGACAGAAAGTCTCGGACATAGTTGTAAGTCCGGTTCCCACAGTCTAGACCATTGAGGTTTACTAAGATAGCCTGGTGGGTGACATTTTCAAATGCCCCCTTTAGGTCGAGGGCCAGTATGGCTTTTGGCGTGTGGCTGTTGGCTTGCATCATGATATCTTCTTTCAGTTGTAAGAGGATATCATGAGTTGAAAGATGCAGCCTAAAGCCAAACATGGTTGATGGCAGTTTTCCGGTGCTTTCTAGGTATTTCTGCAACCTCGTGAGGACAATGTGTTCCATGAGCTTCCCCGCGCAAGAAGTCAAAGAGATGGGACGGAGGTTTTCAATGTGTGGTTCCTTGCCAGGTTTGGGAATGAATCGCACTTCTGCGGTCTTCCATTCCGGTGGGAGGGTTCCGCTCTTCCAGCAGGTGTTCATGTATGCGGTGAGAGGAGTCATCGAGGAAGGCTCGAGGTTTGCTAGCGCTTTATTGGTAATCTCATCTCGTCCCGGAGTGGTGTTGCGTCTAAGCTTTGCCATTGCAGCTTCCACCTCGCATAGCTGTATGTCCCTGTCCAAATCAGGATTTGGCCTTCCCGTGTAGTCTGAGATAGGCGTAACAGGGGATGGTGGCAAGTATTTGTCCTGCGATTTCTTTAGTAGCTCTGACTGCGTCCCGGGAAATGAGTGCAGAACCGTCGTCATTGTGCGGCGAGATGGGCCTTTGCTGTTGGCCGGGTCTATCAAATATCTCAGCAGCCTCCACGTCTTTGAGCTACTAAGAGTCCCCTTTAGACCATCGCAAAGGGAGAGCCAATTCTCTCGACTCAGCTGTGCTGCGTATTTCGTCGCTTCCGCAGTGAGTCCGGCTATGCGCTTTTTCAACTTTCTGTTGTGGCGTTGTCTTTTCCACCTGCGGATCAGTCCTATTCTTGCCTCCCATAAGTGAAGCAGCTTGGGATCGACGCTAGGCGCTTGCGTGGTGGTCTTTACTTTCTGGGTCGTGGATCTCATGTCCTCCCGCACTCCTCTGGCCCATTCCTGTATGCTTGTAGTCTCGCTAGATAATTCTTGGGCTTCCCGGCGTTCACGAAATTTGTGCCAATCAGTGATTTTGGCCTCACCTAGGTGGGCTCGGTACTCGGGACCTAGGATGACTGTGGATATGATATCATGGTCAGAGCCTAGGTTTTCACCTGTGTTGGTCCAGCTGACCTGACTAATATTCTTCACTAACGTGAGGTCAGGGCAAGTATCCCTGGTGACGCTGTTACCCATTCGTGTGGGGACCAAGTGGTCAGTGACCAGCGTGAGGTCTTCTTCTTCCATGGCAAGGCTGAGTTCTGTGCCTCTTTTATTGGTGTAACCGTATCCCCACAGTGGGTGAGCGGCGTTGAAATCGCCTACAATGATGAGCGGGTTATCAGCTGCTACTCGCACCGCCTGTTGAATTATTTGCTTTATCTCCGCCTGCTTCCTCTTGGGGCGACAGTACACGCTGAGGACGAACAGGTTCTGGGCTCTTCCTGTTTTTCTGGGGATCAGTTCGGACAGCACTCCGATTTGTTCATGCTGGGTTAACGAATGCTGTATGGCTGTGATTTCCTTTTTGATGAGTGTAGCTGAATTATTGATTTGGGAATCTCCGTGGGTCATATAGCCCGGTAGTTTGACCGGTGCATTGGTTTCTTGGAGCGCAATTACGTCTGGTAGAATACTGACGGTTCCTATATACTGCTGCAGGGATCCGACTTTAGGTTTAATACTCCTGCAGTTCCACTGCCATATTGTTGTTCTTTGCTTCGACTTGTGGTTACGAGCCATTGCTACTACCTGAGAAGCCTTCCTGGGGATCTTGCGTGTTTGGTCTGTCGTAAGGCTTCTCTCGAAGCCTGCTCGGCGACTTTTCAAGCACCTCGATTCTTTTGTGCAAGGCACCTGATTCCTTGTACATTGAATCGACCCGTGCTGTTAGTGTGCCAAGCTGCTCTGTAATACTCGCTGTAGACTGTTTCAGTTGCGCCTCGATTGTCTTGGTGATTATTTCAACTATTTCTGTGTTTTCTTCTCGTGGCTCAACTCTAGGCTGTTCCGGCTCAACTGGGATATCTTTCTTTACCACCATCTTCCTGCGTTTCTCGTTGGTCTGCGTAGTTATTGCTTCCTTGAGGGCAGCGAACTCTTCCCTAAGACTCCTTAGCTCTGCCTGAACTTTCGCGCATTCGGCCTCTAGTCTTTCATTCTCTGCCTTGACCTTTGTGCACTCGGCACACTGGTGTTGGGTAAGTGCGGGGGTATGAGCAGCGGGAGAAGCAATGCTTGCCCAGCTCACCTGGCGTGCGTGGGATGTGCTCCGCTTCTTGGATCTGGATCTGGAGCGGGATGGTCCACGGGATGCGTGACGGGATGAGCTGCGTCCGCGAGACCTGCTCCGTGAAGGCCTGGATTGCGCGGACACGCGCCGGGTTTCACGATCCCTCGCCAGTGCCTTCTGGCGCAAGACGAAAGGCTCGCAAAACCTCTTGGGGCACCCTTTGGACGCAGTCAGGTGGTCTCCGTTGCATAGGGCACACTAAGGCTTGCAGACGTGCTCTGGTGTCGGATCCCGTGCCCCACAGAGGTCACAAGACCGAACGGTGGGGTTTGGGCACACGTCGGCACGATGTCCCAACACGTGGCACACACTACACACTGGCACAGTCTTCCTGTATAAGTAGCATTTAACTTCAACTCCCATGTAGTACACATAAAAAGGTACCTTGTGTCCTTGGAAGGTGATCACCACAGTCCCGGTATTGCCGAGGCGGCGGCACGTCAGGAGCTCATGCCCCGGGGAGTAGAGGTCATCGAGGACTTGCTGCATGTTGTAGTGAAGTGGTACGTCGTGAATAACTCCTTTGACCGAGTCGGCGGGGGCCAGTCCATAGATGTTGACCGGATGTGTTTTCCCGTCAATTGTTATCTCCCGGATTTGATTGAGGGCCCTCGCTGCCTTCTGGTGAGGTGTGCTCAAGGTGATGATGTTTTGAGTCTCTTCCACTCTAATACGAATGTCTGCCTTTCGCCAGGTAAGTCTTGATTTATGTAAAATGGCTCCGGCGAGCTTGGCCGGGTTCAATTTGGTTAGAGATAAACCCTCTTTGGGTCTAATCATGAGCTTGTAGTCGTCTTTCGGAAATGGGGGTGGCTTAGGCTTCGAGGTCGTTGTGCTAGGTCCGGCCGATGAATGATTAGGGGTTACTCTTAACGTAGCGCCGCTTGCCTTTTGTTTGCGTCGCTGGGCTCGGCTGACGATTTCAATCCATTCCTCCTTACTGTTCGTCGTGGTGGTATCTTCTTGTTCGTGGTTGTCTTACATTGCTTCTTCGTCACTTCGTTGCTCTTGCGCGTAGCTTGAGGGTTGCTCCAAGGTCGCAGGAGGGGTTGCCATTGTGACGTGTTCGGAGCTGTAGGTCTAGGCAACAGGCCTAGACCAACGCCACCACCTCCGAGCAAAGGCTGCCCGTAAAATAAAAAAATAATGCACTTACGGGCCAAAGTTTGGTATTGGCGTAGTCCTAAGAACTTCGCGAAGGCGTTAGTGAGAGGTTTGTCCTCAGGACTTGGCGTATATTGCACCTGAGGCTTAAAATAGGCAAAGCCCATGCGGGACACGTCAACGCTCCTCTTATTCGTCGTCTTCCTCCTGTTCAGATTTCTGAACGGCCCAGAGTGCAGCCCTGGGGAGTGATTCCTTCTTCTGTGGGGCCCATATGCAGTCCGCGCGGCCTGTGTTCTGTCCACCCGCTGAAGCTGGGTAGGTAGAGAGGGCCTCGAGAGTAGCATCTCCCATTGCTCTTATGGGTAGTTCACGGAAAGAGAGGAGGGTGCTCAGGGCTAAAGTCACACACCCCGGTTACGGGGCGGGGTGTTCCTACTTCTGAGCAAAATTTACATTCAGCGTCGTAGCGTTTCGGGTGCATTAAGTGAATACGCGTAGGCTGTGGGAAGGAGCCCGGATTATATGAGCCGTAGGGTAGTTTGTTGTTCTCTGGAAAGGTCAGGGTAAGGAGAAGGTACGGTCTGTCTCAGAAGGCGATAATGCTGGATTATCTCCCTGGACGTGACAAGCGGGTGACTGTCCTCGTGCAGCTCCATAGCACGGGAGGTAAAAGCGCAGGCTTGTGGGGTGGGCGTATTTGTTGCCCTCCATTGAAACGTGAGGGATTGTCCAGATGAGCTGAATGGAACCGTTTGGGGAGTGGTTTTTTAGCACGCGCTGTGCAGGTCAGGACCCCAAATCCGACTGGTAATTCCAGTAGGCTTGCTGTAAATCGGTGACTACCCTCCGAACCCCTGGTTGAGTGAGAGCCAAGGTGATGGCTACCTCTTCTGCTGCCGTCATTTCTTGGGTCCTAAGCGAGGTACACGCAAGGAAGTTGGTTCTGGAGGTAGCCACGATGATGGCGTATTGCTACCCTCGATGTTTGGAGGCGTCTGTGTAGATAACTGCATGATCCCCACCGAGGGTGGTGTTTAGCGCTTGAGCCCGTGCTTTTCGGTGACCCTCGTCATGTGGGGGGTTCATATTTCTAAGCAAAGGGAGCATCTTTAGTTTTAGTCAGCAAGAGTCTGGGAGTACGTCAAGCGGAGTGACATTCTGGGCTGCCCAGCCAATCTGGTGAAGCATGCGGTTACCCACCGCAATTCTGAGTCGGACCTTCTGGTTAGAAAGATGGCCTTCTATCAGCTCTTTCACCGTGTTGTGGAGCCCGTGCTAAGCAGCCTCAGTTGTCGCACATTACGGCGATTTTTGATCGTGCCATCCAAAGTAATCGCGCCGCCTCGGTGCGTATGCATACCTGTATGTTGCGCTTGTTTCCTAGTTTTCTGCTCTCCTTTTAAATGAGGGGGCACACTGAATTAACCATTGTTGCTGTATTATTCGGGTCATTTGATGGCTTCTGTCTTGTTGCACATTGCGGCAATTTTTTGTCGTGCCGTCCAGAGCGATCGCACCGCCTCGGTGCGTATGCATACCTGGACAGTGTGTTTGCTTTCTAGTATTGTGCTCTCCGTCTTAGTGAGGTGGCACACTAAACCATAGTTGCTGGGTTGTTGGTGTCGTTTGATGGCTTCTGTGTTGTCGCACATTACGACGATTTTTTGTCGTGCTGTCCAGAGTGACCGCGCCGCCTCAGTGCGTATGCATACCTCGACATGTTGTTTGCTTTCTAGTATTCTGCTCTTTGTCTTATGTGGCACACTGAACCATAGTTGCTGGATTATTGGGGTCGTTTGATGACACACGCAAACGCACGCACACGCACACGCACACACACGTACGCATGCACACGCACGCACGCAAATACACATACGCGCACACACGCACACACGCACACACGCACACACGCGCACACGCGCGCACGTGCGCACGCAAACATACAAGCGTACGCACACACACACACGCGCACACGCACACGCGCACGCACGCGCACGCGCACGCACACACACTCACATCCACACGCGCGCACACACGCGCACATGCACGCCCACGCGCACGCGCACATGCACGCGCACGCACGCACCCGCGCGCACGCACACGCACACGCACGCACGCACACGCACGCACGCACACACACACACACACACACGCATGCACACACGCACATGCACGCATGCACACACGCACACGCACACGTGCGCGCACGAACGCACGCACGCACACGCACACACACGCGGACGCACGCGCACGCACACACACGCACACACACGCACACGCACACACACAACAAGGGTTTTAGAATAGTCCCTTGTAACTTTATTCTTTACCTCGTAGGCAAAGATGGAACTTTTGCTACAAAAGGACGTAAGTGCCGCAAAGCAGAAACCGCATTAAAAATGGACGGTAATATTTACGCTTATGTTTCCAGACTTCGTTCCCCCAAAACTTCGATTTCAATTACTTTATGGTGCGTTGAGATCCCCAGATTATTACGTCATTCTCTTGACGTTTTCTTGATAATATTATTTTCTTAAATACCTCAAAATAATGCGGTATTTATTCATTATTAACGACTTTCAGAAGCCTCAAAAGCAGATACATTGTTTCACGCATTCTCATATCAACAATATACTGCCAGCAGATATTTGTCCGTAAAGGCAGGATGGTTGCTCTGATTAAAAAGAAACAAAAACAATTCAGACACATGCTAAGCATCAGTGTTAAGAATAATGTTGGAACAAAAACGACTATAAACGTTAATTAATTACGCGGGGCGAAATCGTTTACAGAAGCAGACAATTTTTTGAAATACTCGCTTTTAGCTACGAATATATTGTCGTTGTGCTGTATGTCTTGAATGCAGTATATCAGTAAGAGGGTCATTTATCTTTATCAGAGCCGGGGTCATTCTATGTTTATTGATGAAATAATGAGAAACCAACCAAAAAAGTCCGATTTTGCGGCAGCACTTACTATCAATTTGATTGATATGGCATCAGCACTACCACTGGTTTAAGGCGTTTCAGCCGCATTGCTGGGCTTTACTTCACTTGCGAGAAAAATGAGGCAAAGGTGAGCTAATTTGCCATTTACGTGAACGAATAAATATAAAAAAGCAATTTTTTTGAAGCACTGTAAAATTTTCACGAAATTTTTTTGCAGACGCCATACAGCCGGAAACAGATATGCCGCTTACGCCTATATGGCTGGGCATGCGTCCAAACATTTCCTCCACCGGTAAAAACATCTGTAGCCGAAGTAGATGTCGATGCATTCGCACCACCTTGGCTAACAGCAAAAGCAGCACGGTACGCCTTGAAAACGGAAACGAAGAGACGTTTGGAAAACACCGCTTTTCCACATTTACCGCGATTTAAGGAAGGGTTTACCCTTCAGAAATTGAAAAGCGATGTTCGAGCAGCAAGAAGCGAACAAGAAGATGTGTTTGTGGCCGCCCAAATCCCTCGCTCGAGCTAAAAGTCGGTGTAAATCCGATAACGGCGGGAGTTCGACCCCCCCATCCCACCGTAGTGGGTGCTGGCGCTATTCGTCGCCAAATGGCCAGACACGTCTCTGCGCAAACATAGATGCTTGTAAAGCTAACAAAAATAGTCTGGCGTCTGAGCTTGGTGGCGAAAAGGAGGACTCAGACCACTAAAGGGAAAAGGAATTGCTCGAAAAGCGGCGTCGAAGGCCATATCATAACCACAGTAAACAGACGGCGGTATATAGCGCTTTATACTTGTACTGCCCCACACAAAATAAGAGCCGTCCTTGGGCTCCTCGGTTTAAACGACTTCCGCCGACTACGGAGTTCTTTCATTCGTCTGGAGCATTAAGCATTAAGACTCCGTCTTCCTGCTTTGGCTTAGTCGTTCCCTTTTCATAAGGGGGCGCACGTGGCAGTGAAAGCTTATTTCCTGGTGAGAGACGCGACTTGTGTGAGGTTCTCTTTTAACGAGCAATGTTAAGGGCCCCGTGTTACAGAAAATCCGTGAGCAATAAATGCAGCAGCGCCACCTTGCGGCACCCACTGAAACCCCCCAGGACGGTAATGCGACACCCCAACAGATTGCGCGCTAGCACGAGGGGAAAGTGTTGATCTCTCGGGGCCCTGTTCTCGACTGCATAAATTCACAGTGAATTCACCGTGTTTTTTCCGTAAGCAGCACGTAAGTAATCAGTGACCTGAGGTACTTTTAAGTTCGGGCCCCTCACTTATTAAATAAAACCGCCTTGCAAATAAATATCGTTCGCTGGGTATAGCGTGTTTAACTGTATTGCGTTTCTTTTCGTGCCAGCCTAGATTATTTGGGCGCGAGGGGCGTGAGGAGAAACCGCCGAAGCTTGTTTTTTGTTCGCCGCGCTTTTGCGTTCACCCATCGCGACGGGCCCGGAGAGGAGTTACACAAATGTGTCGGTCACGTTAAAATAGTTGAAAGCGATGCTAGTATTTGAAGTAGGATTTCCTTTCGTTCGCTCAGAAAACTAGCGGAGAGACCCCCTGGACATTTTAACGGGCGCGATTACCGCCATGAGAAAGCCCGAAGCCGACGGGATGTGAAATCAGTCAAGGGGTCGAAGGTAGGAAGGGGGCACCACCGTTACAGCGTTCAGAGCTACTGGACGAAGTTTCCATTCGCTCCACGTCTGGCCCTGGTGACTCGGTGGCGCTCGACGTGTGTATAAATCAAGGGAATTTTAGCGGCGGGGGGGCACAATTATAGGCGCGCTTGGTATGGGCAATACTTTAAGACGAGCCGCCCGAGCGCCGACGGCCGTCGTTAGGTTGGTTTTAGTTGTTTTTTTTTTTGTTATGTTTGTATTTTTCTGAACACCTCCGGGTGTCTGTATGACAGAGAGGTGTTTCACGTGACTATTCTTAACCCACCTAGCTTTGTTTGTCACGCTAGCCAATCAGTGGCCTAGTGTGGGCTAATTCATGAGCCATCTTCACTCTCAAATTGTGACGTCCCCTTTGTTGGCGGTAAAACCGAAGTGTTTGATGTTTCAGGAAGAGAAGAGAAAAGAGGGAAGAGGGGGTAGCCCCGCTGGGTGCGGGCCTTGCCCGGCCTCTTGTATGCCATCATGAGTCTTGAGAGTTGTAAATACGTAGTGTAAATAAAGTGTACTTATTGCACATCTTGCTTTTGCTTGAAGTAGCTCATTGTTTGCCGCGTGCCGTCAGCCAACGAGCCAACCAGTCATCGTTTCAGTGACCATCTCTTCGATCATCAGGCGACAGATCTACTTGACGCGGGTCACATGATCTTTCCCTCTCCCCGTGAATTTAATTGGCAGGTATAGCTATGACGACATGCAGTGTAATTTGACATTTAGTTTATGAATTGATCCCAGCCCGAAACATTTGCTGACAACAGTGGCTCATGACTTATTGAAAGAGAGGTCGTGACCCGGGCTGTCTAGGGATAAGGCGAAGTAAAGAAAAAATTGTGGTGGTTCTTTATATGCACACGATTGCACATAACCTCAAGAAGATTGGCATGCGCGCCGGTGTTGAAGTAATTTTCTCTGCCCCTAACAAACTTTCAAAGCTGTGTCCGATGGTAAATGGCGGTGCAGAGAAAAAAGGGTCTGTTCAAACAAACACAAGGAATAATTTGTTCATTGTGATCAAAGCGTTGTTTATTCTCCCCTTGGATTGTGGAAAAACCTATGTCGGCCACACGGGTAGATGCCTTAACGATAAACTGAGGGAGCATAAGAACCTCGTAGGAAAGGCTGTTGTTTCGGGCCACCTGCATTCGCACTGCAAAGATTGTGCTGCGTTCCGCTGTTGAAGAGTGCTCAGTAGTTTCTAGAGAAAAGGATATGCATACGGGTGAGGTTATCAAGGCGCGCCAGATTGACTGTCTTGATGGAAGCTGCATCAGCATGCCATCTGTTGTGCTCTCAGAAAAAGAAAAACAGTATCTGGAGCAACGAGCGTTGAAGGCAGGGTGGCAGATAAGTGTTTACGTCATATATTATTGTACCTACTTATTGGATGTGTCTTGGCGGAACAAAAATCAGCTGTAATTCAGCGCTTGTTCTGTCTTCTCTTCCTTGTGTATTGTCGTCTTCGTGGGCTGTTAACGCCTTCATGGTACCGATTCCACCGATGCAATCATTCGTCAAGCTCGAACTCAATAGGCGCAGTAATAAATAAAACAGTCGTTTTTTTGTAATTTGATCATGTGCACCACCAGCTCACTAGAAGAAATGTGGACAAATGTCATGTATTTGGTTTTAATATTGGAGAGGCTTTTACTGCCCTCTTATATCCTTACTCCAAACAAATAAATTCTACCCGGTGCGGTGGCTCAGTGGCTAAGGCGTCGCGCTGCTGAGCACGAGGTCGCAAGTTCGATTCCCGGCAGCGGCGGCCGCTTTTCTGATGGAGGCGAAAAGCAAAAACGCCGTTGTGTACGAGATTTCGGCGCACGTAAAAGATCCCCAGGTGGTCAAAATTAATCCGGAGCACTCCACTACGGCGCGCCTCATCACCTACGCTGCGTCGGCCCGCTAAAACCCTACAATCAATCAGATCACACAAATAAATGCTATTTAATTGCCAAACATAAAAGCAAAATACGGGACGTTATTTTTATGCGCCGTTATCGCGGACTCGGAAACAGACAAAACTATTAATGTTTTAGAAAACAGGTTCAAACCGCGCGTCGTGCGCAACTGCGCCTGCTGCAAATAAATGGGGATTTCATGGCGCCAAAGGCTGGTGAAACTTTTTTCCCCATTTCAAGGCGACAGGAGCCGCAATTTTCAAGCTATTATGTACAAACACGTCACTTTTACGAGGCTGAAGTTGCCAACGTGTGACGTAAATCTTCCGGCTAACAGAATATATTACCTCACATCTTCTCAGCCAATCACAGAAAGGGCGTGACATACAAGCCCCATGGTTCTTGAGTAGCAAAGACAGGCCTACGTTGCCATGTCCGCTTATTTCGTATATATTTTTTATTTCTCGGCAAGAATTATGCGCTTTCAGTAGCAAGAAACATGACCAACTTTAAAATGGTTCCAGTAAACGTCATGAGACGTAAAATTGGCGAGCTCACACACAACCGCTTTGTCAACTGGAACCACATGACCAGAAGTTAAAGCCGATCACACAAAGCTTCCGGCAAATGCACAGTTCACGGTGGAGATTCTGCATCGAGAATAGGGCTATCGGAAAGTTTTCATGTGACGCGAACGAGGCCCGATAATGCTGTCGCGTACCACGCTTAAAGGCGAAGCTTAAAGGGACACTGAAGTGAGTTTGTCAAACTCCTGTTTTTGCTTGGACTGCGTAGACTGGCTCAAATCAACGCACTTTTCATCGTTTAGCCGGTCCATAACGCGGTATTTAAAGCCGGAAATAAGGAAAATTACAATGGGTGGTCTGCGCGGCCGCACCAACTAACAGCAGTGACATCCATACGAGGTGCTCCGTGATTGGACGAAATCCCAAGCTCAGAATGCAAACCAGTTTCGGTGGAGGTTCTGTGAAACAACATGCTTGGCATCCGCCCTCATCGTTGGCTGTGCATTCTCGATACCTCAGTGATCAGCGTACCGCGTTTCTGCCATGTTCATCCTCCTCATTAGCCTGCTCAAGTCCACTGCCCCGGTTGTCGGTTCATCGTACTACCTTAGCAGCCCAGATCCATTTCTTTTTCTTTATTTGAACTATGATACCGTCAGCCAACTTTGTTTCCTGGGACCATGGCTAACGTATCCGCAGCCCTGGCACTGCTTACCGCTTAAAGCATCTCCTGGGCGCGCACCACTAGCAGGTGGTGTTTGCTGCCACTCTTCCTTCCAAACCCCGCAGCACAAATCGTGGGGGAGCGGCTTTGCGGCGATGCGAAGGTGACAACGACGCGCACTACTCCAAGAGGTCTAGGTGTCGCCTCAACGCCGCTCACAGACTAAATGAAAACATAATTATCCCTTCCCAATTCTGCCTCTCTACAAATCCCCCTGAAAACACTACGCTCATCCATAGCAGTGCCCAAGCGCAACAAAATGCAATACCCGTGTTTTCACTCACCCACTCCATATGTGAGACATCGGCTCCCGTTGGAAGTGGGGGTTTGTTGATGATCAAGTTTTATGCACTTCCGTCCAACGTACCAAAACGAGGGTTAACGTGGTGCATGCCACGTTAACCCCCATTAAATGGTGATGTCACACGACACCGCGTTAACCCTCGTTAAATGGTGATGTCCCACGACATCAGCATTTTGCGCGCAGTGCGCTCCTGCTCTGAGGCTCCCGAGTCGCGCGTGCCGGCGCTCCATCTCTGATGTCACGGTCTCCCACTGCGCAGGCGCAGCGCTCCGCACCAGCGACTCTCTTGATCCCGACAAACGGATAGAGCTGGTTTTAGCCTCGTGGTTGATATGCACGAATGCACTCCACCCCATTCTTATCCTTCGAATAATAACTGCCTCATGGTGGATAAGATAAGAATGGGGTGGATAGGAATGATAAGAAGGATAAGAATGGGGTGAAGTGCATTCGGCAGGCATTCTCAGATAATGAATGGCAGCCTGCCATTGTCCCTGACGAAGAAAGTGTACGACAGCTGCATCTTACCGGTACTCACCTACGGGGCAGAAACTTGGAGGCTCACTAAGAGGGTTCAACTTAAATTGTAGATGACTCAGCGCGCAATGGAACGGACGATGATAGGTGTAACATTAAGGGACAAAAAGAGAGCGGAGTGGGTCAGGGAAAAAACGCGTGTTAACGACATATTAGTAGAAATTAGGAAGAAGAAATGGGCATGGGCAGGGCATGTAATGCGAAGGCAAGGTAACCGTTGGTCATTAAGGGTGATAGAGTGGATTCCTAGAGAAGGAAAGTATGGAAAAGGGCGGCAGAAAGTTAAATGGGCAGATGAGATCAAAACTTATGCGGTTATAAATTAGTCGCACTTAGCGCAGGAGCGGGGTAATTGGAGATTTATGGGTGAGGCCTTTTCCCTGCACCCGACGCGGTGGCTCAGTGGCTAAGGCGTTGCGCTGCTAAGGACGAGGTCGCGGGTTAGATTCCCGGCTACGACGGCCGCTTTTCTGATGGAGGCGAAAAGCAAAAATACCCGTGTGTACGAGATTTCGGCGCGCGGTAATTATCCCCAGGTGGTCAAAATTAATCCGCAGCCCTCCACTACAGCGTGCCTCATCGTCTGCGTTGCCTCGGCGCGTTAAAACCTACAATCAACCATTCAACCTTTGCCCTGCAGTGGGCGTAGATAGGCTGGTGATGATGATGATGATATGCACGAAAAAACAGCCAAAGAAAGCTGGTGTCGCGAAAGCTGTAGGCTTTTTTGGTCACCCAGTTGAAGATTTCTTGAAAAGTGAAACCGCGTGCATGTCGCGGATTTACACCCAGGATTTGTGGCTGTTCGGGTTCGTTGTATGACGGCGGTTAGAAAGTGCGGCACGTGAAGCGGCGAAGCCGAAAAGCCACTGTGACACCTAAGTGAGTATTTTGAAAAAACAGGTGTATGCTCTCTCAACAACGATGCAAGTTGTTCCGGTGTATTGGTGAAGCCGGGCTTAGAGCAAGTTGCAAGCTCGCACGTGTTGGCACGGCGGAACCTGGAACCTTGACAGCTGTGAGAATTCATGCCAGAGTGCACTGGCAGAAAAATGCCCGTCCATGTCGCTGCTTGGACAGAACGAGCACAACGTATTTTATGCCGCCCTCTTCCATTCGTGTGCGCACGTTTACGTATGTGTGTGTCTGTAAGCCAGAGAGAAAGGAAGAGAAATGTAGCTGTCATTTCAGGTGTCGGACGAAGTGGGCTCGCCGCGCAAAGTGTGATCAGTTACCCGGCAGGGAGAGTACAAGGCTGAGCGGACGCAGTGGACCACGAAAATAAGGGAAAACTCTTTGTGGCGACAAACCATAACTGGAGATTTTTCAAAACCTCACCAACCCAACGTGCGTGACGCACAGATGCGGCGATGGGTGGAGCGGGTGCAACGGTAGGCGAACGCCATCTAACCTAGTAATGCACTCGTTGAAGTGAAGAACATCAATTTTACCCTGTAATGACAAGTTTGACAGTTGTGCATGGGTGTCCCCACCTTCCTCTTCGCTCGCTCCTGTGCTCAGGCGCCATGCCACACTTTCAGTGGTTTGCGCCGTACTCTTAGCTGTGTAAACCCGTCCTTTCAGGTACAGTTAAGTTTAAACGTCGGTGTTCTCTTTCCTCTCCAGTTGCTGACTTTCACCCCAACCCCCATGTTCCAAGTGTGGGCTCCATCGGTTAGTCGGCAACATAATTTCCCGCCAGATTGTCTTGGTTATCCTCGGTCAACATGATTTTCCGACAGATTGTCTGTTTTATCCTCGGCACTCGTAGCACCACATTGCTCTCGAACGTGTATGTTTTTAGTAGCGGTACTGATCTCATCCGCTTTACTGCATATTCAGTTCAATACAACTGAATTCTTTATCTTCCCCGGAGGTTCCTGAGAAGCTTCTTTGTCTAAAAGCTCTTGTGTACAGCTTTTGTGCACAGCTTTTGTGTACAGCTCTTGTGTAAAAGCTCTTGTGTATAGCTTGACCTGGCTCAGAAAGCCACAATTAGGCAGTGCCGATGGGGAAGTACATATAGACGGAATACAACCCGCACATATGAGACTGGACACAGAACATAAAAAGTAAACATTTCCCAACCCGACAGAATTAGCTTCGATGCAGGATTTGATGCACTCCCATAAACGAGGCAACAAACCATTTATTTGCGTACTCGTTCTGCTAGGTGCTAATAAAGAAAAGAAGACATCGCCCACAAATTATATCAGTAAGCATAGTACGCAAGCTATGAACACCGGCAACACGAATTTCCGCCCATGGATGTCCACGGCACAGCCCGAGGTTTAAACAAGGCATGCTTTCTTCAGGCATGATGTCGCGGTTGCACGCCGCAACTTATGCCATGATCGAATTTAATTCGGGCCACAGATGACATGCAAGCAATAGTACATGCTAGCACGCAAATTAGCTTATCACTGGACCGATGTAAGCGTCAAACCCCGCTGAGTGAGTGAGTGAGTGAGTGAGTGAGTGAGTGAGTGAGTGAGTGAGTGAGTGAGTGAGTGAGTGAGTGAGTGAGTGAGTGAGTGAGTGAGTGAGTGAGTGAGTGAGTGAGTGAGTGAGTGAGTGAGTGAGTGAGTGAGTGAGTGAGTGAGTGAGTGAAATCGAAAGTGGAAAAGAAGGGGACTGGGGATATTTTAATCTCATTTGGGAGTTCACCAGCGTACAACCGAGTCCGGGGGAAGGGGAGAAGGGGAATGAAAGGGGAAAGGAAGAACAAATGGGGAGAGAGAAAGAGGGAGAGAGAAAGAAATAGATAAGGTGTGTCTAAGGCTGCCCGGCCGGCATTAGGCTCAGCCGTTTGATGAGGTCGGTCTTGTCGAGGAAGGCCAGGACAAGTCGGAAGGCTTCCCGCCGGATATCGTTGGGGCCCGTTGGGAAAAGCAGGTCGATCAGGGTGTGACTGAGCAGCCCGAGACGCTGTAGTGGGGCCCGAAGCTCCGCTCTCGACGCAACGGTCTGGCGGCAGGAGCAGAGCAGGTGCTCCAGGGTCTCGGGCTCTGGGCAGTCGGCGACATGCGCAAAAGGACATGAGTCTGAAGTGTGCAGTCCACACGCGTCTTTCCTCCTCTTTCCATTTCCCGCGCAGCGCACTATTCGATTTTTCCCTAAATTTTTGTTTTTTCGAGAGGAATACACAAAACAATTACTAGAGCGAAGAAGAAACATACCGTGTCACACCTTCGGTGTTGAGTTTTTGTTTGCAAATGTCGTAAGAAATGTTGTGCTTGTTTTTACCTTATTTGAAATGCTTGAAATACCTTACACTAACCTAAATTCAAATATTTTACCAAGTATTGGCTTCTTGTAGATTTCATGACACATCATTTGAATGCTTCGTTTTCAGTGCATGTTAAAGGAGCCATGGAGAGAACACACAAGTTTGGTTCATTCGAAAGATTGCCTCATTAGAGCCATACTGACACCACTTTTAACGCAAACTTCGCTCAAATAAGCTACATAATTAGGAAAAAAAGGAATGACAATGCGACCCACCAGCTCATTTCCCGCAACAGAACCTGTGATGTCATACTAGAATGCTCTGCAATTAGCGGAGGCCGGCAAAAGCAAACGCAAGTTAGGCAGGGTTTACCAGTTTGCATAGTGAGCTATATGCCCGCGAAAAGTACTGAACATTCTTGTTATGACACTAAGAACGGTGGAGTAAACGGTTGAAGTTCCGAACGAACGCGCAAACATGTACGCCAATGCGCACAAAACTACCGCCGTCCGAGCTGGACATCTCGCCGTGGCGCAGAAGAATTTTCGGGTTCGAGGCGCTTCGGGGCCAACGAACCGTTCTAGCACTCCCAGCCACGACTTTGCTTGATATCTTAATCTCTTGACAGGAAGTTGGCATCACATCACCAACCCGCAAAGGTAAAAATAGAAACGAGGTGAGTAGGGAACAAACAGCAAGCAGCGACGAGATAGTGCCTCTCGTCACAGAAGTTTCTCAATGGTGGTCGCGTTGGCTTGCTGCTGTCGTTACGACCTCGTTTCCAGTTTACAACCACTGAAAACTTCAGTTTGTTTGAGTACTTTACCATGAGATTTAGTTTCTACGTCCTGAAATGCCCATGTAGTACGGGCAAATCGTCGAGGAAGTGCGACATCCCTGCCAGTGAAGAGATCTCCTTTCATGCGCTGCCCAACGGCGAACCTCGGCGAAGCAAGTGGCTACGTTTTGTGAACTTTGCAAACGGAGGAGAAAGGGAGCTAAAGGAAGTATGAGTGTGCTCGCTTCATTTTCGACGAAGTTATTACGGCAGGGACCCTTACGTTAGCTCACTCCTGGGACATGCCGCCGCTCGTCGCCGACTTCGTCAAATCACCGCCAAAGCGCTCTGAGCTTGGAAAAAAAATACCGTACACACCGCGCATCGACGCTCGTATCTTTCTGGTCCGAGCAGAGAGATCGCGCGAACGGCTTTCCATACACGACACCGGCCACCTGGCATAAGCGATACTGCTACTGAAACTGAACTATTATTAACCGTAATAAAAAATTCCCCCGCATTTCCCCGAGGGGGAGAATGTGAAAGTGCGAATGCACTGTTGTCGGCCCGCTTGCGGCGCTTGCGCTCGGCCCCCGCAGCCCACCGCCTCGCCGCCTTCTCTTCCATCTCTTCCATCGGGTTTGTAGTATCACGTGTACACCACGCAGTTATCAAGCCGCTATAACGCCGCTGAGTCGCCAACGCACGCCGCTGACGACGTAGTTTGAATGCGTTTAGATATAAGGCACGTCACTAACACTGATATCACCGTCGCGTCCGTGGCTTGGTCGGTAGAGCGTCGCGCCGCGGCCGCAAAGTCCTCGGATCGAAACCTGGCGCAGGATGCTGTTTCCTTTTTAAATATAGAGGAGCACTGCGGACGCCGCCGCCGCCGCCGTCGCCGGCGGTGGATGGTTTGGGGTCGCTTATAAAGTGCATTCGCACTTAAAATACGCCACATACGTATACCAGTCTGTATTCGTCCGTCGCGACGGGGCTGACGAGGCAGCGGTGCCGACGGCTGGGCGTTCTTCTGTTGTTATTATCGCAAAATGGTCGCTTTCAGGTCCATCCGTGTATCCCACAACTACTGCCGCTCGTGCACTTAGAAGCATTGAGCGTTCAAGTGGTGTGAGATTGTTAAAAGCAAACCCGAGCTCATCGGCGAGAGCTTTGTCGTCCGAATGGGGCGATTCCGTGATTAGGGCTGCGTTTTACTAGTATTTTAAAAATGGCCGCCGTCTTTCTTTCGGCACGAGTTCCGGTTCCTGTTTGATTCTCGCATGTGGGTGCTACATAGAGTTGACATACTAAGTATCTGTTTCATGTACCGGCTCATATGACGCCATTGTTCACGTCATGAAATGTACAATTTAGCGGGAGATTTAAAAATTTGCCTTAAATTGCCTTTTTTCTCAGTGAATAAAACATCGTTTGCTTCCGGGAAAGCGCTTGGGGTACTATGAAACACCTAATCTTTTGAATAAAACAAACTTTTGTTTTGTCTTCATGGCTCCTGTAAGCACCCACGTAACGCCGTCTGTCGGCGGTGCAACTAGCACTTACATCACTTTTGTAGAATAAGACTTTCGTGTTTTTTATGTAGTCAAGGTGTAAACTAAATAATTAGAAAAAATGCATTTCCTATTAATTGCCATCGGCAGTTTTGTACCTGCCCACTTGACTAGTGGTGGCACCACTTGAGTTTTTGCAGCTACTGCAGCAGCACACAGACCGACCGTATTTTGGTACAAATTTTTAGCTGGAGCCAATCGCCTTCGGAATCTCCCTTCGTATGATGAGACGAGACGAAGCGGATCAAATAAAAGAAAAAAAACGTGGTTGATTCCTCTGTTATAAGAATCGGTAAAGCATGAAATTGAAATTTGCAGCAAAATCTGCAGCGACGTCCTGTGAGCGGGTCGCTTCCGGAATGGTGCGTCCACTTCGGCCCTTCTACGTGGCTTACACGGCCGACGCTTGCATTGCGACGAGCTCAGCTTGTGGAACGCGGAAGGTAGAATTTGTAGCTTGAATCTTCCACGCGCGAACGGGTTCCGCTACCCGCTGGCGTTCCTCTTCGCATCAAATCACTCGGTGTTCGCGCCATTTGCCCGTCGGCGTCACTACGACGCAGCTTATGTCAACTGTTGGCGCATGTTAGCATCATGATGCATATACTTCGCTTCACATCTCCTAGACGGCAGCACCATCCGCGTCAATAAAACTTTTCTGGCGTTTCTCCTGTGTTCTTTGTTTTTGCGCCATTTCTGTGGCGGATATGACGTCATCGAAATTTTGATGTACCCGGGAATACAACACTTTCGTGTTAAAAAAATATTACCATCCGATGGAATTCGAACCTGAGGCCGCAGGGGTAAATATGTATGACATGCGGATGATGTACGACTTTTCGTATTTTCAGATTAGTGCAATGATGTCGCTACTTTGTTTATAGTACACCCAGATCTTCAATCACGAACTCATTTTTGAAAGTTTCTTTAGTAAGCGATCGTCAAGCAGATACGACTGAATAAGAAAAATTTTGAGCATTATTACAGTGGAGCTATATGCTACTCGGAATTTCTTCTTGCAGTTGCCAGTCGGAAGAATACGTTTTTCGAAAAATCCAAGTGTCTGGAAATGTTCTGTAGCTTTCAATCTAATGTCTGTTCTTAAAAAAAATAGGGCTATTGCCCTCTAAGACGACCTTAATACCCCAGTCACACATGAAATGTAATGTCATGCAAAGTAAATATCATTAGCCGTTAATGACATTCGGTTTGGCGGCGTGGCTCTACACGGCGAAACAAATGTCATTTGATAGAAATAGCGGTCATGATTAGCAAGCTGGAAAATTTTCGAAATTTTAGCTCAAGTGTGTCTAGAATGTTTTCATACGTAATATGTTTTAAACAAATAAAGTATTTTTTTAATTAGAAAGAAGAAAATCACCGTTTCATTTGACAAAAGTAGAAATCATAAGCCGAGACAAAGTCCGCAAAAAAATCCGTATCAGGGTAGCGCGTGCATTGGGGGGACGAAATCATTTTTGTAAGCGCTTGCTTGCCTTTTTTATTCGAAAAACCATATGAAGTGGAAAAAACTAATCTTATGAGAGTTCTTAGAAACAGTATTATTTGGTTTATTACTAAACTTTGTTGTCTAGTGTACGGCGTAGTGCTCTGCAAAAACACCATTAATACAAGAAAGCCAACATATTGGGTGCTTGAGAATGTAGTGCTCTAGAGTTATAGTTCTTGAAGCGAAGCCTTGTATGTCTCCCTGATGGTGTCGTTCTTCGCGCACAACGCACTGCAGGAAAGGCAGCTTACGCACGGTTTTCACAAAATCATGATGATGATGACCAACAAAGCAGCACCAGGCGCCTCACCAAAAAAAAAAAAATGGCCGCGTATCTGCTCCTTTCGTTGCAAATGCCGTCAAAAGACGATAGTTTTTATCGGCTTTTGCGAAGTAAATGCCTCCCTTCGCTTTCCCGCTCACCTCTCATGTTGTTCCTCTTGTGTCGCGCTCCTCCCAAGGTAAAGACGCCAAAGGTTTGCTTAAATGATTTTAAATTCCCCGCGTTCCATTGCTCCAAACCGGGTGTCTCGATGCGAACGCTGCCGTACGGCGAAGGCGAGCGTTAATCGAGGCGCCCTACTTCGTTTATAGAACCGCGTTTCCCTACTCCACGTGCGTTGCAAGCAGAACGTGGAAACTATCTAGTGGAACCTTGCGTAACTGTTGCCGGTTGATTTCTTAAAATGGCGCCAGAAGCTATATTGGCGTGGGCAACAGCATGCGACGGCGGAGTGAATTCTTTTAAAGACGATAGTCTTTCTTGGGCTACTTAAACCCAGAAATTTTGGTCTGTCTGTATGCCTGTCTGTCCGTCTGTCTGTCTGTGACTCGATTCAGCCACCCGGCCAAAGTAAAACAATGCCTGCCCAATAGTCTCATATAGTCACAGCTAAATGTGCCCGTCTAAGTCCGGTGTAATGTTCATACTTGTCAATATTGTTGAAAAACAACAAGACATTACGCATATATAAGACAACAAATTAATACAGAAGTGATATCTGCAGCGTTCCTTTACAAAAAATCGGGCATGTTTGATTTTGGTGAGATTAAATACTTCATCAACTGAATAAAAAAAAATCACTCCGCCGTCGCCTGCTGTCACCCGCGCCATATAGCTTCTGGCGGCATTTGAAGAAATCAAATGGCAAGAGTTACGAAAGGTTCCACTAGATAGCTTCCACGTTCTGCTTAGAGCGCACGTGGACTAGGGAAACGCGGTTCTATAAACGTTGAAGTAGGGCGCCTCGATTCACACGCGTCTTCGCCGTACGGCAGCGCTGGCATCGAGACGCCCGGTTTGGAGCAGTGGAACGCGGGAAATTTTAAATGATTTAAGCAAACCTTTGGCGTCGTTACCCTGGGAGGAGCTCGACGCAACAAGAACAACAATGGAGGTGAGCGGGAAAGCGAAGGGAGGCATTTACTTGGCAAAAGTCGATAAAGACTATCGTCTTTTGACGACATTTGCAACGAAAGGAGCAGATACGCGGCCATTTTTTTCTGCAGTTGATGAAGTATTTAATTTCGCAAAAGTCAAGCATGTTTGATTTTTTTTTATAAAGGAACACTGCAAATATCATTTCTGTATTGATTTGTTGTCTCATATTTGTGTAAGGTCTTGTTTTTCTTCAACAATGTTGACAAGTATGAACATTACACCGGACATAGACGGGTATATTTAGCTGTGACTATATAAGACTATTGCGCAGGCATTGTTTTGCTTTGGCCGGGTGGCTGAATCGAGTCACAGACAGACAGACGGACGGACGGACAGACAGGCAGATAGACATACAGACAGACCAAAATTTCTGGATTTAAGTAGCCCAAGAAAGACTGTCGTCTTTAAAAAAAACGACCCGCGGTCAGAATCCGACCTTGGTCACCCACGTTATGAACCTGACGTATATCTGACTGCGCCATGACGACACGGTCGAACCAGTTTGAATTTTGGATTCTGACTTTTACTCAGGTTGCTTGAGAGAAAGCTTCGCATTTAAACATCTTGCCCGATAGCAAGGGGCTTTGATTGTTATAATGTAATTTATTGTCATCCTATTGCTAGATATGGCTATTGTTGCAGATAAAAGCGGGGATCACCCCAAAGAACTGCCTGAAAAAAGCTGGGAAGCGAAGAAGAAAACATGCTCAAGAAACTGCAAACTGACCGCCTGTTATACATTCGCGTAAAAAACAACTGTTCAAGCAGAACTCAGAGAAAACTAAGTTTTGTACTATAATCATAGGCTAGCTATAAATTTGAGGAGATTACAATTTTTAAGTTATTTTTTTAGATTTCTCGTCACCTGTTGAGGTTCATGTTTGTACTCATTTATTGTAGTAAAAAATAAGCAAAAAGAAACTAAGCATTCTAATACAATCAGAGAAGGTATGAATTTCGAAGAAATACTGTTTTGAAATTATTTTTAAAACATTCGACACATGTTCAAGTTTATGATTGAGTCAATTTAATAGGCCGGGGAGTTAACCAGGTTCCCAATCCCACACGCACCCGGAACGAATAACGTGGCTGCATGGATACTCGTATTTATCGTTTTTTTTTGTCAGTAAACACACCCTACAGTTTAGTTGCGAGTATAAACTACGGATCATCACCTTTAAGGCATTAAAACTGCACAGGCATTATTGTCAATGTGGGCTCGTTGCCAGAAAATCAGGCTTTCTTTCACGAAAACCCGCTAAATAAAATCGTTCAGTAGAGCCCCAGCATAAAGTTCGGTCTGATATGGCTTAACGCAGTGGCAACTTGCTAGTGCAGCTCAATGAAGAAAAAAACTTGCTAGTGCAGCGGTTCCTGCACGGGCTCCTGCACTGACGACGCGTGTTCAAACTAGAGCACTGCACGGGCCCGGGCCGGCCCGAAAGCACGGGCCCGACCCGGCCCGCGGGCCGGGCCGGGCCATCCGAAACCGATTATTGGCGGGCCCGGGCCCGGGCTCACTGCCACGGGCTCGGGCCGGGCTCGGGCTTGAATTCATAGCCCCGGCTATTAATAGTTCCGACGTGAAGTGTAGAAAAGAGCATAAAATTGAATATTGTGAGTTTACTTTTACGCGCTTCTTGATGTTAGTTGTACACATTGTTTTAAAAACATGTTTTGCTACGTCTGATAGTCACTATACTGTAATTTTACACACATTTCATGTACTGCATACACGTTTTATATTTGGGTGTATAACGTTTAAAGATACGGTTACAAGGAATGCCCTAGCGGGGAAGTAATTAAGACACCCTGGACCTGTACACCTATGTCTATGTACGTGTTTTACGATGTCGAACCAATCTAAATGCGGCTGCCGTGGCTGGAAATCAAACTCGTGTGCCAGAGAAGCGCCACCGCTTAACAACCACTGCAGGAAAAATATTTCAACGCACGCACGTACTCGTGGATTCAAATGGGGGGCAAGAAATCTCAGCAATACCAACTTGCGATCGAGACAACCACGTGAAATTGCCAAGAGTCTGGTCATCAAAGGTGATGGTGCCTCTCGTTTAAGAATACGAGATATTATTACGCCGATGTCGCGTGAACTGCAGACGGTGTAAGCTAAACTACGTGCACTTTTAAACCCTTATTTTTGCGTTTCAATTCAGGACGTGCTTTTACAGACTAGATGCTCCGTCTGATTTCCCGCTATGAAAACACTGGCCCAAATATAATAAACAAATTTTCTTCGGCGTCTAAGACCGGGCCTGGTCACACACACGCGGGCCCTCCCTAGGCTCAAAAATCAATGACCGGGCCCGGGCCGGGTCTGGGCTTGAGACGGCGGGCCCGGGCCGGGCCCGGGCTAGGTTCACTTATGAATGCCCGGGCCCAGGCCAGGCCCGGGATCGGTGTCATAGGCCCGGGTAGGGCTCGGGCCTCACATAGCGGGCCCGGGCCGGGCTCGGGCCTCACAAAGCGGGCCCGGGCCGGGCTCGGGCCTTAAAATCAGGCCCGTGCAGTGCTCTAGTTCAAACCCCCTCTAACCAAAATGTGTTCTTTTATTTATTTTCGCTTTACACCGGCCGCCATTGTCGTACCATTCGTGTTACTGGTGACAGAGACTGTCACTTTTTGTACTCATGGGTCATGGAAAGGTTACCCTTAATAACAAAGAAAACAAGAACGAATGAGCAGCTGATAATACGGTGGATGCAAATTCCACCTCCGGAAGCCTTATTTCTGAAGGTTAGACAACTGCAACAAAATATCGACAGTAATAACGTACACATCCATATCCTACCACATAATAGGACTTTCTTCAGCGTAGTTGACTCTGTAGACTCGCTTTTCCCATGTGCACTTCTTCTATAGATAAGGTGGACATCGGTATAACACTAAAGCGAAACCAGCGACGCACGGGGCATCAAATATTCGCCGTCAACTGTAGGAACGGCTGTCGGAGACCCGTCGTCCGGTTGTATCTCACGGCAAGACCAACCGCGTTGCTATATATATGAATGGAGGCGCAAATATAAACATACGGGCTTCCTGTAGATGATTGCGTGGCCATTCAAGCGAGGACGTGTATCAGAACATGTCGAGCGCAAAATGCGCCCATAAAGTTCAATTTGGAAGGAAGACGTGCCGTGTATTAAGCTCCCCTTTACCGCCGGGACCCATTATGCGGGTTTACGAACCTCCCAGAGCGCGGGATCTTCCATCACTGCCGGGTGCAGCAGTGGCAAGGTTTCTGCTGTTGTTTGTGTATTGTCCCGAAGTACGTCAAACGAGCGAAACGAGTACCTCCTTGCGAAGCCTCCAAATTGCCCCTTGCGTCCCGAGTCGTTGTCCAAGCAACCAGATGGCATGGAAGCCATTTATAAACGTGAAATCCATGGAAGGAAGCTTCTGACTTGGTGATAAGGCCCTCTCGTCCCTGCGAGTGCTTACGGAAGAGGATCCTGTCACCGTCGAAAATACCCATATGGCTCACGTGATCCGTCATGAGCGCTGAGAAACGGCGGGACGCATGATGCTGAAACTAATGACCTTATGTAAAGTTTGTTGGAGGAGGTTTACGATATTGATCATTAGTTATGGGCAGTTAAAGCAGCCTACGTGAAAAGGAGCAAATTAATTTGTGGCTTGCCTATGCTGGTTCGCCTCATGATATAAGTTATGCTTGCCCCACGAGCGAGAAATTCCACAGAACTCCCCGCCATGCAGTGAACTGTTGCATTTATGGCGCGTACACACTCTTCAGCGTGATTTGGTTAGTTCAAACTAAGTGGGCTTATAAAAATTTTTGCCTTGGTTTGAAAGTCTGCGCTTGGTATTAGTAATATGGGAGCACTGCACCAGAAAAATGTATTCGCGGATACCCAAGAGCCCAACTTCATGCACTCATATTTAAAAGGCACAATGATATGGACATGCGCGAGAGGAAGAACAAGCAGAGCTTCCTCTCTGTTTATCATTTACACTGCGTCCGTTTGTTTCACCTTTTAAAGGTACGACTAATCCGATTCACACAGCTCTTTAGAAGGATGTACTTGTATTGATACTAAACTTATTTCCGTATTTTCTCTTCTGGTTTCGTCTTCAAAATATTTTCACATTAGCCTCCTAATATATTTCACGACAACAGCAAACTTTCACTTGCATAGTAGTAAAACTGGAGAGGTAAAATGACTAAAGAACGTTATTTGCACCTAAAAGTCAGGACCCATGGCAACGGGAAGTCTTCTCAGTTAGACATCACAAAGCAGTGGCTGCCTGCAGGCCCTTCCGGCCAGCGAAGTTGATCGACGGAGTCCGGGCTGTTGAGTACGCCTTCCCGCTGCTCTTGGTTGAGGTAGGAGATGTGGGTGAGGGATGGTGCGTGGAAGCACGCCCAGATCATGTGGCAGATTGTGACGGCATGGGGACAGAACTTCCAGGTGGCGGAGTAGGAGGTGGGGTAGGTGGTGGGGTAGAGGGTGCTGTGCGGGTTTGTGTTGGTTTGAAGGCAGCGGTAGGCGGCGGCTTTTTCGTCAGTCTACTTGTCGTGGGGCGGAGGTAAAAATCTGAGTTCGAGGCGATAGTTTTGTAGGATATCTTTATATGCGAAATATTTTTTGCCTGCAATATATGGGGCCAGTTGGGATGACTGACCCTGGCTTTTGAGATGTACTCAGATGAGTATTGTTAAGAGACGGCGTTACGAAGGTGACATGCATTATGGTACGTGATGAGATGAATTTGAATAGGTGGGTGCCATCTTTGCACGAACATTTTGGTTGGTGCGGGGGTATGTGCCACTCTCAAGATTCGTCTTCTTCTCAAGACAATGTTGTTGGGATATTTTCTCTGATTGGATATCTGTACGCGAAACACAATGTCCTATTTATCGCAAAAAGGCTGATTAATAAGTAATCAACGTTAATTAAATTGCCCCTTTCTGTTATATTCGGTAAGCGGTTAAAAAAGTAGCCACTCACCGTACCACTGACCAATCAAAATTTTGTGCGCCCAAGTACAGACCTGTAGACGTTTGGACTTTGACTAATTAGAATGTGTAAGTGAATGAGTGAGACGCTATCAAATATTCTCAAAACTTTAAAGATAAAAAATAGACACCAAAGTTGGTCCTTGCCCATTCCCTATACCCACACCAGTTATATGTAGTTGCCCTTTCAGACGACTTATCCTAGTGTCTGGATTAGAGATAATTAACCCATTACTCGAAGTGAGAAACAGGTGTTAGCCAACTGTTTACGAGGATATATTAAAGCATTGTCGATAAAGTTAGGCAGAATATCCTTGGGTTAGCTGCGATACAATGTCATGAAATCCTTCTCGCCTCGCGGTTTCCAGGAAGGACCTGCTAATATAGCGTTGAATGTTATGGCTATCGTGATTTGAGGAGGTGGCCGCGAAGGGGAGAGGAATAGAACGAATTGGCATCTAAAAATAAGGAAACGTCTTTGGAATAATGAGTGAAGAAAGCAGCCAAGCAAAGCGTGTCTTACTCGGTTGCACCACTTTCCGCCACCTCCGGCAAATCTGCCCCACCTCCAGTACGTCTTCCTAAGACTTGAAATGTAACTGCTCCCCTAACGTCTAGCCAACCAGCGTGCTCTGTCCGTTCGTCATCTCGTGCAAATGAAACAGGATGGACTGTACAGAAAACATGAAATTCTTCAAGTGCTTGTAACGACTTTTTTCCGGAGGTGGCGGTACCTTTTGTGATGGAGGCGAAACACGAATACGGCTCGTCTGTACAGGACCCCAAGCCCGTTAAAGAACACCCATGTGATTAAAATTAACGCGTAGTCTTTAGGTGTCAGTCTAGGTGTATCTTCGGTGCGTAGAACTTAACCTTTAGCTGAAACTGAACAGGTGGGCCACAATCTAAACCATTGATAAGGGGTTGCCATGATGGCGGAAAAAGAACAAAAAGTAGCAGAGACATTCTTGTATGCAAATAGCAACGTAAATTTTAAAATAATGTTTGAACGGGTTCCTTTGTGTCTTCTTAGTTACTCTCATTCTACAAGCATTCCGCATCGGGTACAGGTACCGACATCATCGGGTCCATCGGGTACGCGCAACGAAAACCGTCACAGCCGCTATTAATACTTGCAGGAGAAAAAAATTATTCCAACGAGCTCACATTACCTGAGCATCACGTTCTGCAGACACAAGGCGTAGAAACGTGTAAAGAACTGAATATATTGCGTTTTCTAGGTAGTAGGTAGTGGAAGCATGCGGTTGGCGCTAGAATTTCTTGTCTTTTTTCGTGCCAATGTCTGCCAGTTTCCTAAAGTGGGTACGCTTACACTGACGAACGTGCTCTCGAGGCTCGCGTGAATGTGCGCTCGGCATTTTCTTGGTAGTTTTAACTGCGGACACCATACGCAAACGATTTGCTCGACAGCTCCGCTGTTAAAAGTTCCCATCGTGATGACGAGTGCTCTCTTTTCCTCATTCGCAAGTCGGAATTCTACCAAAGCTTGTACAGTACTTTCAATGTGCTGTCAAGAGATCTGCACTAAGTCTTTTTCGCGCAGCCAATCAGTTGATACTGATACCTGTATATTAATCTACTCATTCTATAGTGAACTGATTGTATTCTTTCGTGGGTGGAACGTTTGGCGTAATCGTCGTCGTAGTAACAAAGAAACGGAGCAAAAAATATGATAAAGAAAAAAAAAACGGATCAAAGAATAGTGAGATTGGCGCTAAAGTGTTCGGAGAAGCTCCTGTAGACAATACCACGTAACTGATTTTAAAATAACAATGTTAAAGTTTGGGTATTGTTGGGAATAGAACCCGGGACACCTGGGACGCAAGAAAAAATCGGTAACTGTAGGTGACTAAGTGTGCGTCTTGTGTAGGAATTGTAGTGTTCTACTCAGAAACAGGCATTAGTGCCTCGTATTCTAATTTTCCTGAGTAACCTGAGCAGGCAAAACACATATGTAGTAGAGAAGTGTGGGGCAAAACGATTTTGTTTAAATGTTTTCTTTGCTTGGCGCGAAACTGCAGCACCTTATTGTGACTCCCACTGAAACGTGCTACCGATCGGTAGTTCTCTAATAGATGTCCAGTGCTGTGCAAAAACTGGCATTTCCGGTTAGACGTAAACCCTAACGTTACCTCCTGAGTCCTACCGTCGCCAACCGGTACCCGCCGCTCGGCGCACAATGAGCTTTCCGGTCTTGGGTCCACATTGAATTTGACAGATCTTTGCACGTCATGATACTCAGCATTGCAGCTGCATATTATTAGTCTTAGATGTAGACCTAATAAGGGTTGTTGGTCAAGGCTATCGGTATTAGTAACGAAGAGAAAGAAAAAGGCACAAGGGGAAAATGATGATATTAAGTGCGAATGCACTTTATAAGCGACCCCGAACCTTCGGCCGTCCGCATAGCAACAGCTGCGGGTGCGCACGCTTTTCGTCTTCCTTAGCAACGGGGGGAGATGGGCGCGCGCTGCCTGGCCGCTGACATGGCACATACCCACGTGGGAGATTGGCCAGGAATAAGTGCGAATGCACTTCTTAAGCGAGCCTGAATCGTCGCGCTCGCATGGAGCCTCCTCTCCCCCCTCGCCTACTCTCATAAAGCCCCTTTACTATTCTCCAGCTCGCAACACCCTCTCTCGGCGCGCCAGCCATGCCACTACACTATATAAAAAAAACGGCATCCGGCGCCAGGTTTCGATCTGCGGACTTTGCGGCCGCAGCGCGACGCTCTACCGACTAAGCCACGGACGCGACGTTGATAACAGTGTTAGTAACGCGCCTTATATCTTTAACGCATTCAAACTACGTCGTCAGCGGCGTGCGTTGGCGACTCAGCGGCGTTATAGCGGCTTGATAACTGCGTGGTGTACACGTGATACTACAAACCCGCTAGTTCTGCATTCTCTCACGTGACTGCGCCTCCTCTCCCTTCACTCCGGTCGGCGCTTCGCAGCTGCGGTGCGCTGCGGTGCGGTGCGCTCCTCCTCTCGAACATACACGTTAATTCACCAAGATTTCCGCAGAGGGACAAACGAGGCGTGTTAAGCCGAACGTGATCACGAGGGGGTGTTAATGTAACTAACGGGCAAAATGCCACCAAACTTCAACAAACTCCCCCTCATAACATCACCCCGTGCTTCGCACTTCCTCATACTCCCCTTCGGGGAAATGCGGGGGAATTTTTTTTGTAATGAGAGGACAGGCTCGGCAATTGGACTCTAATGCTTTCGCGCTTATCATGTCCCCAGGAGTGCTTGATGTCGCAACAGCTGGACGCATGGCGGGGCAGTATGCGGGCCGGAAAAATTTTGCAATGTAAAAAACAGCAGTAAAATACTGTTTAGTTGGGAGCACACTCCAGCCCGTAGCGAAGAATATATTATTGCGTGAGCCACCCAGATTGTGGTAAGCTGATGCCTCATTTTATGACTCATTTCACTTTGCCTTTCACCTTTATTATTCCATCTAAAAACTTGCTTGTCCGATTTTCTTTTTTAGGAAAACCGACTCCTGGACATTCCTTGGCTAAGCGTGGTGTCAATGACGACACTCTAAGATGTCGCCTTGTCCATGTACTTCATCCTGGGCTTGTTAAGTTACTACCACAGCAGTTCTTTTTTTAATTTCTGGAACAAAGATCAGAAGTATTGTTTCTTTAATTACAATGTTTACTCGCCGTTTTGTAGGGTAACTTTACACATCCTATTTTATCTAAATACACAGACTAGGAAAAGTATTATAATACGGCCACATGTCAGAAGACATATCTGCTACTTAAACTGGAGTCCTTCAAAGCAATGAAAGACTGTGTTTAAAAATTAGTATTCTGTTTATTACATTTTCCGGCACGCTTGTTCTTAAAGCAAGTCACACAATCTTCAGCTCTCGATAGAAAATTTTAAACACAATTTTTCGAGTAAAAAATATTTGCTACTTTATGCGCGAGAGCTACTCCTCGGCTCTGAAGCGCTCCGCAGTGAGAGGCCCCGAATTGAAGTGACGACACGGTGATTTTTAACGCACTCGAAGGTGTCGACCCATGGCCATTGTTGTTTTTTCGCCTCCATCAGAAATACAGCCACCATGGTTCGATCAAACAGGGGCGTCATCAGGCTCACTAGCTCGATGCCACTGCCACCAAACCACCGCGGGTCGTGCTTTTACGCTCAATCGCAAAAAAAAAAAAAAAAAAAAACCCGGATTAAAATGGACCGCAGTTTACGGTTACGCATATCAAAAATCTCTGGGCTCGTCTCATTTGCAGTTTGTGAATCGATGTAGTAATGAAACCTCATCCAAAAACGTGTTACCACTATATTAGGTATGTAAGCCATTTGTAGCGGTGTACAGGCCTTGTAGCTTCAGCACAGAACGCCTTTGAATGCGTTGAAGGCAGTGAAAGAAACAAGCATTAACATTTCTTTGGAACTAGGATTCAAGTTTTGTTGACTTGCATTGTAACCAGACATCCCGTAAAAAAGTGGCTTTATAAATAGATTGATAGAGAAACATTATTGTACCTCCATAAACAGTATTTTTAATTTTGCGTGTTCTGGTTTGTTTTCGTGTTCGCGTTTTTTTGCCATGAATTCACATAGGTATTTTTTAGTGTTTCGAGCTGTTGTCAGAGGAAGTCGGATGGGAATTCAGTGAGATCAGTCAGAACATCATTTGGTGAGTTTTTTATAAAGTGGAGAGCACTTTGTGGGCTCGCCGTGTCGTCTTAGCTCGCGAATGGTCGATGCGACAGCCGGAATCAGGCGGCACAGCGAGATAACTCACCCAAGTAGAGCCTTCTGTACCGAAGTCAGAGAGAAACGTTGAGGCTTCGAAAACGACGCGGTTTAAATAGTCATAACCGTTCAAACCTCGTTAACCGCTGGCGCTTGTCATACATCTCCTCGTTGTTTAGCGAAAAGAAAGCTGCAGGTACATTTCAGGCAAAATATGTGTATATAACCGGCAGCCCCACGTTCATTTAGTTAGGAAAGCTCGTTAGGTTGGTTTTTGTGATAGTAGGCGAAAAAAGCGGCCGCGCAAGAAAGAAATTGCGCGTTCGAGATGACGCAGACAGGCTACAGCGGCGAAAGAAAAAAAATAGCGCGTTCGAAATGCCACAGAAAGGCTTCAGCCCCCCCCCCCCCCCC
>NW_027526335.1:60050463-60095452 GCF_048455015.1 Haemaphysalis longicornis | reverse complement strand
GTCGGCCTTGCGCCAATAAACCCCAACCATCATCATCATCATTACGCTGCAATAGGTTCATGGACGGCACCATTTTGTTCTTTATGCGTTTTAATCGGACAATTCTGGTATGCTCAGCTTGTCCTCCCTAATCTGCAGCTGTGCGCGACTGACGTCGTTCTTAACGCGAATCAAAGATAACGCGTGTAACAGCTTTTCAGCAGCAGAAGTGTATCCAAAGATACTGTTTTGCTGCATCTTTGGTAGTGTTGTTAACAAACCACCCGGTCGAAGTTAACGGCGATCCGTAGATGCGGCAATCTCGCAACACTGATGAACGACAAACTATCTACCGTTGCTGCTTTGACAAACTCTCCACCGTTGCTGATTTGCGTGTCTCAGTGGCAATACTCTAATACCTTATCTAATGACCCTTCCCTAGGTTTCTGTGGCGGCAAATGCTGAGTTCTGTCTAGCCTGACGCATGTGCTCGGCGTCTTGGGCAAGAACAGCTGCTGTATCTATTGACATAATAGTCCTGCCTGGCCGTCAAAGACAATCTGCAAACAGTTCTTAACTAGCAACACATAAGGGGAAGGGGGGGGGGGGTGAGGAGGTCCCGTTTTTCACGGGCGCCTTATCAACCATAATACGGTTTCGATGCTTGTTTTGTGGTTTCCTTAAACGAATTCTGAGCTCCATGCTGTATGCCTGACTAGCCTGACGCGGCGTCTTAGGCCTTGGTGCCTTGGCGTTTTTGCCCATGGAGATCGTTTTAGCCCATTGCGTTGAAACTGTTGGGGGGTAGAGGTATACAGCTTTACTGTAAAAAGGCTAGTAGGAAGAAAGCGAGGAAAAATGTATGTAAACATTTTTATTTAGCAAAGGGGTGGTCAGTGGAATAATAAAGGTAGGGGGTCGTTTTGGAGGGGATGCTGGGCTCCTCTAGGCCCTAAATTCTCGCGGCTACGCCTCATATTTTTGCGAACTCTCATAGGCATATTAATGTCTCCTTGGCATGAATGGGAATCGTTAGCGTCGTCTACTGTTCATATTATGGCCCCTTTTGAGCCTGTAGGGCTGGGAATAGACGGAGGCCCCCACAGCCCCACAGGAGGTGCCGAATGACCATATTTACTGTGCAGCCCTTGCAGTACGGGCAGAGGTACGGTCGGTCAATGATAGTGGAGGAGCCACCGCGTCTTTCGGGGTCATTACGTGGAGCCACTTCACGTAGGAGCGCCACTTGTGCAGCACATAACTCGCTAAGGACGGCAGCTGTCCGGGCCTTGTAGGTTAGAATTTGAGGCCCTCTGGATAAGCCCTTTGGAAGAGAGTGTTCATTTTGGGGAGTTTTGTTTCCCAAGTTATTAAAGCAAAGCTTTCTACCTCTATCAGCCAGCGTTTTCGTCATGCCGTGCTACACAAGAAACTCCCAACTAGGCTGGGGAGGAGTATGGCGCTTTTTGGAGGCGACCGCGGACGGAGTAAGATAAAGGGGAGCGCCAACTTCGCTCTCTCCGACGGGCCCTTAATATCCCTCACTCACGAAGCAAAGTGTAAATGGTGCGGCGAATAGGCGCTATTACCCAGCGTCCCCGCGCGCCGGAGTTTGCTGACCTTGGCAGGAGCGACGACGGGACCCATTCCGTCGGCTTTCTCGTCTGGCTTAGCGATGGCTGCTCTGGGCCTGCTTTGGCGCAGCTCCACATCCATTTAGAACCATTTTACCAGCGAAAAACGGACAGGGACCTAGAAAGAAGGAGACGGGACACTCGCTAGACTTCAACTGTTCATCTTTTACTTGAGACACGTAATATATGCAACCGCTACCAGACAGGGCTAAAAAGATAACACTTACAAATGAAAATGATAAAAACAATGTACAGTCATAGATGTACACCACCCACACGCCCAAGCTACGTCCCGCGCATGCGCCTTTGTAGGAAGCTTAGCTCTTTTTTCGTAAGAGCGATAGACGGCACGCTGATACACTTATCTGCCCTCCCTGTGAATATGGAAGGCCTCCGAAATCTCTCGTTTCACTCAGCACAATAAAACACCCCACCAGGTTTGTCACCTGTAAAATTGGCGTTGTCTACAGCATTCCCTTGTCCTGCGGCAAATGCTATGTAGGGCAGACGGGGCGCTGCATAAACGACCGTCTAAGGGAGCATCGAGCTGCAGTTTCATCGCTTGCCGCGGGGGGCCTCTTGGCCGACCATTGCAAGCGGTGTCCTGGTTGTGCCCCAGCATTTGGTGCCACACGTGTATTAGGCAGCGGGCGCGACCGAGTGAAACGAGAGATTTCGGAGGCCTTCCATATTCACAGGGAGGCAGATAAGTGTATCAGCGTGCCGTCTATCGCTCTTACGAAAAAAGAGCTAAGCTTCCTACAAGGCCGCATGCGCGGGACGTAGCTTGGGCGTGTGGGTGGTGTACATCTATGACTCTACATTGTTTTTATCATTTTCATTTGTAAGTGTTATCTTTTTAGCCCTGTCTGGTAGCGGTTGCATATATTACGTGTCTCAAGTAAAAGATGAACAGTTGAAGTCTAGCGAGTGTCCCGTCTCCTTCTTTCTAGGTCCCTGTCCGTTTTTCGCTGGTAAAATGGTTCTAAGTCAACACCAACTAGCCCAACTTTCAGCCTTAATTGTTCACATCCATTGCGCGCTTCCTTTGCACGGCTTGATTAACTTGTTTGACAGCACCTCCTAAGTAACCCAGACCCGATGGTATTAAGTGGTCATACGATAAAGATTCGTTAAGGATTGGTTTGCAGGGCGGGTAAACAAATATAGATTCCAGATAGAAACATGCTACCTTTTGCGCACTGCTTGCTACGAGTGGGACTCCGTTTTTAAATTGCTGAATACCAATTCGGTTGTGTTTTAACAGGTATTACAAAAGGCGGAAGAAGCAACTGGTTCTTATAAATAGCGTTTACAAAAATTCCCTCAGCTTTCTCGCAGTTCCGACACTAACTAAACTAGCTAGTTTAAATCGGTATAAATGGGAATCACTAAGCTCACATGCCGAATCGTTTTGGTGTCCGTGCTTGTGTCGCGAGGTGGTGTAGCCCCGAGCTAGCACATCAGGATGACAAGGTTCCGCGGTCTCACCCTTCGAAAGACACTCCTTTCAATTTTCTCTCCTCCGACGCACGGCCCGGCTGCAGCGGCGGCGTCCGCCGCTCTAGCCTGGCTGTTGCCGACGCTGCTGCGTTCGGGACGTCGCCCCCCCCCCCCCCCCCTTCGCCCCCCCCGAATTCCAGGTAACGGCTGGCAGAATCTGTGGTTTCTCTCTTTGTAGAGCGAGGTGTGTGAATTCAAGTTCTCTACTATTCTACTATTCTCTTTTCTATTACAGCCTGAGGTTTGGCATATTATTATGGGGAACCACGACAGCCTATAATTTCAATTGCTTGATTATTTGGCAGAAAAAAAAATGCCCCGAAATATGTGAAAACTACCAGGGAAACAAACAAAATTGAAGGACAGACCCACTCTTTATAAAGCATAACATGCTTAAAACTGATGAAATATACAACTTCAAACTCTTACAACAATTCATAAAAACCGTCTACATAACGTACTAACCGCAAAACCTAGCACACACCCAATACGCGAGCCCTTAATTCCACCACCTACAATTACAACTAATTATGGTAAACATACCATTCCTTATCAAGCTTCGCAAATATTGAATAGCAGTGATATCAAAATAAATTTCCTAAGAGCATTTGCACCATTCTAAAGCGAATGAAGAAAATTCTGAGATAAAACCAGCGCGAGACTCACACGAAGACGACGGAAGTGTACCACAAGGACTTCCTTCGTCTTCGTCTGAGTTTCGCGCTGGTTTTATCTAAGAATGTCTTTCCAACTAGCCCAGCTTGCAACCCTCATGCAAAAAATGCCTAGTCCGTAATGGTACGTCATTCTCTAGACTGTGAAGTGTTGTTTCTTGTGAAACATTGTCTCCTTAATGTTTTTTGAACCGCAAGAACGTTGCATTGTATGTTTGAATATGCAACTTATATTCATGATATATTAATCATGTTGTAAACAAATTCACTGGGCCCATTGTTAGAAATGCATGTCTATTCCCTTCTCTACACTGCACGCCCGATTAACTGCACGTGGATATATTGTAGTAGTATTGTGCTTCATTTTTTAAACACCCGAACCGGTGTTATGTGTTTTACTCTTATGTTACGTTGAATTTTGGTTGTTGGGTTTCCTATCTCGTTTTGCTGAGATCCAGATCTTTTAATCTAGATCCTTTGTGTGAAACTATGAGACCTGTAAGGGGGCCACGGCGCCGTCAGGCGATTCCCGCCTATAGCCTCGACTCCCTCTTAGAGCTGTCTAAGAAAAATAAAGGAAAAAAAGTGACACCGCATGGGCAATTCTTTTGGGTGTCGTTTACAGCTGTGCTTTCCAACTTCCTAGCGCAGATTGGAGCCAAGTTTTCTGCTTCGTCGTGTTCGACGAGCGTGGCGGGTCAACGCCCATCAGTTGTAGAACCGCGTGGTCGGGAAACGAATGAAACATAATTTGCGAGCTGGCCATCGCTTGGGCGACCTCATTTCCAAGGCAGGCCATGTCACCCAGCCCACATTCGATGCATACCTGGACGTTGTGTTTGCTATCTAGCGTTCTGATCTCCTGAGGTGGCACACTGAACCATAGTTGCTGGGTTATTGGGATCATTTGATGGCTTCTGTGTTGTTGCACATTACGGCGATTTTAGATGCGACGGAATCTCATTCACTCGCCTTGTCCCTCCATACGGTGTTGTTGTCCGTCCACACCCCTCCCCCATTCTCCTCGCCGCGTGAGCTGCGCTCTCCGCCGCTCACACCCTCTCCTCTCCGATAGCGAACACTCTCTCGCGAGGTGCATTGGATTGGATTCGATTGAATTGGCTTGGCTTGGCTTGGATAGGATTGGATTGGATTGGATTGGATTGGATTTGGATTAGATTGGATTAAAGTGGATTGCGTTGGATTATGTTGCGTCATAGCCGCGGCAGGGAGTTCACGGCCCGTTTCACGCGATGGGAGAATCAACCTAACGGAAACAACAACGCAACCCTCTATGCGTCGCATCTACACAGGGGTTCCCGCGAGGGGAGGTGGGAGTAATTTTTGGCGTGCCGTCCAGAGCAATCGTGCCGCCTCGGCGCGTATGCATACCTGGACGTTGTGCTTGCTTTCTAGTGTTCTGCTCTCCTTCCTAATGAGGTGGCACACTGAACCATAGTTTCTGGGTTATTGGGGTCGTTTGATGGCTTCTGTGTTGTCGCACATTGCGGCGATTTTTGATCGTGCCATCCAAAGTGATCGCGCCGCCTCGGTGCGTATGCATACCTGGATGTTGCGCTTGTTTCCTAGTTTTCTGCTGTCCTTTGATATGAGGGGGCACACTGAATTAACCATTGTTGCAGGATTATTCAGGTCATTTGATGGCTTCTGTCTTGCTGCACATTACGGCGATTTTTTGTCGTGCCGTCCAGAGCGACCGCGCCGCCTCGGTGCGTATGCATACCTGGACAGTGTGTTTGCTTTCTAGTATTGTGCTCTCCGTCTTAGTGAGGTGGCACACTAAACCATAGTTGCTGGGTTGTTGGTGTCGTTTGATGGCTTCTGTGTTGTCGCACATTACGACGATTTTTTGTCGTGTTTGTCGTGCCGTCCAGAGTGACCGCGCCGCCTCGGTGCGTATGCATACCTCGACATGTTGTTTGCTTTCTAGATTCTGCTCTTTGTCTTAGGTGGCACACTGAACCATAGTTGCTGGATTATTGGGGTCGTTTGATGACACACGCAAACGCACGCACATGCACACGCACACGCACACACACGCACGCACATACACACACCCGCACACACGCACACACGTGCACACACGCGCACACGTGCACACGCGTGCACGCACGCACGCACGCGCGCACGTGCGCACGCAAACATACACGCGTACGCACACACATACACGCACACGCGCACGCATGCACGCACACGCGCACGCACGCACGCACACACACTCACATCCACACGCGCGCACACACGCGCACATGCACGCCCACGCGCACGCGCACACACGCACGCACGCACACGCACGCACACGCACGCACACACACACACACGCACGCATACACACACGCACATGCACGCATGCACACACGCACACGCACACGTGCGCGCACGAACGCACGCACGCACACGCACACACACGCGGACGCACGCGCACGCACACACCCGCACACACACGCACACGCACACACACAACAAGGGTTTTAGAATAGTCCCTTGAAATTTTATTCTTTACCTCGTAGGCAAAGATGGAACTTTTGCTTCAAAAGGACGTAAGTGCCGCAAAGCAGAAACCGCATTAAAATGGACGGTAATATTTACGCTTATGTTTCCAGACTTCGCTCCCCCAAAACTTCGATTTCGATTACTTTATGGTGCTTTGAGATCCCCAGATTATTACGTCATGCTCTTGACGTTTTCTTGATAATATTATTTTCCTTAAATACCTCAAAATAATGCGGTATTTATTTATTATTAACGACTTTCTGAAGCCTCAAAAACAGATACATTGTTTCACGCATTCTCATATGTATAATATAATGCCAGCAGGTATTTGTCCGTAAAGGCAGGATGGTTGCTCTGATTAAAAAGAAACAAAAACATTCAGACACATGCTAAGCATCAGTGTTAAGAATAATGTTGGAACAAAAACGACTATAAACGTTAATTAATTACGCGGGGCGAAATCGTTTACAGAAGCAGACAATTTTTGAAATACTCGCTTTTAGCTACGAATATATTGTCGTTGTGCTGTATGTCTTGAATGCAGTATGGCAGTGAGAGGGTCATTTATCTTTATCAGAGCCGGGGTCATTATATGTTTATTGATGAAATAATAAGAAACCAACCAAAAAAGTCCGATTTTGCGGCAGCACTTACTGGACATTTGATTGATAGGGCATCAGCACTAGCACTGGTTTAAGGCGTTTCAGCCGCTTTGCTGGGCTTTACTTCACTTGCGAGAAAAACGAGGCAAAGAGCTAATTTGCCATTTACGTGAACGAATAAATATAAAAAATCAATTTTTTTGAAGCACTGTAAAATTTTCACGAAACTTTTTTGCAGCCCCGTGTTACAGAAAATCCGTGAGCAATAAATACAGCAGCGCAACCTTGCGGCACCTACTGAAACCCCCCAGGACGGTAATGCGACACCCCAACAGATTGCGCGCTAGCACGAGGGGAAAGTGTTGATCTCTCGGGGCCATGTTCTCGACTGCATAAATTCACAGTGAATTCAACGTGTTTTTTGCGTAAGCTTGGTGGCGAAAAGGAGGACTCAGACCACTAAAGGGAAAAGGAATTGCTCGAAAAGCGGCGTCGAAGGCCATATCATAACCACAGTAAACAGACGGCGGTATATAGCGCTTTATACTTGCACAGCCGGAAACAGATATGTCGCTTACGCCTATATGGCTGGGCATGCGTCGAAACATTTCCTACACCGGTAAAAACATTTGTAGCCGAAGTAGTAGATGTCGATGCATTCGCACCAACTTGGCTAACAGCAAAAGCAGCACGATACGCCTTGAAAACGGAAACGAAGGGACGTTTGGAAAACACCGCTTTTCCACATTTACCGCGATTTAACGAAGGCTTTACCCTTCAGAAATTGAAAAGCGATGTTCGAGCAGCAAGAAGCGAACAAGAAGATGTGTTTGTGGCCTCCCAAATCCCTCGCTCGAGCTAAAAGTCGGTGTAAATCCGATAACGGCGGTAGTTCGACCCCCATCCCACCGTAGTGGGTGCTGGCGCTATTCGTCGCCAAATGGCCAGACGCGTCTCTGCGCAAACATAGATGCTTGTAAAGCTAACAAAAACAGTCTGGCGTCTGAGCTTGGTGGCGAAAAGGAGGACTCAGACCACTAAAGGGAAAAGGAATTGCTCGAAAAGCGGCGTCGAAGGCCATATCATAACCACAGTAAACAGACGGCGGTATATAGCGCTTTATACTTGTACTGCCCCACACAAAATAAGAGCCGTCCTTGGGCTCCTCGGTTTAAACGACTTCCGCCGACTACGGAGTTCTTTCATTCGTCTGGAGCATTAAGCATTAAGACTCCACTCCGTCTTCCTGTTTTGGCTTAGTCGTTTCCTTATCATAAGGGGGCGCACGTGGCAGGGAAAGCTTATTTCCTGGTGAGAGATGCGACTTGTGTGAGGTTATCTTTTAACGAGCAATGTTAAGGGCCCCGCGTTACAGAAAATCCGTGAGCAATAAATGCAGCAGCGCCACCTTGCGGCACCCACTGAAACCCCCCAGGACGGTAATGCGACACCCCAACAGATTGCGCGCTAGCACGAGGGGAAAGTGTTCATCTCTCGGGGCCCTGTTCTCGACTGCATAAATTCACAGTGAATTCACCGTGTTTTTTGCGTAAGCAGCACGTAAGTAATCAGTGACCTGAGGCACTTTTAAGTTCGGGCCCCTCACTTATTAAATAAAACCGCCTGGCAAATAAATATCGTTCGCTGGGTATAGCGTGTTTAACTGTATTGCGTTTCTTTTCGTGCCAGCCTAGCTTATTTGGGCGCAAGGGGCGTGAGGAGAAACCGCCGAAGCTTCTTTTTTGTTCGCCGCGCTTTTGCGTTCCCCCATCGCGACGGGCCCGGAGAGGAGTTATACAAATGTGTCCGTCACGTTAAAATAGTTGAAAGCGATGCTAGTATTTCAAGTAGGATTTCCTTTCGTTCGTTCAGAAAACCAGCGGGGAGACCCCCTTGACATTTTAACGGGCGCGATTACCGCCGTGAGAAAGCCCGAAGCAGACAGGATGTGAAATCAGTCAAGGGGTCGAAGGTATGAAGGGGGCACCAGACGTTCTGTCTACCACCGTCACAGCGTTCACAGCTACTGGACGAAGTTTCCATTCCCTCCACGTCTGGCCCTGGTGACTCGGTGGCGCTCGACGTGTGTATAAATCAAGGGAATTTTAGCGGGGGGGCACAATTATAGGCGCTAAGACGAGCCGCCCGAGAGCCGACGGCCGTCGTTAGGTTTGTTTTAGTTTTTTTTTTTTTTTAATTTGTGTTATGTTTGTATTTTTCCGGACACCTCCCGGTGTCTGTATGAGAGAGAGGTGTCTCACGTGACTATTCTGAACCCACCTAGCTTTGCTTGTCACGTTAGCCAATCAGTGGCCTAGTGTGGGCTAATTCATGAGCCATCGTCACTCTCAAATTGTGACGTCCCGTTTGTGGACGGGGTTTTGGCGGTAAAACCGAAGTGTTTGATGTTTCAGGAAGAGAAGAGAAAAGCGGGGAGAGAGGGTAGCCCCGCTGGATGCGGGCCTTGCCCGGCCTCTTGTATGCCATCACGAGTCTTGAGAATTGTAAATACGTAGTGTAAATGAAGTGTACTTATTGCACATCTTGCTTTTGCTTGGAGTAGCTCATTGTTTGCCGCGTGCCGTCAGCCAACGAGCCAACCAGTCATTGTTTCAGTGACCATCTCTTCGATGATCGGGCGACAGATCTACTTGATGCGGGTCACATGATCTTCCCCTCTCCCCATGAATTTATTTGGCAGGTATAGCTATGACGACATGCAGTGTAATTTGACGTTTAGTTTATAAAGATCCCAGCCCGCAACATTTGCTGACAACAGTGGCTAATGACTTATTGAAAGAGAGGCGGTGACCCGGGCTGCCTAGGGATAAGGCGAAGTAAAGAAAAAATTGTGGTGGTTCCTTATATGCAAATGATTGCACATATCCTCAAGAAGATTGGCATGCGCGCCGGTGTTGAAGTACTTTTCTCTGCCCCTAACAAACTTTCAAAGTTATGTCCGATGGTAAATGGTGGTGCAGAGAAAAAAGGGGCTGTTCAAACAAACACAAGGAACAATTTCTTTACTGTGATCAAGGCGTTGTTTATTCTCCCCTTGGATTGTGGAAAAACCTATGTCGGCCACACGGGTAGATGCCTTAACGATAAACTGAGGGAGCATAAGGACCTCGTAGGAAAGGCTGTTGCTTCGGGCCACCTGCATTCGCACTGCAAAGATTGTGCTGCGTTCCGCTGTTGAAGAGTGCTCAGTAGTTTCTAGAGAAAAGGATATGCATACGGGGGAGGTTATCAAGGCGCGCCAGATTGACCGTCTTGATGGAAGCTGCATCAGCATGCAATCTGTTGCGCTCTCAGAAAAAGAAAAACAGTATCTGGAGCAACGAGCGTAGAAGGCAGGGTGGCAGATAAGTGTTTACGTCATATATTATTGGACCTACTTATTGGATGTGCCTTGGCGGAATAAAAATCAGTTGTAGTTCAGCGCTTGTCCTGTCTTCTCTTCCTTGTGTACTGTCGTCTTCGTGGGCTGTTAACGCCTTCATGGTACCGATTCCACCGTCAAGCTCGAACTCAATAGGCGCAGTAATAAATAAAACAGTCGTTTTTTTTTTGTAATTTGATCATGTGCACCACCAGCTCACTAGAAGAAATATGGACAAATGTCATGTATTGGGTTTTAATATTGGGGAGGCTTGTACTGCCCTATTATACCGTTACGCCAAACAAATAAATGCTACCCGGCGCAGTGGCTCAGTGGCTAAGGCCTTGCGTTGCTGAGCATGCGGTCGCGGGTTCGATTCCCGGCAGCGGCGGCCGCTTTTCTGATGGAGGCGAAAAGCAAAAACGCCCGTGTGTACAAGATTTCGGCGCATGTTAAAGATCCCCAGGTGGTCAAAATTATTCCGGAGCACTCCACTTCGGCGCGCCTCATCGCCTACGCTGCGTCGGCGCGTTAGAACCCTTCAATCAATCAAATCAAACAAATAAATGCTATTTAATTGCCAAACATAAAAACAAAATACGGGACGTTATTTTTATGCGCCGTTATCGCGGACTCGGAAACAGACAAAACTATTAATGTTCTAGAAAACAGGTTCAAACCGCGCGTCGTGCGCAACTGCGCCTGCTGCAAATTCATGGGGATTTCAAGGCGCCAAAGGCTGGTGAAACTTTTTCCCCCATTTCAATGCGACAGGAGCCGCAATTTTTAGGCTGTTATGTACAAACACGTCACTTTTACGAGGCTGAAGTTGCCAATGTGTGACGTAAATCTTCCGGCTAACAGAATATATTACCTCACATCTTCTCAGCCAATCACAGAAAGGGCGTGACATACAAGCCCCATGGTTCTTGAGTAGCAAAGACAGGCCTACGTTGCCATGTCCGCTGATTTCGTATATTTTTTTAAATGCAGAGCATTTCAGTAACTCACGATGTCACCCGCGTTGTCCCGTCATAGTCCGCACCGTCGTTGTCCGCACCCCTCCCCCTACACTATATAAAAGAAAATACTATCCGGCGCCAGGTTTCGATCCCTCGACCCTGCGGGCGGAGCGCAATGTACATGGTGCTCTACCCACTGCGCCACAAAGCCGACACAGAATGGGACGCTACGAACGCGCCTTATATCGTTGACTCATTCAAATTACTGCTGACGAGCGCTCTCTCGTCAGCAGTTGCCACAAGTGCAACAACATTAACGTAACGCAAACTACTTAACGTCGTGCGCCCCCGGAAATTCTCTCCATTTGATCGTGTCCCTCGCGAGGGGGATGTTTCATTTATCCTTTATAAGCTGTGGGCTATTTTTTTTATTTCTCGCCAAGAATTATGCGCTTTCAGTAGCGAGAAACATGGCCAACTTTAAAATGGTTCCAGTAAACGTAATGAGGCGTAAAATTGGCGAGCTCACATACAACCGCTTTGTCAACTGGAACCACATGCACAAAAGTTAAAGCCGATCACACAAAGCTTCCGGCAAATGCACAGTTTACGGTGGAGTTTCTGCATCGAGAATAGGGCTATCGGAAAGTTTTCTTGTGACGCGAACGAGGCCCGATAATGCTGTCGTGTTCCACGCTTAAAGGGGAAGCTTAAAGGGACACTGAAGTGAGTTTGTAAAACTCCTGTTTTTGCTTGGACTGCGTAGAGTGGCTCAAATCAACGCACTTTTCATCGTTTAGCCGGTCGATAACGCGGTATTTAAAGCCGGAAATAAGGAAAACTACAATGGGTGGTCTGCGCGGCCGCACCAACTAACAGCAGTGACATCCATACGAGGTGCTCCGTGATTGGACGAAATCCCAAGCTTAGAATGCAAACCAGTTTCGGTGGCGGTTCTGTGAAACAACATGCTTGGCTTCCGCCCTCATCGTTGGCTGGGCATTCTCGATACCTCAGTGATCAGCGTACCGCGCTTCTGCCATGTTCACCCTCCTCATTAGCCTGCTCAAGTTCACTGCCCCGGTTGTCGGTTCGTCGCACTACATTAGCAGCCCAGATCCATTTCTTTTTCTTTATTTGAACTATGATATCGTCTGCCAACTTTGTTTCCTGGGACCATGGCTTACGTATCCGCAGCCCTGGCACTGCTTACCGCTTAAAACATCTCCTAGGCGCACGCCATTAGCAGGTGGTGTGCGCTGCCACTCTTCTTTCTCGACCCCGCAGCACCAATCGTCTGTGACCGGCTTTGCGGCGATGCGAAGGTGACAACGACGCCTACTACTCCAAGAGGTCTAGGTGTCGCCTCAGGGCCGCTCACAGACTAAATGAAAACGTAATTATCCCTTCCCAATTCTGCTCTATACAAATCTCCCTGAAAACACTACGCTCATCCGTAGCAGTGCCCAAACGCAACAAAATGCAATACCCGTGTTTTCACTCACCCACTCCCTATGTGAGACATCGGCTCCCGTTGGAAATGGGGGTTTGTTTATGATCACGCTTTATGCACTTCCATCCAACGTACCAAAACGAGGGTTAACGTGGTGCATGCCACGTTAACCCCCATTAAATGGTGATGTCACACGACACCGCGTTAACCCTCGTTAAATGGTGATGTCCCACGACATCAGCATTTTGCGCGCAGTGCGCTCCTGCTCTGAGGCTCCCGAGTCGCCCGTGCTGGCGCTCCATCTCTGATGTCACGGTCTCCCACTGCGCAGGCGCAGCGCTCCGCACCAGCGACTCTCTTGATCCCGACAAACGGATAGAGCTGGTTTTAGCCTCGTGGTTGATATGCACGAATGCACTCTACCCCACTCTTATCCTTCGAATAATATCTGCCTCATGGTGGATAAGATAAGAATGGGGTGGATAAGAATGATAAGAAGGATAAGAATAGGGTGAAGTGCATTCGGCAGGCATTCTCAGATAATGAATGGCAGCCTACCATTGTCCCTGACGAAGAAAGTGTATGACAGCTGCATCTTACCGGTACTCACCTACGGGGCAGAAACTTGGAGGCTCACTAAGAGGGTTCAACTTAAATTGTAGATGACTCAGCGCGCAATGGAACGGACGATGATAGGTGTAACATTAAGGGACAAAAAGAGAGCGGAGTGGGTCAGGGAAAAAACGCGTGTTAACGACATATTAGTAGAAATTAGGAAGAAGAAATGGGCATGGGCAGGGCATGTAATGCGAAGGCCAGGTAACCGTTGGTCATTAAGGGTGATAGAGTGGATTCCTAGAGAAGGAAAGTATGGAAAAGGGCGGCAGAAAGTTAAATGGGCAGATGAGATCAAAACTTATGCGGTTATAAATTAGTCGCACTTAGCGCAGGAGCGGGGTAATTGGAGATTTATGGGTGAGGCCTTTTCCCTGCACCCGACGCGGTGGCTCAGTGGCTAAGGCGTTGCGCTGCTAAGGACGAGGTCGCGGGTTAGATTCCCGGCTACGACGGCCGCTTTTCTGATGGAGGCGAAAAGCAAAAATACCCGTGTGTACGAGATTTCGGCGCGCGGTAATTATCCCCAGGTGGTCAAAATTAATCCGCAGCCCTCCACTACAGCGTGCCTCATCGTCTGCGTTGCCTCGGCGCGTTAAAACCTACAATCAACCATTCAACCTTTGCCCTGCAGTGGGCGTAGATAGGCTGGTGATGATGATGATGATATGCACGAAAAAACAGCCAAAGAAAGCTGGTGTCGCGAAAGCTGTAGGCTTTTTTGGTCACCCAGTTGAAGATTTCTTGAAAAGTGAAACCGCGTGCATGTCGCGGATTTACACCCAGGATTTGTGGCTGTTCGGGTTCGTTGTATGACGGCGGTTAGAAAGTGCGGCACGTGAAGCGGCGAAGCCGAAAAGCCACTGTGACACCTAAGTGAGTATTTTGAAAAAACAGGTGTATGCTCTCTCAACAACGATGCAAGTTGTTCCGGTGTATTGGTGAAGCCGGGCTTAGAGCAAGTTGCAAGCTCGCACGTGTTGGCACGGCGGAACCTGGAACCTTGACAGCTGTGAGAATTCATGCCAGAGTGCACTGGCAGAAAAATGCCCGTCCATGTCGCTGCTTGGACAGAACGAGCACAACGTATTTTATGCCGCCCTCTTCCATTCGTGTGCGCACGTTTACGTATGTGTGTGTCTGTAAGCCAGAGAGAAAGGAAGAGAAATGTAGCTGTCATTTCAGGTGTCGGACGAAGTGGGCTCGTCGCGCAAAGTGTGATCAGTTACCCGGCAGGGAGAGTACAAGGCTGAGCGGACGCAGTGGACCACGAAAATAAGGGAAAACTCTTTGTGGCGACAAACCATAACTGGAGATTTTTCAAAACCTCACCAACCCAACGTGCGTGACGCACAGATGCGGCGATGGGTGGAGCGGGTGCAACGGTAGGCGAACGCCATCTAACCTAGTAATGCACTCGTTGAAGTGAAGAACATCAATTTTACCCTGTAATGACAAGTTTGACAGTTGTGCATGGGTGTCCCCACCTTCCTCTTCGCTCGCTCCTGTGCTCAGGCGCCATGCCACACTTTCAGTGGTTTGCGCCGTACTCTTAGCTGTGTAAACCCGTCCTTTCAGGTACAGTTAAGTTTAAACGTCGGTGTTCTCTTTCCTCTCCAGTTGCTGACTTTCACCCCAACCCCCATGTTCCAAGTGTGGGCTCCATCGGTTAGTCGGCAACATAATTTCCCGCCAGATTGTCTTGGTTATCCTCGGTCAACATGATTTTCCGCCAGATTGTCTGTTTTATCCTCGGCACTCGTAGCACCACATTGCTCTCGAACGTGTATGTTTTTAGTAGCGGTACTGATCTCATCCGCTTTACTGCATATTCAGTTCAATACAACTGAATTCTTTATCTTCCCCGGAGGTTCCTGAGAAGCTTCTTTGTCTAAAAGCTCTTGTGTACAGCTTTTGTGCACAGCTTTTGTGTACAGCTCTTGTGTAAAAGCTCTTGTGTATAGCTTGACCTGGCTCAGAAAGCCACAATTAGGCAGTGCCGATGGGGAAGTACATATAGACGGAATACAACCCGCACATATGAGACTGGACACAGAACATAAAAAGTAAACATTTCCCAACCCGACAGAATTAGCTTCGATGCAGGATTTGATGCACTCCCATAAACGAGGCAACAAACCATTTATTTGCGTACTCGTTCTGCTAGGTGCTAATAAAGAAAAGAAGACATCGCCCACAAATTATATCAGTAAGCATAGTACGCAAGCTATGAACACCGGCAACACGAATTTCCGCCCATGGATGTCCACGGCACAGCCCGAGGTTTAAACAAGGCATGCTTTCTTCAGGCATGATGTCGCGGTTGCACGCCGCAACTTATGCCATGATCGAATTTAATTCGGGCCACAGATGACATGCAAGCAATAGTACATGCTAGCACGCAAATTAGCTTATCACTGGACCGATGTAAGCGTCAAACCCCGCTGAGTGAGTGAGTGAGTGAGTGAGTGAGTGAGTGAGTGAGTGAGTGAGTGAGTGAGTGAGTGAGTGAGTGAGTGAGTGAGTGAGTGAGTGAGTGAGTGAGTGAGTGAAATCGAAAGTGGAAAAGAAGGGGACTGGGGATATTTTAATCTCATTTGGGAGTTCACCAGCGTACAACCGAGTCCGGGGGAAGGGGAGAAGGGGAATGAAAGGGGAAAGGAAGAGCAAATGGGGAGAGAGAAAGAGGGAGAGAGAAAGAAATAGATAAGGTGTGTCTAAGGCTGCCCGGCCGGCATTAGGCTCAGCCGTTTGATGAGGTCGGTCTTGTCGAGGAAGGCCAGGACAAGTCGGAAGGCTTCCCGCCGGATATCGTTGGGGCCCGTTGGGAAAAGCAGGTCGATCAGGGTGTGACTGAGCAGCCCGAGACGCTGTAGTGGGGCCCGAAGCTCCGCTCTCGACGCAACGGTCTGGCGGCAGGAGCAGAGCAGGTGCTCCAGGGTCTCGGGCTCTGGGCAGTCGGCGACATGCGCAAAAGGACATGAGTCTGAAGTGTGCAGTCCACACGCGTCTTTCCTCCTCTTTCCATTTCCCGCGCAGCGCACTATTCGATTTTTCCCTAAATTTTTGTTTTTTCGAGAGGAATACACAAAACAATTACTAGAGCGAAGAAGAAACATACCGTGTCACACCTTCGGTGTTGAGTTTTTGTTTGCAAAGGTCGTAAGAAATGTTGTGCTTGTTTTTACCTAATTTGAAATGCTTGAAATACCTTACACTAACCTAAATTCAAATATTTTACCAAGTATTGGCTTCTTGTAGATTTCATGACACATCATTTGAATGCTTCGTTTTCAGTGCATGTTAAAAGAGCCATGAAGAGAACACACAAGTTTGGTTCATTCGAAAGATTGCCTCATTAGAGCCATACTGACACCACTTTTAACGCAAACTTCGCTCAAATAAGCTACATAATTAGGAAAAAAAGGAATGACAATGCGACCCACCAGCTCATTTCCCGCAACAGAACCTGTGATGTCATACTAGAATGCTCTGCAATTAGCGGAGGCCGGCAAAAGCAAACGCAAGTTAGGCAGGGTTTACCAGTTTGCATAGTGAGCTATATGCCCGCGAAAAGTACTGAACATTCTTGTTATGACACTAAGAACGGTGGAGTAAACGGTTGAAGTTCCGAACGAACGCGCAAACATGTACGCCAATGCGCACAAAACTACCGCCGTCCGAGCTGGACATCTCGCCGTGGCGCAGAAGAATTTTCGGGTTCGAGGCGCTTCGGGGCCAACGAACCGTTCTAGCACTCCCAGCCACGACTTTGCTTGATATCTTAATCTCTTGACAGGAAGTTGGCATCACATCACCAACCCGCAAAGGTAAAAATAGAAACGAGGTGAGTAGGGAACAAACAGCAAGCAGCGACGAGATAGTGCCTCTCGTCACAGAAGTTTCTCAATGGTGGTCGCGTTGGCTTGCTGCTGTCGTTACGACCTCGTTTCCAGTTTACAACCACTGAAAACTTCAGTTTGTTTGAGTACTTTACCATGAGATTTAGTTTCTACGTCCTGAAATGCCCATGTAGTACGGGCAAATCGTCGAGGAAGTGCGACATCCCTGCCAGTGAAGAGATCTCCTTTCATGCGCTGCCCAACGGCGAACCTCGGCGAAGCAAGTGGCTACGTTTTGTGAACTTTGCAAACGGAGGAGAAAGGGAGCTAAAGGAAGTATGAGTGTGCTCGCTTCATTTTCGACGAAGTTATTACGGCAGGGACCCTTACGTTAGCTCACTCCTGGGACATGCCGCCGCTCGTCGCCGACTTCGTCAAATCACCGCCAAAGCGCTCTGAGCTTGGAAAAAAAAATACCGTACACACCGCGCATCGACGCTCGTATCTTTCTGGTCCGAGCAGAGAGATCGCGCGAACGGCTTTCCATACACGACACCGGCCACCTGGCATAAGCGATACTGCTACTGAAACTGAACTATTATTAACCGTAATAAAAAATTCCCCCGCATTTCCCCGAGGGGGAGAATGTGAAAGTGCGAATGCACTGTTGTCGGCCCGCTTGCGGCGCTTGCGCTCGGCCCCAGCAGCCCACCGCCTCGCCGCCTTCTCTTCCATCTCTTCCATCGGGTTTGTAGTATCACGTGTACACCACGCAGTTATCAAGCCGCTATAACGCCGCTGAGTCGCCAACGCACGCCGCTGACGACGTAGTTTGAATGCGTTTAGATATAAGGCGCGTCACTAACACTGATATCACCGTCGCGTCCGTGGCTTGGTCGGTAGAGCGTCGCGCTGCGGCCGCAAAGTCCTCGGATCGAAACCTGGCGCAGGATGCTGTTTCCTTTTTAAATATAGAGGAGCACTGCGGACGCCGCCGCCGCCGCCGTCGCCGGCGGTGGATGGTTTGGGGTCGCTTATAAAGTGCATTCGCACTTAAAATACGCCACATACGTATACCAGTCTGTATTCGTCCGTCGCGACGGGGCTGACGAGGCAGCGGTGCCGACGGCTGGGCGTTCTTCTGTTGTTATTATCGCAAAATGGTCGCTTTCAGGTCCATCCGTGTATCCCACAACTACTGCCGCTCGTGCACTTAGAAGCATTGAGCGTTCAAGTGGTGTGAGATTGTTAAAAGCAAACCCGAGCTCATCGGCGAGAGCTTTGTCGTCCGAATGGGGCGATTCCGTGACTAGGGCTGCGTTTTACTAGTATTTTAAAAATGGCCGCCGTCTTTCTTTCGGCACGAGTTCCGGTTCCTGTTTGATTCTCGCATGTGGGTGCTACATGGAGTTGACATACTAAGTATCTGTTTCATGTACCGGCTCATATGACGCCATTGTTCACGTCATGAAATGTACAATTTAGCGGGAGATTTAAAAATTTGCCTTAAATTGCCTTTTTTCTCAGTGAATAAAACATCGTTTGCTTCCGGGAAAGCGCTTGGGGTACTATGAAACACCTAATCTTTTGAATAAAACAAACTTTTGTTTTGTCTTCATGGCTCCTGTAAGCACCCACGTAACGCCGTCTGTCGGCGGTGCAACTAGCACTTACATCACTTTTGTAGAATAAGACTTTCGTGTTTTTTATGTAGTCAAGGTGTAAACTAAATAATTAGAAAAAATGCATTTCCTATTAATTGCCATCGGCAGTTTTGTACCTGCCCACTTGACTAGTGGTGGCACCACTTGAGTTTTTGCAGCTACTGCAGCAGCACACAGACCGACCGGATTTTGGTACAAATTTTTAGCTGGAGCCAATCGCCTTCGGAATCTCCCTTCGTATGATGAGACGAGACGAAGCGGATCAAATAAAAGAAAAAAAACGTGGTTGATTCCTCTGTTAAAAGAATCGGTAAAGCATGAAATTGAAATTTGCAGCAAAATCTGCAGCGACGTCCTGTGAGCGGGTCGCTTCCGGAATGGTGCGTCCACTTCGGCCCTTCTACGTGGCTTACACGGCCGACGCTTGCATTGCGACGAGCTCAGCTTGTGGAACGCGGAAGGTAGAATTTGTAGCTTGAATCTTCCACGCGCGAACGGGTTCCGCTACCCGCTGGCGTTCCTCTTCGCATCAAATCACTCGGTGTTCGCGCCATTTGCCCGTCGGCGTCACTACGACGCAGCTTATGTCAACTGTTGGCGCATGTTAGCATCATGATGCATATACTTCGCTTCACATCTCCTAGACGGCAGCACCATCCGCGTCAATAAAACTTTTCTGGCGTTTCTCCTGTGTTCTTTGTTTTTGCGCCATTTCTGTGGCGGATATGACGTCATCGAAATTTTGATGTACCCGGGAATACAACACTTTCGTGTTAAAAAAATATTACCATCCGATGGAATTCGAACCTGAGGCCGCAGGGGTAAATATGTATGACATGCGGATGATGTACGACTTTTCGTATTTTCAGATTAGTGCAATGATGTCGCTACTTTGTTTATAGTACACCCAGATCTTCAATCACGAACTCATTTTTGAAAGTTTCTTTAGTAAGCGATCGTCAAGCAGATACGACTGAATAAGAAAAATTTTGAGCATTATTACAGTGGAGCTATATGCTACTCGGAATTTCTTCTTGCAGTTGCCAGTCGGAAGAATACGTTTTTCGAAAAATCCAAGTGTCTGGAAATGTTCTGTAGCTTTCAATCTAATGTCTGTTCTTAAAAAAAATAGGGCTATTGCCCTCTAAGACGACCTTAATACCCCAGTCACACATGAAATGTAATGTCATGCAAAGTAAATATCATTAGCCGTTAATGACATTCGGTTTGGCGGTGTGGCTCTACACGGCGAAACAAATGTCATTTGATAGAAATAGCGGTCATGATTAGCAAGCTGGAAAATTTTCGAAATTTTAGCTCAAGTGTGTCTAGAATGTTTTCATACGTAATATGTTTTAAACAAATAAAGTATTTTTTTAATTAGAAAGAAGAAAATCACCGTTTCATTTGACAAAAGTAGAAATCATAAGCCGAGACAAAGTCCGCAAAAAAATCCGTATCAGGGTAGCGCGTGCATTGGGGGGACGAAATCATTTTTGTAAGCGCTTGCTTGCCTTTTTTATTCGAAAAACCATATGAAGTGGAAAAAACTAATCTTATGAGAGTTCTTAGAAACAGTATTATTTGGTTTATTACTAAACTTTGTTGTCTAGTGTACGGCGTAGTGCTCTGCAAAAACACCATTAATACAAGAAAGCCAACATATTGGGTGCTTGAGAATGTAGTGCTCTAGAGTTATAGTTCTTGAAGCGAAGCCTTGTATGTCTCCCTGATGGTGTCGTTCTTCGCGCACAACGCACTGCAGGAAAGGCAGCTTACGCACGGTTTTCACAAAATCATGATGATGATGACCAACAAAGCAGCACCAGGCGCCTCACCAAAAAAAAAAAAAATGGCCGCGTATCTGCTCCTTTCGTTGCAAATGCCGTCAAAAGACGATAGTTTTTATCGGCTTTTGCGAAGTAAATGCCTCCCTTCGCTTTCCCGCTCACCTCTCATGTTGTTCCTCTTGTGTCGCGCTCCTCCCAAGGTAAAGACGCCAAAGGTTTGCTTAAATGATTTTAAATTCCCCGCGTTCCATTGCTCCAAACCGGGTGTCTCGATGCGAACGCTGCCGTACGGCGAAGGCGAGCGTTAATCGAGGCGCCCTACTTCGTTTATAGAACCGCGTTTCCCTACTCCACGTGCGTTGCAAGCAGAACGTGGAAACTATCTAGTGGAACCTTGCGTAACTGTTGCCGGTTGATTTCTTAAAATGGCGCCAGAAGCTATATTGGCGTGGGCAACAGCATGCGACGGCGGAGTGAATTCTTTTAAAGACGATAGTCTTTCTTGGGCTACTTAAACCCAGAAATTTTGGTCTGTCTGTATGCCTGTCTGTCCGTCTGTCTGTCTGTGACTCGATTCAGCCACCCGGCCAAAGTAAAACAATGCCTGCCCAATAGTCTCATATAGTCACAGCTAAATGTGCCCGTCTAAGTCCGGTGTAATGTTCATACTTGTCAATATTGTTGAAAAACAACAAGACATTACGCATATATAAGACAACAAATTAATACAGAAGTGATATCTGCAGCGTTCCTTTACAAAAAATCGGGCATGTTTGATTTTGGTGAGATTAAATACTTCATCAACTGAATAAAAAAAAAATCACTCCGCCGTCGCCTGCTGTCACCCGCGCCATATAGCTTCTGGCGGCATTTGAAGAAATCAAATGGCAAGAGTTACGAAAGGTTCCACTAGATAGCTTCCACGTTCTGCTTAGAGCGCACGTGGACTAGGGAAACGCGGTTCTATAAACGTTGAAGTAGGGCGCCTCGATTCACACGCGTCTTCGCCGTACGGCAGCGCTGGCATCGAGACGCCCGGTTTGGAGCAGTGGAACGCGGGAAATTTTAAATGATTTAAGCAAACCTTTGGCGTCGTTACCCTGGGAGGAGCTCGACGCAACAAGAACAACAATGGAGGTGAGCGGGAAAGCGAAGGGAGGCATTTACTTGGCAAAAGTCGATAAAGACTATCGTCTTTTGACGACATTTGCAACGAAAGGAGCAGATACGCGGCCATTTTTTTCTGCAGTTGATGAAGTATTTAATTTCGCAAAAGTCAAGCATGTTTGATTTTTTTTTATAAAGGAACACTGCAAATATCATTTCTGTATTGATTTGTTGTCTCATATTTGTGTAAGGTCTTGTTTTTCTTCAACAATGTTGACAAGTATGAACATTACACCGGACATAGACGGGTATATTTAGCTGTGACTATATAAGACTATTGCGCAGGCATTGTTTTGCTTTGGCCGGGTGGCTGAATCGAGTCACAGACAGACAGACGGACGGACGGACAGACAGGCAGATAGACATACAGACAGACCAAAATTTCTGGATTTAAGTAGCCCAAGAAAGACTGTCGTCTTTAAAAAAAACGACCCGCGGTCAGAATCCGACCTTGGTCACCCACGTTATGAACCTGACGTATATCTGACTGCGCCATGACGACACGGTCGAACCAGTTTGAATTTTGGATTCTGACTTTTACTCAGGTTGCTTGAGAGAAAGCTTCGCATTTAAACATCTTGCCCGATAGCAAGGGGCTTTGATTGTTATAATGTAATTTATTGTCATCCTATTGCTAGATATGGCTATTGTTGCAGATAAAAGCGGGGATCACCCCAAAGAACTGCCTGAAAAAAGCTGGGAAGCGAAGAAGAAAACATGCTCAAGAAACTGCAAACTGACCGCCTGTTATACATTCGCGTAAAAAACAACTGTTCAAGCAGAACTCAGAGAAAACTAAGTTTTGTACTATAATCATAGGCTAGCTATAAATTTGAGGAGATTACAATTTTTAAGTTATTTTTTTAGATTTCTCGTCACCTGTTGAGGTTCATGTTTGTACTCATTTATTGTAGTAAAAAATAAGCAAAAAGAAACTAAGCATTCTAATACAATCAGAGAAGGTATGAATTTCGAAGAAATACTGTTTTGAAATTATTTTTAAAACATTCGACACATGTTCAAGTTTATGATTGAGTCAATTTAATAGGCCGGGGAGTTAACCAGGTTCCCAATCCCACACGCACCCGGAACGAATAACGTGGCTGCATGGATACTCGTATTTATCGTTTTTTTTTTGTCAGTAAACACACCCTACAGTTTAGTTGCGAGTATAAACTACGGATCATCACCTTTAAGGCATTAAAACTGCACAGGCATTATTGTCAATGTGGGCTCGTTGCCAGAAAATCAGGCTTTCTTTCACGAAAACCCGCTAAATAAAATCGTTCAGTAGAGCCCCAGCATAAAGTTCGGTCTGATATGGCTTAACGCAGTGGCAACTTGCTAGTGCAGCTCAATGAAGAAAAAAACTTGCTAGTGCAGCGGTTCCTGCACGGGCTCCTGCACTGACGACGCGTGTTCAAACTAGAGCACTGCACGGGCCCGGGCCGGCCCGAAAGCACGGGCCCGACCCGGCCCGCGGGCCGGGCCGGGCCATCCGAAACCGATTATTGGCGGGCCCGGGCCCGGGCTCACTGCCACGGGCTCGGGCCGGGCTCGGGCTTGAATTCATAGCCCCGGCTATTAATAGTTCCGACGTGAAGTGTAGAAAAGAGCATAAAATTGAATATTGTGAGTTTACTTTTACGCGCTTCTTGATGTTAGTTGTACACATTGTTTTAAAAACATGTTTTGCTACGTCTGATAGTCACTATACTGTAATTTTACACACATTTCATGTACTGCATACACGTTTTATATTTGGGTGTATAACGTTTAAAGATACGGTTACAAGGAATGCCCTAGCGGGGAAGTAATTAAGACACCCTGGACCTGTACACCTATGTCTATGTACGTGTTTTACGATGTCGAACCAATCTAAATGCGGCTGCCGTGGCTGGAAATCAAACTCGTGTGCCAGAGAAGCGCCACCGCTTAACAACCACTGCAGGAAAAATATTTCAACGCACGCACGTACTCGTGGATTCAAATGGGGGGCAAGAAATCTCAGCAATACCAACTTGCGATCGAGACAACCACGTGAAATTGCCAAGAGTCTGGTCATCAAAGGTGATGGTGCCTCTCGTTTAAGAATACGAGATATTATTACGCCGATGTCGCGTGAACTGCAGACGGTGTAAGCTAAACTACGTGCACTTTTAAACCCTTATTTTTGCGTTTCAATTCAGGACGTGCTTTTACAGACTAGATGCTCCGTCTGATTTCCCGCTATGAAAACACTGGCCCAAATATAATAAACAAATTTTCTTCGGCGTCTAAGACCGGGCCTGGTCACACACACGCGGGCCCTCCCTAGGCTCAAAAATCAATGACCGGGCCCGGGCCGGGTCTGGGCTTGAGACGGCGGGCCCGGGCCGGGCCCGGGCTAGGTTCACTTATGAATGCCCGGGCCCAGGCCAGGCCCGGGATCGGTGTCATGGGCCCGGGTAGGGCTCGGGCCTCACATAGCGGGCCCGGGCCGGGCTCGGGCCTCACAAAGCGGGCCCGGGCCGGGCTCGGGCCTTAAAATCAGGCCCGTGCAGTGCTCTAGTTCAAACCCCCTCTAACCAAAATGTGTTCTTTTATTTATTTTCGCTTTACAGCGGCCGCCATTGTCGTACCATTCGTGTTACTGGTGACAGAGACTGTCACTTTTTGTACTCATGGGTCATGGAAAGGTTACCCTTAATAACAAAGAAAACAAGAACGAATGAGCAGCTGATAATACGGTGGATGCAAATTCCACCTCCGGAAGCCTTATTTCTGAAGGTTAGACAACTGCAACAAAATATCGACAGTAATAACGTACACATCCATATCCTACCACATAATAGGACTTTCTTCAGCGTAGTTGACTCTGTAGACTCGCTTTTCCCATGTGCACTTCTTCTATAGATAAGGTGGACATCGGTATAACACTAAAGCGAAACCAGCGACGCACGGGGCATCAAATATTCGCCGTCAACTGTAGGAACGGCTGTCGGAGACCCGTCGTCCGGTTGTATCTCACGGCAAGACCAACCGCGTTGCTATATATATGAATGGAGGCGCAAATATAAACATACGGGCTTCCTCCCCTGTAGATGATTGCGTGGCCATTCAAGCGAGGACGTGTATCAGAACATGTCGAGCGCAAAATGCGCCCATAAAGTTCAATTTGGAAGGAAGACGTGCCGTGTATTAAGCTCCCCTTTACCGCCGGGACCCATTATGCGGGTTTACGAACCTCCCAGAGCGCGGGATCTTCCATCACTGCCGGGTGCAGCAGTGGCAAGGTTTCTGCTGTTGTTTGTGTATTGTCCCGAAGTACGTCAAACGAGCGAAACGAGTACCTCCTTGCGAAGCCTCCAAATTGCCCCTTGCGTCCCGAGTCGTTGTCCAAGCAACCAGATGGCATGGAAGCCATTTATAAACGTGAAATCCATGGAAGGAAGCTTCTGACTTGGTGATAAGGCCCTCTCGTCCCTGCGAGTGCTTACGGAAGAGGATCCTGTCACCGTCGAAAATACCCATATGGCTCACGTGATCCGTCATGAGCGCTGAGAAACGGCGGGACGCATGATGCTGAAACTAATGACCTTATGTAAAGTTTGTTGGAGGAGGTTTACGATATTGATCATTAGTTATGGGCAGTTAAAGCAGCCTACGTGAAAAGGAGCAAATTAATTTGTGGCTTGCCTATGCTGGTTCGCCTCATGATATAAGTTATGCTTGCCCCACGAGCGAGAAATTCCACAGAACTCCCCGCCATGCAGTGAACTGTTGCATTTATGGCGCGTACACACTCTTCAGCGTGATTTGGTTAGTTCAAACTAAGTGGGCTTATAAAAATTTTTGCCTTGGTTTGAAAGTCTGCGCTTGGTATTAGTAATATGGGAGCACTGCACCAGAAAAATGTATTCGCGGATACCCAAGAGCCCAACTTCATGCACTCATATTTAAAAGGCACAATGATATGGACATGCGCGAGAGGAAGAACAAGCAGAGCTTCCTCTCTGTTTATCATTTACACTGCGTCCGTTTGTTTCACCTTTTAAAGGTACGACTAATCCGATTCACACAGCTCTTTAGAAGGATGTACTTGTATTGATACTAAACTTATTTCCGTATTTTCTCTTCTGGTTTCGTCTTCAAAATATTTTCACATTAGCCTCCTAATATATTTCACGACAACAGCAAACTTTCACTTGCATAGTAGTAAAACTGGAGAGGTAAAATGACTAAAGAACGTTATTTGCACCTAAAAGTCAGGACCCATGGCAACGGGAAGTCTTCTCAGTTAGACATCACAAAGCAGTGGCTGCCTGCAGGCCCTTCCGGCCAGCGAAGTTGATCGACGGAGTCCGGGCTGTTGAGTACGCCTTCCCGCTGCTCTTGGTTGAGGTAGGAGATGTGGGTGAGGGATGGTGCGTGGAAGCACGCCCAGATCATGTGGCAGATTGTGACGGCATGGGGACAGAACTTCCAGGTGGCGGAGTAGGAGGTGGGGTAGGTGGTGGGGTAGAGGGTGCTGTGCGGGTTTGTGTTGGTTTGAAGGCAGCGGTAGGCGGCGGCTTTTTCGTCAGTCTACTTGTCGTGGGGCGGAGGTAAAAATCTGAGTTCGAGGCGATAGTTTTGTAGGATATCTTTATATGCGAAATATTTTTTGCCTGCAATATATGGGGCCAGTTGGGATGACTGACCCTGGCTTTTGAGATGTACTCAGATGAGTATTGTTAAGAGACCGCGTTACGAAGGTGACATGCATTATGGTACGTGATGAGATGAATTTGAATAGGTGGGTGCCATCTTTGCACGAACATTTTGGTTGGTGCGGGGGTATGTGCCACTCTCAAGATTCGTCTTCTTCTCAAGACAATGTTGTTGGGATATTTTCTCTGATTGGATATCTGTACGCGAAACACAATGTCCTATTTATCGCAAAAAGGCTGATTAATAAGTAATCAACGTTAATTAAATTGCCCCTTTCTGTTATATTCGGTAAGCGGTTAAAAAAGTAGCCACTCACCGTACCACTGACCAATCAAAATTTTGTGCGCCCAAGTACAGACCTGTAGACGTTTGGACTTTGACTAATTAGAATGTGTAAGTGAATGAGTGAGACGCTATCAAATATTCTCAAAACTTTAAAGATAAAAAATAGACACCAAAGTTGGTCCTTGCCCATTCCCTATACCCACACCAGTTATATGTAGTTGCCCTTTCAGACGACTTATCCTAGTGTCTGGATTAGAGATAATTAACCCATTACTCGAAGTGAGAAACAGGTGTTAGCCAACTGTTTACGAGGATATATTAAAGCATTGTCGATAAAGTTAGGCAGAATATCCTTGGGTTAGCTGCGATACAATGTCATGAAATCCTTCTCGCCTCGCGGTTTCCAGGAAGGACCTGCTAATATAGCGTTGAATGTTATGGCTATCGTGATTTGAGGAGGTGGCCGCGAAGGGGAGAGGAATAGAACGAATTGGCATCTAAAAATAAGGAAACGTCTTTGGAATAATGAGTGAAGAAAGCAGCCAAGCAAAGCGTGTCTTACTCGGTTGCACCACTTTCCGCCACCTCCGGCAAATCTGCCCCACCTCCAGTACGTCTTCCTAAGACTTGAAATGTAACTGCTCCACTAACGTCTAGCCAACCAGCGTGCTCTGTCCGTTCGTCATCTCGTGCAAATGAAACAGGATGGACTGTACAGAAAACATGAAATTCTTCAAGTGCTTGTAACGACTTTTTTCCGGAGGTGGCGGTACCTTTTGTGATGGAGGCGAAACACGAATACGGCTCGTCTGTACAGGACCCCAAGCCCGTTAAAGAACACCCATGTGATTAAAATTAACGCGTAGTCTTTAGGTGTCAGTCTAGGTGTATCTTCGGTGCGTAGAACTTAACCTTTAGCTGAAACTGAACAGGTGGGCCACAATCTAAACCATTGATAAGGGGTTGCCATGATGGCGGAAAAAGAACAAAAAGTAGCAGAGACATTCTTGTATGCAAATAGCAACGTAAATTTTAAAATAATGTTTGAACGGGTTCCTTTGTGTCTTCTTAGTTACTCTCATTCTACAAGCATTCCGCATCGGGTACAGGTACCGACATCATCGGGTCCATCGGGTACGCGCAACGAAAACCGTCACAGCCGCTATTAATACTTGCAGGAGAAAAAAATTATTCCAACGAGCTCACATTACCTGAGCATCACGTTCTGCAGACACAAGGCGTAGAAACGTGTAAAGAACTGAATATATTGCGTTTTCTAGGTAGTAGGTAGTGGAAGCATGCGGTTGGCGCTAGAATTTCTTGTCTTTTTTCGTGCCAATGTCTGCCAGTTTCCTAAAGTGGGTACGCTTACACTGACGAACGTGCTCTCGAGGCTCGCGTGAATGTGCGCTCGGCATTTTCTTGGTAGTTTTAACTGCGGACACCATACGCAAACGATTTGCTCGACAGCTCCGCTGTTAAAAGTTCCCATCGTGATGACGAGTGCTCTCTTTTCCTCATTCGCAAGTCGGAATTCTACCAAAGCTTGTACAGTACTTTCAATGTGCTGTCAAGAGATCTGCACTAAGTCTTTTTCGCGCAGCCAATCAGTTGATACTGATACCTGTATATTAATCTACTCATTCTATAGTGAACTGATTGTATTCTTTCGTGGGTGGAACGTTTGGCGTAATCGTCGTCGTAGTAACAAAGAAACGGAGCAAAAAATATGATAAAGAAAAAAAAACGGATCAAAGAATAGTGAGATTGGCGCTAAAGTGTTCGGAGAAGCTCCTGTAGACAATACCACGTAACTGATTTTAAAATAACAATGTTAAAGTTTGGGTATTGTTGGGAATAGAACCCGGGACACCTGGGACGCAAGAAAAAATCGGTAACTGTAGGTGACTAAGTGTGCGTCTTGTGTAGGAATTGTAGTGTTCTACTCAGAAACAGGCATTAGTGCCTCGTATTCTAATTTTCCTGAGTAACCTGAGCAGGCAAAACACATATGTAGTAGAGAAGTGTGGGGCAAAACGATTTTGTTTAAATGTTTTCTTTGCTTGGCGCGAAACTGCAGCACCTTATTGTGACTCCCACTGAAACGTGCTACCGATCGGTAGTTCTCTAATAGATGTCCAGTGCTGTGCAAAAACTGGCATTTCCGGTTAGACGTAAACCCTAACGTTACCTCCTGAGTCCTACCGTCTCCAACCGGTACCCGCCGCTCGGCGCACAATGAGCTTTCCGGTCTTGGGTCCACATTGAATTTGACAGATCTTTGCACGTCATGATACTCAGCATTGCAGCTGCATATTATTAGTCTTAGATGTAGACCTAATAAGGGTTGTTGGTCAAGGCTATCGGTATTAGTAACGAAGAGAAAGAAAAAGGCACAAGGGGAAAATGATGATATTAAGTGCGAATGCACTTTATAAGCGACCCCGAACCTTCGGCCGTCCGCATAGCAACAGCTGCGGGTGCGCACGCTTTTCGTCTTCCTTAGCAACGGGGGGAGATGGGCGCGCGCTGCCTGGCCGCTGACATGGCACATACCCACGTGGGAGATTGGCCAGGAATAAGTGCGAATGCACTTCTTAAGCGAGACTGAATCGTCGCGCTCGCATGGAGCCTCCTCTCCCCCCTCGCCTACTCTCATAAAGCCCCTTTACTATTCTCCAGCTCGCAACACCCTCTCTCGGCGCGCCAGCCATGCCACTACACTATATAAAAAAAACGGCATCCGGCGCCAGGTTTCGATCTGCGGACTTTGCGGCCGCAGCGCGACGCTCTACCGACTAAGCCACGGACGCGACGTTGATAACAGTGTTAGTAACGCGCCTTATATCTTTAACGCATTCAAACTACGTCGTCAGCGGCGTGCGTTGGCGACTCAGCGGCGTTATAGCGGCTTGATAACTGCGTGGTGTACTCGTGATACTACAAACCCGCTAGTTCTGCATTCTCTCACGTGACTGCGCCTCCTCTCCCTTCACTCCGGTCGGCGCTTCGCAGCTGCGGTGCGCTGCGGTGCGGTGCGCTCCTCCTCTCGAACATACACGTTAATTCACCAAGATTTCCGCAGAGGGACAAACGAGGCGTGTTAAGCCGAACGTGATCACGAGGGGGTGTTAATGTAACTAACGGGCAAAATGCCACCAAACTTCAACAAACTCCCCCTCATAACATCACCCCGTGCTTCGCACTGCCTCATACTCCCCTTCGGGGAAATGCGGGGGAATTTTTTTTGTAATGAGAGGACAGGCTCGGCAATTGGACTCTAATGCTTTCGCGCTTATCATGTCCCCAGGAGTGCTTGATGTCGCAACAGCTGGACGCATGGCGGGGCAGTATGCGGGCCGGAAAAATTTTGCAATGTAAAAAACAGCAGTAAAATACTGTTTAGTTGGGAGCACACTCCAGCCCGTAGCGAAGAATATATTATTGCGTGAGCCACCCAGATTGTGGTAAGCTGATGCCTCATTTTATGACTCATTTCACTTTGCCTTTCACCTTTATTATTCCATCTAAAAACTTGCTTGTCCGATTTTCTTTTTTAGGAAAACCGACTCCTGGACATTCCTTGGCTAAGCGTGGTGTCAATGACGACACTCTAAGATGTCGCCTTGTCCATGTACTTCATCCTGGGCTTGTTAAGTTACTACCACAGCAGTTCTTTTTTTAATTTCTGGAACAAAGATCAGAAGTATTGTTTCTTTAATTACAATGTTTACTCGCCGTTTTGTAGGGTAACTTTACACATCCTATTTTATCTAAATACACAGACTAGGAAAAGTATTATAATACGGCCACATGTCAGAAGACATATCTGCTACTTAAACTGGAGTCCTTCAAAGCAATGAAAGACTGTGTTTAAAAATTAGTATTCTGTTTATTACATTTTCCGGCACGCTTGTTCTTAAAGCAAGTCACACAATCTTCAGCTCTCGATAGAAAATTTTAAACACAATTTTTCGAGTAAAAAATATTTGCTACTTTATGCGCGAGAGCTACTCCTCGGCTCTGAAGCGCTCCGCAGTGAGAGGCCCCGAATTGAAGTGACGACACGGTGATTTTTAACGCACTCGAAGGTGTCGACCCATGGCCATTGTTGTTTTTTCGCCTCCATCAGAAATACAGCCACCATGGTTCGATCAAACAGGGGCGTCATCAGGCTCACTAGCTCGATGCCACTGCCACCAAACCACCGCGGGTCGTGCTTTTACGCTGAATCGCAAAAAAAAAAAAAAAAAAAAACCCGGATTAAAATGGACCGCAGTTTACGGTTACGCATATCAAAAATCTCTGGGCTCGTCTCATTTGCAGTTTGTGAATCGATGTAGTAATGAAACCTCATCCAAAAACGTGTTACCACTATATTAGGTATGTAAGCCATTTGTAGCGGTGTACAGGCCTTGTAGCTTCAGCACAGAACGCCTTTGAATGCGTTGAAGGCAGTGAAAGAAACAAGCATTAACATTTTTTTGGAACTAGGATTCAAGTTTTGTTGACTTGCATTGTAACCAGACATCCCGTAAAAAAGTGGCTTTATAAATAGATTGATAGAGAAACATTATTGTACCTCCATAAACAGTATTTTTAATTTTGCGTGTTCTGGTTTGTTTTCGTGTTCGCGTTTTTTTGCCATGAATTCACATAGTTATTTTTTAGTGTTTCGAGCTGTTGTCAGAGGAAGTCGGATGGGAATTCAGTGAGATCAGTCAGAACATCATTTGGTGAGTTTTTTATAAAGTGGAGAGCACTTTATGGGCTCGCCGTGTCGTCTTAGCTCGCGAATGGTCGATGCGACAGCCGGAATCAGGCGGCACAGCGAGATAACTCACCCAAGTAGAGCCTTCTGTACCGAAGTCAGAGAGAAACGTTGAGGCTTCGAAAACGACGCGGTTTAAATAGTCATAACCGTTCAAACCTCGTTAACCGCTGGCGCTTGTCATACATCTCCTCGTTGTTTAGCGAAAAGAAAGCTGCAGGTACATTTCAGGCAAAATATGTGTATATAACCGGCAGCCCCACGTTCATTTAGTTAGGAAAGCTCGTTAGGTTGGTTTTTGTGATAGTAGGCGAAAAAAGCGGCCGCGCAAGAAAGAAATTGCGCGTTCGAGATGACGCAGACAGGCTACAGCGGCGAAAGAAAAAAAATAGCGCGTTCGAAATGCCACAGAAAGGCTTCAGCCCCCCCCCCCCCCCCAAAAAAAAAAAAAAAATGGCGCGTTCGTAATGAAACAGAAAGGCTCCAGCCACGCAACAAAAAAAATTACGCCTTCGAAATGGCGCGAAACAAATCCAGCATACGAAATTAAACCAAGCGCAAAAAGAACAAAAGTCCCGCTGGCACAGTTTCAGGCAGGTGGCACGCGCGCACTGCGGAGGAGGGAAATTTGAAACGCAATGGGAGGCAGCAGTGAGAGGATACCAGCGCTGCAGCCCATTATGGCGAATCAATGTTCTGCACTTCCGACAGCTTTCACAATTAGTGGAACGGCTTTAATTTTTCAGTTGATAAGACTCTGGTACTTTTTCAAAAAAGTGAAAAAAGTCCTAAAATTTGCCGACCCAAGCGCTCTTTCACTGCAGCCTGCCTTGACGCCTAAGAGTTTTACCTACGCTGCTACATCGTTTTACCTGGTGCGCTCTCTTTGATTAAAATTCAGGGTGCCCCACGTGCTGTCAACAATAACCAAAATTTCAGCATTATTTCTATTCGGTTCCTTGGATAAGGGCCTATTACAAGCGGACAAGCGGACATAGAAATTTTTTTATGATTTCGTGGACCCGCAAGGAATGGCTTTTTATGCAAACAGAACGCAGCAATGTAATTCTGTTCGAAAATTTCCGCTACGAAGTTTTTCGTGAGTGCACCCGCATTCTATATAAACGCGTCCTTGGATGAACTACAAATAGGGCTGTGTGAAGATATTTTGCAACGAGCCGTGTTATATAAATTGTTAGTGAACAATGTGCTTGTATTTGTACACCTACAACGGGCCCAGCTAAGTGATTGCGCATGTTATTGGATTTGGAGGCTTTTTGAGTAATGAAGAAGGAATAAAGAGAAACCATGGTGTTTTGTATTCACCGTCACAATGAGAAACCGCAGCATACTTTTTAAACTTTTTCCCAACGTGCCTTTGTTGAGCATTATCTGGCGTTTTAAATTAAAGAATACCCACTTTATATCCGATGCAAGCTTCAGTGACAATGTTCTTCTTTTTCAGGGCATTGATGCTCTTGCCGCCGTCATTTACGTGGTATTGTTCTGCAAACAAATTTTTCCTTTTTTTTCTTCCGATCGTGTATGGCAACGTTTCTTCTGTCTGAAACTGAATATTTTGATGCCCTGCTACTTTCTTTTGAACCGTAGTTTTGAACCGTTGTTTTATCACGTCAAGAAGGCTTTAACTGACAGTCGGTCCTAACGATATCGCGAAACAGTAGGTCTCGTATCAGACTTGATTTTGCATATAGGGGCGGGATTTCGTCCACAATTTTGTAAAAAAGAACTCCTAAATAAAACCACTTTCGCAAGAGAAGCGCACACCGTGGGCTATTTAATGGCATTTTAACTAAATTACCAGACCTTTACAAAAAAAAACGGAAAAAATTGGCCGCGTATCTGCTCCTTTCGTTGCAAATGTCGTCAAAAGACGATAGTCTTTGTAGACATTTTCCAAAGAAATGCCTCCCTTCGCTTTCCCGCTCACATTTCATGCTGTTCTTGTTCCGCCGCACTCATCCGTAGGTTGTAAACACGCTAAAGGATTGCTCAAGGCGATTTGAATTTAGCGCGTTCCACTGCTACAGGCGGGGTTCCTCGATGCCAGCGCTGCGGTACGGTGGAGACGCGCGTGAATGGAGGCGGCCGGCTACAACGTTTATAGAACCGCGTGGCCGTGCTCCACGTGCGTTCCAAGCAGAACGTGGAACCTAGCTAGTGGAACCTTTCGTTGCTGTTGCCACGTGATTTTTCATATGCCGCCAGGTGGCGGAGGTTTTCTGCAGTAGATGTGGAATATAATTTGCTATCGAAAAACCAAGCATCCGTGAATTCTTTAATTAAGGAACACTGTAAATATCCCTTGTGTACTAATTTCCTGTCTTATATTTGCGTAATGTCTTGTTCAACAAAGTTGACAGGTGTTAATCGACCAGATTTAGGGGAAATCCCCAAGGTGGATTTCGAGTTGGATCGGTGGTTGAAATCCACCTCGAGTTGGATCGAGGTGGATTTCAAGGTGGATTTCGAGTCCTTCACTTCGAATTGTTGATCAATTAGCTTTCGCGCTACTAACGACTAGCCTCCTGGTTAGCTGAGTTGGTAGAGCGACTGCTGCGGTTAAGCAGTGGTCCCGGGTTCGAATCCTGGACCAGGACGAATTTTTCTTCAACTGCGAAGTTTCTGAGAAAGCTGTATAGCTTTCCTTTGTAGCTGTATGGCTGCATTTAGGTGGATGTCAAACTTTCCTTCAGAGAAAGTTGACAGGTATGAACATATAAACCGAGCTTAGACGTTTACATTTGGCTGTGAGTTGGCTGTGTTACATTTGGCTATGTGAGTTACATTTGGCTGTGTGAGCATTTTACTTTGGCCGGGTGGCTGAATCGAGTTACAGACAGGCAGACGGACAGACAGACAGACCGACAGACCGAAAGACAGACATACAGATAGACCAAAATTTCTTATTTTAAGTAGCCCAAGGAAGACTATCGTCTTTAAAAACAAATACAAGTAGGTCACGTGCGGACTTCATTGGGATTATATCGTGCAACGTGTAGGATCGAGTTGATTTAGTAACAGCAATGCATGAACAAAAAACATAATTAAGCCTAGAAACACAAACATCGAGATTCGTGGCCCTACGTCCTAAGTAAGTATTAATAAGACAGGGGTATTGTACTTAACTTTTTCTAATCCTCACCAGGATTTTATTCCCATAAGCCAAAGTTTTGAAATTTTTGGGTTAGGCTTGCAATGTCCTCCTTTGTGTTTTGTTGGGTGCAAGATTAAATGATAATATTGTATTACCCGTTATTAACTTACTCTTACTTTGTGCTTTTCTACCAGGAGGGCCAGAATAAATTTCATAAAATGTTTTTTTTTGTCGAAGCTGGAGAAAAATATCACAGGCGCACAATTCGTTTAATTTCTTTTTACTCTACTTGAAACATAACACCCCGAATTATAGTGAGGAGACCGACATAGATAGATAGATAGAGAGATAGAGAGATAGAGAGAGAGAGAGAGAGAGAGAGAGAGAGAGAGAGAGAGAGAGAGAGAGAGAGAGAGAGAGAGAGAGAGAGAGACCTTATTCAAGCGAGTGGTCAGAATATAAATAAAAAAGAACGTCAGGACGGACACTGCGGCCAAGCTTCTAGTGCTTGCAACACTGACCTGAAGTGCCAGTGTCGATTGCCCGAGTGAATAATTTGCGTTTGGGGTAGCCCTAGAATTCGCGCTTTGAATCGCATATAAAGCCCCAGACGCTGCCGATGCCGCAGACCAGATAGTTTCTTAGCTCACGCCGCATTTTACACTGCAGACGCGTTGTCAGGCAACTTGTCCTACAAGCAAGATGAGAACTCGAAACCACAACCACGCCCAGAGCCTCGTCTACATGAGTGCGCATACACAGTCACGTTTATCTTTGCTGTGAGATTCACAGTCAAAGCGATCTTGTTTAAGTAACCGCCGAAAGCAAAACGTAGTGGTCATTGTTTTTAGCCCTGTTCGGGATAATCCCCAACGCCTATAAAGCCCTTGATATGGCTCCTAAATTAACATTTAGTTAGTTTTACTTAAAATCCGCGCACAGACCATGAAGAATGAAACTAAAATACTGGTGTTTTTGCAACATGCCTGCTGAAAACTGCCGTTGAGCGCATCGGCGTCAATGTGTGCGGGTTTTTCCTTGAACTGATGTGTTGAGTTTTAATATTTCGAAAACGCTTTGGGGGAAGGTCAGAAAATAGCGGCACCAAGGATGGAAATGAAAAGTTTTGTCGTTGCTTTCCAAGCACATATCCAGTTGTGTTTCTCCGAAAGTTACTAGAAGAGGCACATAAAATATATACTGGCTATAAACAAAGCTTTGGGTAGCACTTTCGAATTTCGCGCTATCGGTCTTTTCATTTATGAACGTGCTCTCGGTCTTTTCATTTATGCACAACGCGCGCGGGCAGATGAAAGCTCAAGCATAAAATATTGGTTTCATTGGTTTTAAAAGCTGAAAATACAGAAGGTGTAGCAGTTACGTTGCCCTAGGCATGGCATGTATACTAGCGTTCCTGGGAGACCTGCATACCTCTGGCACAATTACGCTAGAACACAGTTTTTACTGCGCCGCGATCTTTCGCTACGTTATTTCGCAAACCTCCGAGCATTGTCGGGCCTTCAGCAATTAGAGCTCGAAGGCAAAGCCCAATTTCCGTCGAGTTCATTTGTACTTCCCACAACCTGCCTCGAAACTTACTCTTCGTAAGAGAGGCAACAGATTTACTAGTCTCTGACTGCCATACTTTATGTCACTGAAGTTGACTCCCCAGAATGTCGCTGGGTGATTGGGGCGCTGTTCTTTGCTTCAAACACGCTAAGGCTTTCACTCTATTGTTTTAGGATATGTGTAGCCCCGTGCGTGAACGTTCTTCTCCTACTTTGGAAGGCTCCATTATGGCGCTTTTTCTGTCGTCTCAGTAAGGTCCGTTTGTCGTCGAACTTGGCCGCCTTTTCATGAAAAAAAATGCACTAAATACTGACATGTATTCGGGCAGGTTGGTAGACAGGGTGAAAGACAGGCTGCCACGCGGGATAATGAAGCGTTTGAATTTTTCGCCTCCGCACGGCTTCTATAAACCCGAAGAAAGCCCGAAATTCTAACGAAGTACCTGCCACCAAATTTTTCATTCACCCCGTGCTTAATCATGACGCATGGAGTCAATTATTTTGTCATTTCTCAAAGAATACGTTTGGTAGCAAACTCTGCTATTCTTTTCACCGGCGTCTGCGGGCGGCACCAATTATAGTTTCCAATGTCTGCAGAGGCTAAAAAAAAGAGAGAACGTTTTCCGCACCCAGAATTTTTACGTGCTGAAGGCTGCACTGTCATATTTTAGCACCTTTCTGCTCACTGGAATCTTCGCTCGCAGCATGAAAAGCACAAAGAATTCAATTAACTTGCCAGTTTCAGCCCTGAAATGCCACGTTATTCCCAGGTGGAACTTTTCGCCTAGAGAGAACTTAAGAATCTCATATTTATGTGTTTAGTTTCATAAAAATATATATTTATCTTCATCTCAACGCACACGCACGCAGGTGTGTATAAATTATATATACGAAGAGACAAAGAGAGAGAGAGAGAGAGAGAGAGATAGATAGAGAGAGAGAGAGAGAGAGAGAGAGAGAGAGAGAGAGAGAGAGAGAGAGAGAGAGAGAGAGAGAGAGAGAGAGAGAGAGAGAGAGAGAACGTAAATCTGACAGTTGCTGCGCATAGTCTTGTGCAGGTTGGAGAGGCATCTCGCCTCTGGGATAGATTTAGCTCATCAATCATCACGACGAAGTGCTTTTTTTAGTTTGGTTTGTCTTGCAGTCCCATTAGAATTGCGTCGTCCGCACGTGCAGTATATTATATACCTCAGGTTTTCTCAAGCATAATTACAATCGCAAAGAAGCAGCAAAGATGCGAGGAACGACCATACGCGAAACAGACGCATGGCGTTTGTTGCTTCGAGAAGGCTTCTAAACCGCATATTTTTTGTTTTCTTGTTATTCCTACTCTGAGACGCCCCTTCTGCGCCAGACTTCTGAGTTTCGCCCCCAATTGTGTTGCATGTACACTGCCTTGAGGGCTCACCACAAGACATGTACGCAATGCGGCGCTTGAAAATCGCTCGCAGGAAGTGGTGTACAAATTCCTAACGGCGTACGCGCATGTATAAGACAGTATGCGCACTATTCTTGTAAGCTTGTTCCCTTCGTTGCTACCATATGTCTAGTGTGTTGCAAATTCCTGTGCACACACACCTACCGAAAAAAGGCAAACCATTAACGTTTTTGTTTTATGTTCTGTGAAAGCCCAAACTTGTGGACGACGGGTGGGGGAACATTAGCCGCGCGATTATGGAGCACGCCCGGTGGGGAAGCTGTTCGTTATCTGTTTCTGCTCTTGGTGTTTCCCGCAGTAAAGACCACTGCGTACCCAAGTGTTATTACTATGGTTTTTGCCTCTTTCCTCCAAGAATGCCATCCATTCGACTTCCCCCTCACCCGTCGAGTGAGTATAAGTAGTATATGCTTGAATATAATCTCTTAATCTTCTTTCCAGGATCATTTTTAACGGATGAAAAAAATAAGCGAATTCACCGCGGATGCGAATATACTTCTGTATAGTTTCTGGTAATTTTTTCTTTTTTGTGAAAGGCGAAAATAACGGAGTAATCTTTTCTCGTACCTCTTAGACATACGCAATACTATGCGCGCTGTCCAAGCACCAAGGGTACGCCGTTGGCAGGAGGGCTATGACACAGAACAGTCGCATTGCGGTGATTGGGGCACCACGTTCTTGGTCCAGGGTGCGTGCTTTTCGGTGTTGTATCTTCTCGTTTCAAAAGTTCACGGCATTTGGGGGGATAAACGTGACGACCTGTCTTAGCACTTGCATGGTGCGTTTTTAAGCTTAAGCTTCAAGTTACGATTTTGTTCATTCCTTTCTCTCAGCACTGGTGGTAAAAAGCTTTTTAGATCTTCATTTTCTTTATACACATCAAATAAGTGCTATAATAAGGAATAAAAAACCTAATCTAGGATATGAGGCGTGAACACGGCAGAACGTAGCCATCCGAAAAATGGCGGGGGGTAGAAGGAGACACAGTATTATGACCACGACCTAGGTGATTTAGCACTTCACACCAAGCCCATAGGGTGGTGTTTCAAATGATTTGCCGAGATCAATATTCACATTTCGTTTTGCAATAATAATACACTACAGGTACGGGGAAGAAAGAATTTTGTAAAGAAAAGCGAATGAACATTTCAGTGCATTTTGATGCTGCAGTGTCACGCAGTGCCTATGGTTGTGTCCCGATAATTTTGCACAAGCCGCATAGCTGTGTGACCATCGCTCTCGACCGAATTTGCTGCGCGGGGGACATATCCTCTTATAGTCCCTGTCTTTAAACAGGAAGTTTAAGAACGGGGAAATGATTAAATGGTAGTACAAACCGAATCTGTACAAATGAAATCGAAATGGTAGTACACAAATCGAATATTACAAATTGAATCTCGCTTTTGCGGGTTTCTAGAAACAGCCGCATAGCGGGTGTGATATTATAATTACTACAATAAATAATGTCCCTTTTTAGCGAATTTTCGCTAGAACCCGCTCCAAAGCATGCGTGATGCAGTCCCGTCAAGGTTCAATCGATGGTTGCCACCTATTAGGTACGAGAAGGCGCTTTCAAACTTCACTCCTGTTTCTCACCCGTCCAAAGATGCCCGTCCTATCCGGCTGCAACAGCCACAACGACCGCTCCAAAATGAGCAGTGGCGCCACCTGGCCGAGTAGGATGCAGCCTTAGACGAGTAAGACGGGAAACACCTTTACACAACACATTCCCCCTGAAACGGTGGTCGTCTGTCGCGGTAAGTTGTCCTTGCACCATAGGGCGCAGCTCCGCAGAAGAATTGCAAGATTTGTGGCTCGTTGTGGGTGCCACGTGAAAGCTGGTTGTTCATTGTTGACTGCGGCAGCAGAGAAATCGTGTATCTTTGGATCACTGAAGTCCTAGTTCAAGTCATCTTAAAAAGAGTTCGCTAAGAGTGCGTTCGCCAAGAAGTTTCCCCGGAGAGTTGTGGTTCCTGCGATACCAAAACCGCTTGTAAGCATTGAAGTGGCACAGGAAGAATAAATAGAAGGAGGTAAAAGAAAGGCAGGAATTGTAATCAGTCTGCGCCATTGTTTGGTATCATGCGCGAGATTAGGACTGGGATGGCGCTTGGCATGCAGACAAACGGGAAGGGAGGGAAACTATAAATGCAAGTTTAATTATTGCGGCCTCAGGAGCAGAGTGTCACAAAAAATGGGGAAGCGGGCGAAACTGTTAAAACAAAATAAAATGAAGGTGGCAGGAACAGAGCGCAGAGAGCTACGTTCAGCGTTTGGGCACAAGATGTTCTACTTTTAGGATTGGCGCATCGGTCCTTATTACTTTATTCGCTTGTACAGGCGTGTAGTTCGCAAGTACCGTAAGAGCGATTTTGTTGCCTTATGGGAAGGTGATGTAAAACGCCAGCAATATCTACTCAATAACGGCCACCGAAGGTCGAGGTGCATAAACGTTGGCTAGGGCCACTGTCTTTCCGATGGAAAACGCATGTACAGGTCTTACAAAGAAGTGAAGCGGTGTGCATCGTTGCACTGCTGTCCGCTCAGTGTTCGTGAAGGCATGCGCTTGTTGAAAGCTATCATGCCGACGTTGTCTAGTGACTAAGTTCCTTTTTAAAGAGACCTCAAAGTACACACGCAGACATAGGCAGCGTGACGCTTGTTTATCATAATGTACACACTGGAGAAATAAATTGTGAACTTTTGGGCAAATTCTTTAACCTGTTCGTTTATATTTTATCATCGTTTATAGTGGGCGAAAGATTTCTTATAAAGTAACCTTTCTGTAGCGTGATTGGCCCGCAAGGAAAGCCTTTGATAATCTGACCGTGGAGTGCAACGGCGAGCTGACGTGTCATTTCTGAGCTCAAGAGACCAAACAACATTACATAACTAGGTAACATATCCCTTTGCACTAGCGCACGTGTTCATTCGGCAATTGGCGCGAGCTTACAAAATCTTCGGGCCTCCGGGGAGCCAAAGTACACCACTCTTCGGTAAGATGATCGCGCACCATGTTTCGAGTGAGATCGCGGCGAGAAACGCGGGTCCTAAATTTCACGATAATGCTCCAGTTTTGAACGTTTCTCAAAAATCACTTCGTGCTGGCATTGTGTGCCTTCTAATTAGAGCTGCTGCTTAATGGTTTTTTTGCTGCGTATCGTTAGGTGGCACAGTAACCAAACGTGGCTTTGCAGTAAACACGTCCTCTTCATTGGTGTGATAAATTAACAATCGGAGACTTGCTTTTGCCGTCAAGATAATGTGAACCGCTCTCTGCGATAGAAATTACAAATATAGAATAGTTAAAGCTGGTCGTCATAACATACCATTAGGATATCTCCTGGGGACTCCAATATCGGGCGGAGTAAAGATGTGGGAGGTGTAATAAGAGTGGAACAAGGCTTTAGCTAATTAGGCCGAGCGAGTTTGCCAATTTTGAGCTCGCGTGGCAGGCTGCCCGAAACAGGCAGAAACTGAAAGAAGCTTTATTAAAGACAGCGAAGAACAGGAAGGTAACGAACACGCTTAGCGGAAAGATAGCGGGAATTAAATAAATTAACTGCGTCTAGCGCGGTAACCACACGTGTCGGTGTGAGCGCCCTAGATCCGAAGTAGTTTTCTTTTCATCTCAGTACAGTAGCCGGGAGATGATTGCAATTGGAAATTTTGTTAGCAGTTGCCGGCACAGCCGCTGGAAAAACTAATTACTCGATGTGCCCGGTTCCCAGGAGGACAGACACCTAATGCTGCGATGACGGCTCCACAAAGAAGTGCATGTTTAAAGACGGCAAGCGTAATTATGCTCTAGTAACAATGGGTTCTCATTTCGCGAACGAACGCACACGTATGTAAGCATATACACCCCAGCACACGCATACACATGCATGCACACACATAGCTGCGCACATACACACACATGCATGCAATACACACATATACCCACCGCGGTGGCTCAGGGCCCAAGGAGTTGTGCTGCTGAGCCTAAGGACGCGGGTTTGACTTCCGCCCGCGGTGGCCGCATTTCTGGTCGAGGCGAAAAATGAAAACGCCCTTGTTTTTGAAATTTCGACGCACGTTCAAGATTCGCAAGCGGTCAAAATTAATCCGCAGCCAGTGTCGGTGCGTTAAACTTCATAATCAATCAAGCAGTTCATAAATGCATACACGCCTACATACATACGTAAATACATGCTTGCATGCTCATACATACACACGCATACATGCACTCTTAAGTACATGCATGCATGGATATACAAAGACGTCAGGTGAGAAAAAACGACTGGCCAAGTGTTGTTCACTGTACCCATTTGAATAAAGTTCAGCTATTTTTAAAATAAAATGTGTAGGTTGATAAAAAGTAAATACGTTATCGCTTCACCGAAGCTAGTTACATATATGGTAAAAATGTTCAGCGTCTTAGTATGTTCTTCCACTGACTGCAGTACAGTTAGTCGACGATAACCACGTATGTGTTGGTTATTACAAAAAAGGCCCGGACAGTTCTTCAAGATGCAGCACAGAGCTTTACGATGGAATGAGCAGTGTATAGACATGCAAAGAAATTCCCAAGAAAAAACACTGAGATTTAACAGAATTACGTAACGTTAACGACTATACGTCAGGAAAAAAGAACCGGGAAAGTAGCAGGGCCAGCTGTTGACGTAAAAAAATTCGGTGCAAGTTGAGGGCACATTACCGCTAGCAGACATCTGCTCAAGATTCGGATTTGTTTGTATGGCAGAGGGGCAAAACAGGAACAATTTGATGGGCGGCCAATCCTAGATGATACATTTTGAGTTACGAGTGTACAAAAGCTCGATAACGTTCAGTCGGTGCGCCTGTTCCACCCCAGTACATCGACTGCTCCCAAAAATAACTCCGTATTGTCTTTATCAGTAATTTAATGCGGCCAGTGTACATACCCTCCTTTGTCAAGGAATACAAACTTTCACACACAAACAAAAATGCGGTTGCAATAACCTGTGAACCCCCACCTTGTTTGCGAGTTTACTTCTGCAGTTTCTTTTTCAACAGAACACTCCAAAATAAGGCACTTTGGAAGCCCTCCGCGGCCATTCTCAGTCCACCCAGTTTAGAAAGCTGAGTATATTCTGGCTAGCCTTTTTTTTTTTCTTCTGCGGATATAAGAGGAACGTGAGCTGCCGGGCGAGGCAAGCGCCAACGACTGAGCCCCTTGACCTCTGCACCCCCTCAACTGCACCCCACTCACATTTTCATGAAACCGGCGGTGAATATATCACTTGTTTTGGCGCCGCCTTCAACGGTGTTCTTAGCGCGAGCTACCGGGCACTATCACGCTACCTTAAGTGTTTCACGCCAGCAACTACGTTCGGGTACTCCGCCAGAGGTGTGCTGGCGCCAGTGAATGCGAAAACATAGACAGATATGTGTCTCCAAACTAAAGCTGGAAAAAAAAAGAAACCAAACTTTCAAGATGTTTGTTCGGGAACTAGTTGGAAATGTGAGATTGGAAGAGCGAAGGAGGCAATGATATTAAACGACCCATGCATGCGCCAAAAAATTGCACGGTGAAAGAACATGACAGCAACAGCTACAACGCCTTCGCTATATGTCAAATAAGAGGAGAGACCAGGGACCGCCACCTTTTTTTTATGGACTGCCGAGAGCATGCGACGGAGAGGTTAGCTTTGTTTAAGAAACTTCGAAGGAGAGCCACTCCGCATGACTCTTTGGATAATATCATTTTTCCTATGGGACATTGGATAGCCAGAAGAGACATTTTGCACATGATCCTCGGGTTTTAAGTGACACACGTCTCAGTGACTCCTGGTTATTTCCCGTGCATAGCGGCAAGAAGGTGTTGATCGGGGGACCAAATGCCGGCATATCACGCAAGGCTAGGTCCACCCGTCAATGAACATCACCACCACCACCACCGCGACGTCCTGTGACATGGTGGTGGTTCTATTTACACAATGGCGATGAGAGGAAGACGAAATAGCTCAAGCTAGCGCTGTTCGCGTGGGATTACCGGAACGGATGATAATGATACAATCGGTGCAGTGATGATGATTATAAAGTTTCTACACTATAGCCATCAACTGTAGACGTGGTACGTTAGGTTGATTTTTTTCGGCTTCCCTTCGTGTGTTGAGTTGAAATTACAGAACCCGTGAGGTGGTTCCCAAAAAATGAGCACATAGCTTTGTTGTAATTTGTTGACGGCGCACCAAAGTAAATTTGCAAACCTTTATTTGTGACTCCAGTCTATTGCAGGGAGTTATATTATATTATATTATATTGCAGTCTATTACACAGTGTTATATTTTGCAAAATTGAAGTCGATATACTCGCGAAGCGCGGCCATATAGCCACAAAGTAATGGAAATAGCTTTCTCAGAAATTTTGAAGCTGAAAAAAAAATTAAGCCATGCTCAGGGTTCAAGCCCAGGTCCAGTACCTACCTAGGGAAGCCGTTCTAGCGACTGGGGTAAGCAGGAGACTAGACGTTGCTAGGGAGAGGGCGAATTTATTGACAGCTTTATGTGAGGGAGAATTGTAAGTCGACCAGTGTAAAGGAAGTTCCAAACGTGCAGCCCATTTCCAAAAAGATCAAAGTTGGTGCATATCATTTTCTGCTCTGCTGAGACTTGCGCGGCCTTCAGCGCCACCCTTGCACTCCTTCAGTAATATTGTCTCTCGTTGTTGAACGGAGCTGGAAGGGAATATTTGTAAAGCTTAAAGGACGAGACTTCTAGGATCCTGTCCCGTTGCCTCACACCGACCGTAATAGTGTCCAAGTGGTTTACAAAATTATTCATTGTGTAGAACTTATTTTAAATTATCAGCTATTTTATGGTAAACATTGACCGCGAGTGTGCATATTTTCGATGCAACGTGTGGCACATTCTTTACTGCGAGGTGAAAGTAGATGAGCATGCAGTTGAAATTACGAGGATGGATGCGATCGGTCGATGTTAATGTTCATGTTGAAGATGGCTCACTGATCGAAGGCACAATCTGACGACGGTTTACTTCACAAACTGTACACTTTATTACAATATTTACAGCTAGGTTACAACAGACATCGCAGTACCATTGCTCGAGGAGAGCTCGAGACGAGCCCGCATCCAGCGGGGCTCTCTCCTCCCTCCTACAACAAACACCTCGGTTTTGTTAAAAAAACCACGCTTCCAAGGAAGGCGGAACCAAAGAGACAGAGAAGGACACATAATGAAAATATCTGGCCATTCATAGGCCACGCAGCTGCTACAGGCGGAGCTCATAATTAAGCAATTGGCCAACCCCTTGTCTCAAAACTCCTTTCCCATTCCCACGCAAACTAGACGTC